>NW_010972798.1:7928052-8007193 GCF_000737465.1 Haliaeetus leucocephalus | reverse complement strand
GGGGGGGAGACGTGGGAGGGCTGTGTGTGGGGGGCAGGATAGGATTTCAAAGCCTGGAAACCTTCTGCTGGGTAGAGTCAGCTCCTGCGCCAGGCTCGGTGCATCCCCTGGGATCGTGATCCCCACCGCCGTTCGGCATCCCAGCCCCGGGACAGCTCTGCCGGTGTCCTCAGTCCCAGCCTGATGCCGACCCCCCCACGGTGGCCCTTGCCTCAGGCTGTGCCAGCAGCCCTGGGAGGGTTGAACCGAGGCACCGCGCACACGGACCTGGCTCGTGCCCCGGCAGGCCTCCCCGCGCCCCGCTGCGTGGGCACGGGCGCTGGGTACGTGCCGCCCGGGCCGCCGAGAACGCACCGAGCTCGGCACACGCCCAGGCCTTCGGGCTGCGCCGGCTCCCGCCTGCTCCCTGCCTCACCACGCCTGGCTTGCGACGGCTCGCCCGGGCCTACCGGCATGCCGTACCGGGGTGCCGTGCCCTGGGCGCAGCATCCTGCCGCGGCACCCCGGCGTTGGGAGGGTGTCCTGGGCACCGCACCTGGCACAAGTACCTTGGGCACGGCACCCGGTTTGCAATCCCCCGGGTACGGCACACCGCGCACGTGGAGCTGGAGAGGGGTGGGTGACGCCGGGATGGCACCGGGCTCTGTGCCATAGCACAGAGGTGCGGTGCTCTGACACTCGCGGGGATGGTACTTGCTGGGGCAAGGTGCGTGGCGGAGGGACTGGGGGCTGTCCTGAGGGACGTGGTGTGGGAGTGAGGGGTCCCGCGTGGCCCCCGCTAACCCCCAGGTGCTCTTCTCTCTCCCCGCAGGCTGTACCTGGGAAATCCCATGGACCCTCCTGACATTTTAGGTGTGGACCTGAGCGCTGCCAGACCCACCCAGCTTCCAGGCAGGGCTAAAAGTAAGTGGCTTTTCCCCTTCCCCCTGCCCGTCAGCTGCGCGAAGCCCCGTCCCCGTGCCCTGCTGCCAGGATGATGGGCTGGACCCTCTCTTTTCTGCCTCTCTGCTGATACTTGCTTTTTGCAGACCTGGGGGGAGCTGGGGTGACAGGGCACGTTGTCACCTGGCCGTGTGCCGCTGCCAGCAGTGTGGGCGGCGGGTGGCTCTGCCTGGCTGGACTCTGCCCTGCTGCCCTTCGTCCAGGTCCCTTGTCCCGTCCCAGCTTCCCGCAGCTGGGCTCCCCGCTACGGGGGATCTCAGCGGAGCCGCCACAGGAAGGGAGCTCAGACACCGTGCGTGTGCTGCACCCCCCCTAAACCTGCAATTTCCCTTGGGGGGCTTGCCACCGGCATCCTCCGCGCACCCCACCAGTGACGGGGGACATGATGAAGCATGCACTTGCTAATGAGCGCCCCGACTGCCGCTTGCTCCGCGCGCTTACCCCACGCCTCCCCTCCTCTTGGGCTCTCTCTTCTCCTGCAGGGCAGCCGCCTCCGCGCCCGCCTCAGCCTACCGTCCTGCTCACCAGTAAGTCAGGCTTTTTCGGGTGCTGCTCGCTCTCCTTTGTGTCGCCCTTCTTTTCTCTCTTAGCTCCTTTCGCCTCTTCTGCCCGCCTGGGTACCACATGCACCTATGGGTGATGGTATCTGTGGTGGGGACACAGATACGGAGCAGGGTGGCCAGCCTGGGACCCTTCCCCGCCCCAGGGCCCCCGGCACCCTGCCCAATGCCCTGATGTTGTGTCACTGCATCTAAGGGGGGAGCAAAGGTGGCTGAAGCTATGGGGCAATTTGGGGGCTTGGGGATGCAGTTGCTCCCTTTTGCATCCCCAGGATGGCTACTGGGACCCTCACCATCCCTTTCCATCCCCTCCTAGAGCCCTGCTACGACCCGGTCAGCGAGGAGGAGGAGGGTCTGCCAGGTGGCCTCCGGAAGCTCTGCCTGAAGAAGCCAGGTGCAGGGAAGGGTCTCCGACCGGTCAAGCCGTCGGCACGGGTACCGGGCACTAAGGTGGGCGAGCGGCAACCTGGCCAACCGCCGAGCGAGGGACCAGCGGGTGGCGAGGTGACCCTCATCGATTTCGGGGAGGAGGTGCCTCAAGGTAGCCCATCGCCAGTGGGGGAGCTGACAGCCCCGTCATTGGCCAAGCTGGCCATGGAGGCCTTCTCATTGCTGGACAAGACCCCGCCTCAGAGCCCCACGCGGGCTCTACCCCGGCCCCTCCACCCCACGCCGGTGGTGGACTGGGATGCCCGCCCTTTGCCCCCACCGCCCGCCTATGATGACGTGGCACAGGATGAGGACGACTTTGAGGTCTGCTCCATCACCAGCCCCCCAAGCCGGCGGGGCAAGACCAACTACGGCTTCGTGGATGAGGGTGAGCGGGGACCAGCACTGGAGGACAACCTCTTTCTGCCCCCCAAGGAGACCAAGCAGCCCAGCCTGACGCAGACCACTGAGCTCTTTGAGGAGCTGCAGCAGGAGTGCATGAAGAGGCTTAACGTCCCCCTGGGACCGTCTGCCCCCACCGACGACAAGCCTCAAATCCCCCCCCGTGTCCCCATCCCACCCCGACCCCTACGCCGCAACGAGCCCGGGCGCTGGTCGGGGGACCTTTCCCCAGCTTCAGGAGGTGAGGAAGACCGGCCGCCCCAGATTCCCCCCCGGGACCCGCTGTCGCAGCCCAGCTCCCGGACGCCCAGCCCCATGGCCCTGCAGGTGGGCTCCCCCCAGCAACGCGCTGCCCTCTGCTCCTGCCTCTCCACCTCACCGGGGAAGCCCATGCCCACCACGCAGAGCTTTGCCCTTGACCCCAAGTACGCCACCCCCAAGGTCATCCAGGCACAGGGCAAGGACTGCTCCAAGGGACCCTGCATCCTGCCCATCGTGAAGGACGGGCAGAAGGTCAGCAGCACCCACTACTACCTGCTGCCCGAGCGCCCTGCCTACCTGGACAAGTACGAGAAGTTTTTCAAGGAGGCCAAAAGCCCCGAGGAGGTGCCGGCGTCCCGCTTGGTCACCACAGCCACCGTCCGTCCCATGGTGCAGCAGCCGCTGCCAGACTACAAGGCCAACTTCTCATCCAACAACAGCAACCCTGGGCCCAAGTGCCTGGTGAAAGCCTCCTGTAGCCTCCAGAAGATCGTCTACGATGGGCCGGATGGCTGCCGCCCCGCCGACAAGATCCGGCTGGTAAGTGGCATCCCCAACATCTGCGAGCAAGAGGGGATATGGTGGCAGTGGGCTTGCTTGGGCAAGAGCTATCCCTATCCTGTGCCTCAGTTTCCTCAAGTTCAACCCTGGGGGGGTTAGCTACAAGGCTGTGGGACATAAGTGTCACTGCAACTCCAAAATGGGGATCACAGGCCCTTCTAACCCAAATTAGCCCTACCCACAGCCCCAGGAAGGGAGGGGAGGAAGGTGGCTGTCACTACGGTCCCCTTGGGCTCTCTGGGCTGGTTCTGTGGTGGCCGGGAGTCTGCACCCAAGCCCAGGAGAGGCTGAAGACCCCAGGGATGAGGATGGTCCCAGCTCCAGCCTGACGGTGCTTCCTAGAGATGGGGGGCAGCCCCGGTGCCCCCTTGCTCCAGCCACAGCCTCCTCACTGCCTGGGGCTGGTGGCAGGCGCTGACGACAAGCTCCCCACAGGTGCAGGACACTGTGCATGGCGTGACCACTGAGGAGTGCCAGGCAGCCCTGCAGAACCACGGCTGGAATGTCCAACGGGCCATCCAGTACCTGAAGGTACCGCACACCCCCATCCCCTCTGTCCTGGCTCCCGCAAGAGTGGTGGCACCCCTGTCACCCCCCTTGCCATGCCCTGTCCCCTTGCAGGTGGAGCAGCTCTTCTGCCTGGGGCTGAAGTCCCGCGTCGAGTGCCACCGGGTGCTGGAGATGTTTGACTGGAACCTGGCCCAGGCCAGCTGCCACCTCCTTGATCCCTACAGCACCGCCCGCCAGAAGTAGGGGAATGGATGGGGGGTTTTTTGGGGAGGGGGGCTCCTCCATGCCACACTGCTCTTGGCCAGCTGGCACCATCACCCCTCCTGAGCTCATGTCATCTTCTCCTTACAGGCGGTGACAGTGGGGATGGGGCGAGCTGCGTCGGATCCAGAGCAGGCATCTCACTATGGGGCCACCTGCCCGGTGCCCACCCCCACCCAGGCAACCTGCTGCTGGACTCTGGACTGAGCCCCTGTTTGGGGGTTGGGGACACCCCAAAAGGGAGCCTGCTCAGCGCCCCAGACTTCATGGGGTGCCTGCACCCTGGCTTTGGCAATGGGCTCCGTCCCCTGGCGCCTTGTTGAATTGTTTTTGTAAAGAGAAATGTAATTTTAATATATATATTATATATATATAAAAAAAAATATTCTATGGGGAGGATGGTGCTTGTGGCTGTCTCCAGGTCCTTCCCTGCCAACACACAGGGACAGGCCATGTCTCCACGGGTGCTGGTTCCTCCCTGCAGGCAGCCGGGACCGGGACCCACAGGACCTGCTGTGGGCCTGGTGCAGGGTGCCCGGGAGGGGATGCACGTGTGCTGTGGGGCCCAGCAGGCGCTGGGGATCCCTAGGGAGCTGTATGACACAGGCACCTATAAACCCGCCGCCCGGTGATGGCTCCCAGGTTGTTTTGGGGTGCAAAGGTCTCCCTATCTGGGGCTGCTGGAGTTAGTCACATGCTGTCCCACCCCCAGGCCCAAAGCTTGAAGGCTGGGTATGGTTTTGCCCCTTCCGAGCGGGCAGTGCTTGGCCCAGGGTGATGCCCCTGTGGCAGGGTCGTCCCCCCCCTTTCCCTGGTGCCCCATGGGACTCAGCTCCCGGCTGCCGCCTGACTCATGCCCAGGCAGGGAGTGGCGGGACCTGCGTCGCACCCCCACCCACGCGAGGGGCGTTGTGCAACTGGATGCCACCGCGCAGCCGGAGCCAGGTGCTGGGGGGGAGGTGGGGGGCTGGCCCCCATGGGGTCCCAGGCCAGGTGGCAGTACTAACCCCCCCCAAATGGGTGTCGGAGCTCCTTAGCTGGGTTCCCTGAGGTGCCACCTTGCAGCGGCATCAGGAAGGGGTGTCCGTGCAGGTGGAGGAGGACCTCTGTGCCCAAACCCACCAGCTCCGTGGGCATTGGTGGTCCCCAGGATGCCCTCTCCTCCAGAGCTGGTGGCTTCAGAGGAGAGACCCCGTCACGCACGGTGAGTCGCCTGGCAGGAGGGACTGCCTCAGCGTGGCCGTGAGTCCCTCCCTGTGGCAGATGGTACCTGGCCACATCACCTGTGTGCCATGTGCACCCACAGCTCCGCTTATCTCTGGTCCCCTGGCCTTCCCTGAGCGCGGGGACGGGGAGGTTTGCTGGTGCTGCTCTGGGCACTGCCATGCGTAGGTGTTTGGGACTCTCCGTGCCTCAGTTTCCCCATCTAAGGTGCAGCTACCATGGCATGGCAGCTGGGTGGGATGGCTGTCAATGCAAGCAAGGAAGGCACAACACCTTCCATGACTTATTTGCCCCCTTAAATGATTCTGGAGCTGGGCTAGGCCCTGTGAAGAAGCAAACGTGTTTGCTGCAGTGGCCCCCCTGGATCTCTCCACAGCCGGGCGCGCCTGCCCTCTGTCCCCGGTGGAAGGTGACCTGCAACCCAGGGCAAGGCCAGGTCCTGCCGCCCATGTGGGAACAACACCCCCCAAGAACAACAACCAGGCTTGCGTGGGCGTTTGCCGCGATGGCACAGATAACCCCTGCACGCAGGGCCCTGGGCGGCGGTGCCGGCAGTGCCAGGAGTGGGGCCAGGGCCGGGTTAAGGCGCGGGACCCCGAGGCGGCAGTGGGAGGCTGCTCCTTCCTCCTTGGTGTTGAGCCAAGCCCTGCCAGGGGTTATCGGCCGCGCGGCCAAGCGTGGCGGGGATCTGGCAGCAAATGGGGGGATGGATGGGGGGTGCAGAGCCCCAGGATGACACCCCACCATCACCACCAGAGGTGCTGGGGATGCCTGTCCTCGCTTGCCATCCCAGGGCTTTTGGGCCAGGTGACTTTGCAGCCCATCGGGTGCTCCCTGGGGGTTGGGGACCCCAACCTTGGGGTGTCAACCGTCGGTCACCCTGGGAAGGGCCTTAAAACCTCCCGTTGCAAAATGGGCGTCCCCCAGCATCGGTGGGTCCCCAGGACTGGGACGTGGCAGGCTGCGAGGACATGGAGCCGTCAGTGCCCCAGGCAGGGCACGTGGTGTCCCAGTCCCCCCACCCGGGGGAGTGCTCACCGGTGGAGCCACCCTGTTGCGTCGTTCCCCTGGGACAGAGAGAGCTGCAGCCCTGTCCCTGCCGCCGAGGAAGCACCATGGGGTGCCGGGGACAGCGGCTGCTCTGGACCTGGGTGCTGTGGGGGCTCTGGGTGCTGCCAGGTAAGCGCTGGGGTCGCCCGCACTGCTGCTGGGCTGACCAGGTGGCCGATACCATCTGGGTGACAGGCGATGGGCGACGGGTTGCGAACAATTCTCCGGCTGCTCGAATGCTGAAAGCTTGAGCCTGAGTGCCCGGCCAGGGTTTGCCCCGTCTCTGCCTGCTGGTGCCACAGCCTCAGCATGGTTCCCCAACTCCGGTGAGGGAAGGGAGGGGGTTCTGGATCAAATAGGGACTCTCGCCCATGGGTAAGGTGCCTGCCTTGTTCTCGTGTTGGTCCGGCTGTGGGTGCTGGGGTTGGGACCAGCCCCAAGGGCTAGGGGCATCTTCCTCCCACAGAAGGGGGTGACGGGGACCCTGGGCTCTTTTTTTTCCTCATCCTGCCCTCACCTTCCTGCTCTGCTGCTAGCACAAGCAGGGGAGACGGGAGAGCAGCCCCTTGCCCCCACACCAGCCCCAGCAGAGCCGGGCAGCATCTCCCCTGTGGCTGACAGCACCGGTGCCAAGCTGCCTCCGGACCTGGGCATGTGCCAGGCATTCCCCACCACCACGGCCACCCAGCCGGTGCACCCCTCTCCTGCCGGCAGAACCGCCACCTCTGTGGGCAGCCACGGCTCAGGTAAGGCTGGCAGCCAGCTGGCCGCAGGCAGGTTCCTGCCTGCTGGGGCCACGGTGGGGTTGATCCAGCTGGGTCTGCCTTGTCTTGCTCCGCAGGCAGCCTGGTGCCACAGGTGACAGCGAGAGCGCTGGTCCCAGCCAGGACCAGTGGTGAGCAGGGAGAGCCTCCCAGCGTGGCAGTTCTCCCCGGGGGTCTGGCAACGCGAGGCAGCCCCCAGGCAGGGCTAGGGGCTGGGGTCTCCTCTCCAGGCGCTGCCAGCCACCTGACCAGCGTCTCTCCAGCTCCCACCACCACTTGGCACAGGCAGCTTCTGTCCCTTGCACCAACAGGACACACAGTGGGTCTTGTCATGGGCAGTGGCGGTGCGGGGCCAGCCACAGCCACATCATCCCCAGCTCCAGGTGTCCCTGCTGTAATGGAGACAAGCGAACCACCATCAAACAGCAGCACTGCTCCCAAGCGGGCTGTGGAAGTGTCCAGAGTGGCTCTAGACAACATCCCTGGAGAGCCAGTCCTGGGAACAACTGTCCCCATGCACAAAGGGACTGTGGCTGAGCCACCCATGGGTGCTGCTGGTGCATTGAAAGGTGCCCCCCCAGCACCAGGCGGAGGTCTGTCCCCACCAGTGGCACACATCCCGGCTGCTCAACCAGTGCCAGGGGCAAAAGCGTCTTCCTCAGTTACTGGCAAATTGACTGATACCAATGAGGTGGTGCAGCTGGGTGATGCTGTCACTGCGGAGAAGATGCTGGGGCCAGCGTGGACCACAGTGCCATCGCTCCCCCAGGACGAGCACAGCACAGGGACGTCACCTCCCAGCATCGGCAAGAGCTCTGCTGAGCCATATGCAACTGCCATGCTCCCATCCCAGGACGTCATGCCAGGGCTGGATGAGGCCACCTCACCTCTGGCCACAGCAGCCAGCATCTCATGGGATGCGGGCAGCCCCCTGAAGCCAGCAGCAGCCTCAGCCAGCCCTGCCACTGGCCTCTCCAGGGGTCCCCCTAGTGCAGCCACAGAGGAAGCCAGGACGGCGGCCCCACTGTCTGCTGACCCTCCAAGCGCATCCTTTGCAAAGGTCACCTTTTCTTCTGCCACCATTGGCATCGGCGCGGCTACAGAACCAGGGACACGTACTTTATCCAAAGCCGACCACAACGCCTCGCAGGACACAGGGAGTGTGCCACCCGCTCAGCTGCCTCCAGCCCTTTCACCCCGGCTCCCCGGTGGTGCCATGCCGGGCGCAGGAGAGACGCTTTCCCCCAGCCACAGCGTGGCCCCTGGCACTGCTGGAGATGGGCTGCCTGGAGCCAACGCCGTCACCCACCCCCAGGCCACCGCACTAGCTCCGGGCGCACCAGTTATGGCAATGGATGTCACCGCTGCAGAGCATGTCCCCACCACGTCATTCCCAGCTCTGGGAAGCACAGGTGCTGAGCTGGTGTCCGTCAAGAGTGAGCCCAGTGCCAGAGCCACGGCAGGCACCACTTTCCCAGAGACTGAGGCCACCCCAGTGAGGCTCAGCACGAGGCTGACCCCACACACAGCTCCTGTCAACCCTGGTGGTCCCTCTCCAGGACCCTTTGTGCACTCCACGGCGTTTCTGCTCGCCCAGACCCCCTCAGCAGGCTCTGGGGCCACCACGGCAGAGGTGGCTGCAGGTGGATCCCCTCCAGCCAGACCCAGTGTGGCCACATCCTTATCCCTCATGGGTGCTGGTGGAACAAAGCCAGATGGGGCCCCTCGAGCCGCTGCTGCGCCAACATCTTCCCTCGGTGTGTATGGCATCAGGACTGGGCCAGCTGCCAAGCCATTCTCCCTCATTAACAACACTCCAATTAATGAAGTAGGGGTGGGAACAGCATTGCTGGCCAGTGACAATGCCACCACAATGCTGTGGGACACCGGAGCCATGCCAACTGTGCCTGATGCATCTCCCAGCCGCAGACAGCCTGGTCCCACTGCGGGCTCAGCACCCCTGGGAACTGGTGTCATCCCTGGACCTGCACTAGCTCCACCGCTCCGGGCTGGGCCCCAACATGGGGCAGCGACGTGGTCACCCAGCCCTGTGCCAGCCATGGGCACAACTGTGCCAAGCACGCCAGGACTACACAGAGAAGCCAGCATCCCCGTGGCATTGCAAGCAGGTACCCCCCCTCTCCTGGAAGGCAGTGCCACTGCAGGGATGGCTCTGGGGGTGTCCCCATCCAGCATCCCCCAAGAGACGTCAGCAGGCATGTCCCCACTGTCTCTGGCTACCTCACAATCAGCAATGGGTGCTTCAGGTGACCCCCACCCCGATTACAGCACTGCAGGGCGAGCAGAGGGGATGACGTCCCTGAAGGTGGCCACAGAGGAGAACCCAGGTGCCAGTGCAGTGGGGCCAGCTCCCAGCCATGCAGTTGTCACTGCCGGGCCATCACGAGAGCCACCTGCCCGAGGGACCGATGCTCCTGAAACCAGACCCCCAGGAGATCTGCCTCTCCTGGCTCCCAGGGGCGGTCGCTCAGCCCCGCCAGCCATGGCTAACCCCAGCCCAGCGCTGGCCACAGCTAGCCCCCTCCCCAGCACCGCGACTGGCAAGACATCCCAGCCCACGACACCACCGCCCCCTGAAAATGCAGCCGTGGAGGGAGGCAGGGACAGGTCCCAGCCGGCAGGACATGGCAGCACCACGCAGGCAGCTCCGGGCTCAACCCCGGTTGAAAACACAAGGGCGAGTGCCACGACAGGTACCCCCGACAGCGGTCACACCACCCTGGGGACAGCCCCACCGCCGTCAGCCCCTGCCACAGCCAGTGTCACTGCTCAGCCAAGCATGGCTGCATCGGACCACAGCTATCACGCTGCTGAGCCCACCACGGGCATGGACAAAGGCATGGACTTGGACATGGACACAGTTTCTCCCACCATGGGAAACAGGGCTGTGGGGCTGTCCACTGCCATGGCTGGGGCGGCCGAGCCAGGCGCCAGCGATGCCACCCCCTTGGCACACTCTGCCCCGGGCAGCAAAAGCCCTGTGGCAGTGGCCATCATGGGCACAGTGTCACCCACAGCTCCGGAGCTGGTTATAGCACCTTCCCCTGGCCTCACTCACAACACTAGTGAAGCAGGTGTCACTGTGTCCCCTCCTGTCCCCAGGAACACCCATCCACTGGTGGTGACACCCTCTGTCACCCCCAGCATCACCATCACTGGTCCAGCAGCAGGAGCAGGTGATGCCAGCCTTGACAGGGTCACAACACCCCCCTCTGTTGTCCCCAGCAGTGCCTCCACTCCACACAGCCCCCGTGTGACGCCGAGGCCATCCCCTGAGGCCACCGACAGCACCCATGACCCAGCCTCAATGGGTCTCAGCCTGGTCACTGAGGACGAGCCCATGGCCAGGGTCTCCTCATTGGCTGTTGGCCACACTCACGCATGGGAGACTACAGCCGTATCCCGGTCAGATGCTGGCGGGGCTACCACCGCCCGGGGGGACACCACCCCCTCTGAAAGCGGTGCCGAGGGTGCAGCACCCCTAGCCAGCACCAGCAGCACCCACGTGCCTGTCTCCAACACTGCTGGCAGGAGCCCAGCCACCATGCCAGCCACCAGCATGTTCCCCAGCAACGCCATCCCACCAGCCACCTCAGCCAGCAGGGAGACATTCGCGGTGACTGCGGCCACCACAGCCATGCCATCTGCCCCAGCGAGGGCCACCAGCACCACCAGTGTCCTGTCCCTTGCTGTAACACGCAACAAGGCAGGCAGAAGCGGGCAACCTGTCCTATCCCCAGCAGAACGTAACCCCTCAGTGGAAACAACTGCCGGGTCCTGGAGCGTCCTCAGTCCCAGCCCTGCCATCACGGTGCCCAGTTCACCCCTCCCCAGCCTGCACAGCCCAGCGGAAGGACCAGCAACAGCCCCCTCGTCCCTGCTTGGTGTTGGTGCAAGCGGGGAATCGGCAGCTGGATGGGCCTCCTCTGAGCCAGCAACAGGCACCTCTTCTCCCATGGCTGTCAGCAGCCGTGCCACGGGACAAGCAGCGAGCACGTCATCTCCCAGCTTCTGGACACCTCTAGGGGCACCTGCCCGGGGGGAGAAAACAGCCATGACTGCAGGCAGTACCACAGCCATTGCTGTAGGCAGCACCACAGCCATCACTGCAGAGAGCACCACAGCCATCACTGCAGAGACCACCACAGCCATCGCTGCAGGGAGCACCACAGCCATCACTGCAGAGAGCACCGCAGCCGTCGCTGCAGGCAGCACCATGGCCATGACTGCAGGGAGCACCACAGCCATGACTGCAGGCAGCACCACAGCCATCTCTGCAAGAAGCACCACGGCCATCACTGCAGGGAGCACCACAGCCATCGCTGCAGGGAGCACCACAGCCATCGCCACAGGGAGCACCACAGCCATGACTGCAGGCAGCACTGCAGCCATTGGTGCAGAGAGCACCACAGCCATTGCTGCAGGCAGTGCAGCAGCCATCACTGCAGGCAGCACCACAGCCATCGCTGCAGGCAGCACCATGGCCATGACTGCTGGGAGCACCACAGCCATCACTGCAAGGACCACCACAGCCATCGCCACAGGCAGCACCATGGCCATGACTGCAGGCAGCACCATAGCCAGCACTAGAGGCAGCACCGCAGCCATTGGTGCAGGGAGCACCACAGCCATGACTGCAGGCAGCACCATGGCCATGACTGCAGGGAGCACCACAGCCATCACTGCAGGGAGCACCACAGCCATGACTGCAGGCAGCGCAGTGGCCATCGCTGCAAAAAGCACCATGGCCATCACTGCAGGGAGCACCATGGCCATCACTGCAGGGAGCACCATGGCCATTGCCACACGGAGCACTACAGCCATTGCTGCAGGCAGTGCAGTGGCCATCACTGCCGGCAGCACCACAGCCATCTCTGCAAGAAGCACCACGGCCATCACTGCAGGGAGCACCATGGCCATGACTGCAGGGAGCACCACAGCCATCACCGCAGGCAGCGCAGTGCCCATCGCTGCAGGCAGCACCACAGCCATCGCTGCAGACAGCACCACAGCCATCACTGCAGGGAGCACCGTGGCTGTTGCACCCACAGCCCCAGTGAGCCCAGCCAAGGAGGTGGGAGGTCTCCCAGCCCCAGGCACCGTGGCACCAGTGGGACCACCAGACACCACCAGTCCTGCCACCAACCCATCTCCTGCCTTTGGGACACAGAGGGGACTGGCCACAGCACCAAGCACAACTGCCCGCACCACTGCTGGCCATAGAAATCCTGCCCCTGAGCCCCAGCCATCCCACAGCCTTATCAGTAAGTATCTTTTCTTCTTCCCATGGCAAAGAGGAGGAAGGGGTTGTTAGCCAACCAAGCACCATGATGGCTGAGGGTATGGCCCAGCCCGGGGTGACTCATCTGCATTGTGCATTGGGCTGCCAGACTCACGGGGAAAGGTGAAATAAGATATCTGGGACCATCGTATTCCAAGTTAAAAACTGGGTTAAAAATTGGGCTACAAGCCATCAGAGTGCTGGTCTGGTCAGGGGGAGCGCAGGCACAGCATCCCAGCAGCAAGCAGGCGAGTTTGCCCTGGCCACAGGAAGGATGGAGCAGACATTAATGGTTTTTCACCTTTTCAATTAATCTTCTGCCCGTGTCAGTGCCAGCAGCCTCACTCTACCCCTTCGGCATGGAGGGAGGGGACCAAGAGTGCGTCCAGAGGATGGTGGATTTTAACTCCCCCCTGTTCAAGCCAGAGATTGGATTCCCCTTTGGGAAGTCGCTGCGGGATGCTCTCTATGTGAGTCCCACCCTCACTGAGTACATAAGGGACATGCAGCCTCTTTGGTAGCAAAAAAAACCATGGAAATGGAGCAGAAACTGAATTTCATCTGAATGTTAATTTTTTTGCAATTTAAAATGGCTGGTTTCTGCTCATCCATGGAGGCTAAAAGCCTTCCCAGAAGCTGCCTGGGATGTCAGCAAATAATGAGTTATTTTGGTTAGTTTACAGATAACGGACAGATCATTTTCCCACCCACGGACAACTACGTCCTCTCCAACCCTAACCCACCTCCTCGAGGCTTCAGCGGCTGGGAGGGTTTGCCGATGGTGGCCGCCTTTTGGGACGACGCAGATTTCTCCCAGGGTGTCGGCACCACCTGGTACCAGGTCGGGGCCACCAAAGATGTTCTCCTGGGAAAGCCCAGCTCCCAGCTCACCCATTTAACCCTCTTTCTTGCCAACTGGCAGGAGTACTCCACCCTCAGCTCTGCCCCAGACCCCCTTATCCATGATGTGGAAGCAAAGATTGAGAAATACCTGAAAACCCCCTACATAGCAAAATGGACCTTGAAGGTGACATGGGAGAAGGCTCCGGCATACCCGTCCCAGCGGGACGACACTCAGGTGAGCAGTGAGGGACCCAGGTGATGGAGGGGACTGTCACCAGCAATGGCCAGGGCAGGGCTGGGCTGCTGGTCTCCCACAGTTTGATGCAGGCATTTCAGGTCTCATCGCCTCAGTCTGCACTGTGAGGAGAGCAAGGGAGGCTTTGGGGTGCTAAGGGGGTGCCTTGGGTTTCTCCAGACAAGCACCTACCAGGCAGTCCTCACCACCGATGGGAACCGTTCCTTCGCCCTACTGCTCTACCAGGACGGCGGGATGCGGTGGGACTACACCAAGCTGGCTGAGGGCAACGTGCTGATCGGCTTCTCCAGGTGCTGCGCACATGTGTGGCTGCCTTTTGGGACAGCAGGGATTTCTCCCAGCACTATGTTGGGACCATGGGAGACGTTGTCCCAGGAGAGCCCAGCTACCACCCCTGGAGCACCCCATCCCACTTAAACTCTCTCTCCTGCAAACTGCAGCAGTTCCCACCCCAGCTGCTCTTCGGGGGGTGGAAGAGGGTCGTGTTGGGAGGGTGACCCCAAACCTCCTTTCTCCACACAGCGGTGATGGCTATGCCCAAAATAATGAGCTGACTCAAAAACCACCAGCTGTCAAGTACCGACCCGACCAGCACAGCAGCACTGGCACTGGTATGGCACCGGGAGAGCCCTCGGGGTGCATGGGGATGGAGGGAGCCGTGTGCCTGTGCTCCGTGCCGGGAGCATGTCCCAGCACACATCCCTGCGAGGTCAGTGGAGACACCGGGCAAGGGCTGGCCACTGAGAGCAGAGCACGGATGTCCCATGTCCTGCTGTGGCCATGGCCACACTGGCTCTAGAGGGAGCCTGGAGACCTCGTGTGAGGTCAACGGCCAGGACCGGTTGTCCCACGGGATCCCCCTCAGCACAAGGCGAGACCCAGGCTGAGCTGTGCTGGTCTCCGGTGGTTGCTCCCCCAGGTGTGCGCGGGCTGTGGATATACAGGCTGGACAGTCGCTCCCGGGTGAACTACAGGCTGCAGTGCCTGGCGTGGCTGGATGCAGAGCCAGCGCCGGCCACCTGGAATGACCAGCTGCCTCCATGCCCCTGCTCCGAACCCCAGGCAGAGCTGGATCCCCGCTACCGCCGGAGCAAAGGTGACAAGCGCAGCCCCACCAGGGCCAGCCACAGGGTGGGGGGACGGCAGGGGGTCCCCTTCTCCTCTGGGGGCAGCCACGATCCCCCCACACCATTTCAGGCCCGGCGGACACCTCCTTGAGGATGCTGCGCACTGCATCCCCCAGCCCGGCCGGAGCTGGGGTGCGGTGTCTGTACCAAGATGGGAGCTTGCTCGAGGGCTGGCAGGAGAGAGCATGGAGCCCCCCCATCCACCCTGCCACTGGTAAGTGGGCACCAGCGCTCCCTCGCCCTAAAACACCCTGAGCACCGAGCACTCTGCAGGCACGGCAGGGACCCTGACAGCCCCCAGCACCCAGCCGCCTTCCTCCGCAGACGGGGAGCTGGAGGCATTCGACTGGTGCTGCCGGCGCGTGGGGAAGCCTCTGTTCTGTGCCAGGTTTGCTGAGAAGAGACCGAGGGTCGGCTGCGAGGGATATGTGCCACCCACCCCCGGTGAGTCCCCAGGGCTCTCCCTCCTCTGTGCCAAGGTACTGAGTGGGTGGCACGGCTGTACACAGACCCCATGCATTAACCACACTTTGCAGCATCTTGGTGGGGACTGCTGAGCCCAGTGCAGCACCGGGGACTGCTCTCCTCCATGCAATGACACTCATTTGCTTTTCTTCCTCCCTGCCGAAACGGCTCTGCCTCCTTTGGACCCCAGCTGGTGCCTTTGGGGACCCCCACATCACCACCCTGGATGGACTCACCTACACCTTCAATGGGCTCGGAGACTTTGTCCTGCTGCTGGCCAGTGATGCCCAGACCAGCTTCATGCTGCATGGGCGCACGGTCCGGACCGGCACGGCCCAGGCCACCAACTTCATGGCCTTTGCTGCCCAGTATAACTCTGCCACCACCACAACAGTGAGTAGGAGCAACCTGGGTATCAGTTTGCGCTTCTAATGGGAGAGACCCCTCTGGCAGGTTGGGCATCGCCTCTGCATAACCTACAAGTGGCCAGGACCCGAGGAGCATCCCCTCTCCTCTTCCTACCACCTCCCACGACCCCAGCAAAGTGCTAATAGCAGTGGGTTGGACTAAGAGTAACAAGACCCAGCTCTAACACCTCTTATAAGCTGGCCAGCAAGGGCCTGGAGCTCTGCAGGAACACGGTCTGCTCGACCCTCTTCATTGCACACCCTTCACCCCGACCACCGGTCTCCTCTGGACACCTTAGCACAAGCGCATACTCTTCCTTGCTTTGCAGAATTGCTCCCCACACCCGTTTCAGTAAGCAAAATCTCCTGGTGTCACCAGAATCGGTTGTTGAGCAGTGTGAGGAGGGGAGTCAGAGTCTGGAGCCCACCAGCACAACTCTCTGTGCTGCCATGGTCAGCCGAGCAGCAGCAGTGGCCTGTGCGTGCCCCATGCCAGCAGTGACGGGGGGCAGCTTGGTGTCCTCTTCTGTGCAACCATCAAAGCCACTTTATCATGTGTTTGCTGGGGTGAAGAGCCCTGGGGCTGAGCCTCTCTGCCGGGGCTGGAGGAGGATGGGGTTTAGCTCGAGTGTCCCCAGCATGGGGGGACAGCAGGAAAGGACGAGCAAAGGGTTTGATTGGGACATCCACTGTGATTTGCAGGTTGAGTGGACCTTGGGGAACCAGGGTGACATCCAAGTCCTCCTGAATGATGAAACCATCCAGTTTTCCTATTCCCAAGGTGAGCAGGGTGTGCTGTTAAATGTTAAATCTATTTGGGGTGGACAAGGGGTGTCTCCATCCCACAGGGACCAGCCCTGCCCAGTGCGAGGGCAGTCATCCTGAGCTCCATCAAACATCTCCCACCTGCACCGTCTCTGACTCAGCTGGCGTGGATGGGGAGTGTTCCCCTCTCCAAATTCAGGGGCATCATTTCAGACCCCAGCCTTGTGTGGACTCTGCCTCTGTGCTTTCCTTCTCTTGCAGACATGGGTGCTGAGGTGTACTACAGCCCCGGTGTCCTGCTGGTCAACGCCTCCTCCATCATGGCCGTCTTTGATGCAGCCATTGCCATCTCCATCTCGGCAGCCTCCGGGATCCTCAGCGTGGTCTGCAGCCTGCCTGATCGGTACCGCAACAGCACCAAGGGCCTCCTGGGTGAGGACTTCTGGCACCACTGCAGAGCCAGGGTGCAAAGTCCCCTTCCCACCCTAAAGCAGGCTGGAAAACACAGGGAACGTGCTTGTGAGGGCAGGGGCCGCTGGGTCTAAACTAAACACCGGTCAGCACCAGAGAGGAGGTCAACCCCGACATGGGGGACTCCAGTCCTCTGGTAATGCTCCACCAGGTGTGTGGGACCATGACCCCGCAGATGACTTCCAGATGCCGAATGGCACCAGCATCCCTGTGAACAGCAGCGAGGAGGAGATCTATAGCTATGGGATGACCTGTAAGTCCAGGCTTGGGATCCACCTTGATGATCCTCCCATTCCTGCACCTTCTGGCCATGCTTTGGCTGGAGACATTTAGACACTTGCCTGAGCAAAAGTGATGGAAGGGAAGCCCTTTGGTCTCCTCGCTGGTCCGTGGAAATGAGCCCTAAAATATAACAAACCTTAAAAACCCAAGGCCATACCCATGCTGTGCTCTCTTGCAGGGGCTGTCGGAGAGCACAGCCTGTTTGCTCAGCCTCTGGACTCACCAGTAATGAACTTCACACCCATCTTCTTGTCTCAACTGCGGCAGGAGAATGAAAGCCAGTACCAGCTGGCAGCCTCGTGGTGCCGTGGCAGCAAGGAGTGCATCTACGATTCACTGAGCACAGGGGATGTGGCCCTGGGCCTGGCCACCCAGAGCCTCGCAGCCGACTTCCAGCAGAAGAAGGCAGTACTCAGTAAGTGGAGTGAGCAGATCCTCACCTCCAAGAGGGCATGACTTGTGTAACCAGGCAGTGCCCTGCTCCCTCCCTGGGCTCTCTTGCTCCATGTGAGGCAGGAGAGAAGTCACCAAGGTCTCGGAGTTGCATTGCTCAGCTGGCTGGTCTCCAAGCCTGGGAGATGCCACCATGCTGTGCAACATGAGGGCCCTCTCGGTGGGTGGTCATGGCAGTATCTGCCTGGGGTCCCATCCTCACGAGGAGGGACTCAGAGCCAAGGGGTGCCAAAGCCATGTAGGAACCAACCGTCTGTGTGCTGGGCTGCTGTTTCCTTAGATGCCTTCCCTCCCGTCATCACTGGTGACGCATCACTCACAGCCTTCAGGACAGAAAGGGTCAGGAGGCAGTACCGTGCTGTGGGGGTGGGCGCACGCTTTGTCCCCCACCTCTCACCAGAGCTCAACATATCCGGTAAGGAAGGAGAGATGGGGCACCTGGGATGGGATGGGATGGGATGGGATGGGATGGGATGGGATGGGATGGGGGGGACACTGGCCACCCAGCCCCTTTCCTCTGCCACCTCCTCTAACTCCCACCTCTCGCCCCGGCAGAGAACGGCACCCTGACGTGGGAGCCCCACAGGACGGCACCGCTCACCGTCAACCTGGAGGCTGTTGGGTCCAACAACCTCTCCGCCCTCCTCCAGCTCCACTTCACCCTTTGCAGCTGCAGCAGGAGCCAGGAGTGTGACTACAGCGACACTGTCACCCTCAGGGGGTCCTCCCTGCAGGTAGTATGCTGGAAAACTCCTATGGTGCCACACCGTGCCTGTCCCTGTGCCAGCCACACTGGCTGACTTCTCTGTCCACCCGTCCTTGTCATGTCCCTTAAGCCAGTGTCACTGTCCCCTTCCCAGCTGGCAGCCTGCAGGTGCGAGGGCGGCTACTCGGGTCCCTTCTGCCAGGACCCTCCGGACCCCTGCGCACAGGGATGCTTCCCCGGCGTGGGCTGTGACTCGCACACCGGCTGCGGCCCCTGCCCGGCTGGCCTGACGGGTGACGGGCGGCACTGCTCAGGTGACAAGGGCTCACCATGGCCACTGGGAACCCAGGGCACCCACGAGACCCTGGCTGAGGCATTTCTCCCGGTGCCACGCTGCATTGCCTTGGCAGATATCGATGAGTGCGCAGAGGGAATGGTGTGCCCGGGGAACGCCACTTGCACCAACACGGTGGGCAGCTACACCTGCTCCTGCCCACCTGGCGAGGAGGGTGAGTACAGGCACTCTGGTGGGCATGGTCCTCGTCCCCATCACCCCCTGGATCTCAGTGGAAGAGGGCTCCCGGGGGACCCAAACTGGCTGGAGAGCAGTGGAGGGGGAGCTGGCTGAGCTCTGAACCCGAGGCCTTGCTGTCCTTAACAGAAGGGACCAGAGTTCAGCCATCCCTCGTGCTCCCAGGCTGCAGATCTCACTAATCCACCAGGAAGGGAAACTTTTCCTGTGCAATTTTTCTCTTTGAGAAAAAAAAAAATCTCATCGCATCAAAATTCAAATGCACATGTGGAGGTTGGGGGCTAAAATCAAATCCTGTTTTCAGATGGCTGTAGTGGGGTTGGGGTGATGGTTTTTGCTCCTGTTCTAATACAGCAGGCTGGGATTTCACAAGAGAAAAAGGCTCCAGCTGGGAGAAGGGGGTGCAGGGCTTTTTCGTGAGGATCTGAATTTGTACTAAAAGTCTGAACGCATAAAAAAGCCCCATCCCAACACTTGGAAGAAAGGCATTACAGAGCAGCTGAGGATAGATCAGTGCGCTGGGACTCTGCCCCTGCAGCCAGGCTAGTGCCTCCACCTGACCCGGTCTCCCCATCCCGCAGGCGAGGGGCCAGGCTGTGGCTCAGCCTGCGGCTCCCGCTCCTGTCCCGAGGGCTACTGCAGCAACGGGGGACACTGCCACCTGCACCCCGTCACCTGCACCCCAGCCTGCGCCTGCCCCCCGGCTTTCACCGACCAGCGCTGCCTGGTGGCAGGGGGGGATTTTCGGCCGCTGCCCAGCACAGGTGGGTGCCTGTGCCTGGTGGGGGATGAACCCCAACCCCGCTCGCCCTGGTCCTGGGGTGCCAGAGCCACCACTGTGGCTTTCCCCAGCAGATCTCCCCCGGAGAAGTGTCCAGCTGCGGGTCAGGACGCTGCAAAATGCCACTGCTGGGGAAGTCAACGGCACCGTATGTCACCAGAGGGGATGGGCTCGGGGAGGGGGACGTACCAGCACACTGGGCAGCATGGCAGCTTGGGGTGCCTGTGCCTCCATGGACCCCCCTCCTGTGGGATCCCTGGGGATGCAGCAGATCCACAGGGCTGGAGGGAGGCAGCACCAGCCGCATGATGCTGGCTGCGGCTGTGGCTATGTGCCAGGTCCCCAGCGCACAAACGAAAGGCCAGAGCAGCCCTTGGGGCTTGGCCATGGTGCCTGCATTGCCCTTCAGCCTCTTTCCACACCGGTGCAGTCCTGCCCTCCCCTAACTCCCTCCCGCTCCCCCCACCACAGGTCTCAGCTATCCTGGACTCCCTGGAGGTAAAGGCTTTCCAGAGCAACACCAACATCACCCAGACGTGAGTCAGCCTTGGAGCTGCCCCATGCCCACCCCAGGGAGCCGGCAGGGCAGGGCTGGGCATGGGGCCACAGGGTTTGGGACACAAAGGGCATTTTCCCCCACCCCAGAGTCTGTTTTTCCAGTCCTGATGGTGATAAACCCTTGGAGACACAAGCCCCATGGCACCTTCCATCTCCTGCCTCATCCCTTCTTTACCACTCCAAAATGGGGAAACTGAGGCACGGTGATGTGATGCAGCAGAGGCTCTGCCAGCAGCCCTGTCTTCTCCCCACAGGACAGACGGTGATGGCTTCACCTTCACAGTGGTGTCTGAGTTTGCCTATGATAGCCGCAGCACCATCATCCGGTTCCTGAATAATTTGCTGCCGGGGGCCATCATCAGCGCCTTCAACGGGAAGCGGGGGCGGCGGGAGGCAGGCACACACCTCCTCTTCCAGCACCTGCACCGGGACAACATCACCGATGTGGTGAAGCGTGAGTTGCTCCCAGCGCTGAGCTGGGGAGCCCAGGAGGAGAACCCCACTGTCCCCATTGTACCCATCACCCTGCGTGCCCTGGGGTTCGGGTAACCCCCACAGGAGATGCGGGTGGGCAGCAATCCCCACCCCAGGCACGGATCCGTCTCAGGGAGACCTGGGAAAACATCAAGGTGTGATGCTGTCACGTGGCCAAACCTGTGCCTTCTCTCCCCAGTGACAGTGGCTGAGCTGAGGCACTATTTCCCCTGCGGTCTGTACGGCTACAAAGGCTACCAGCTCCACTACGTGGGGACCATCGGCTTTGTCTGCATCTCCCCTTGCAAGATGGGCTACTGCCAGCATGGCGGCCAGTGCCAGCACCTGCCTGAGGGACCCACGTGCAGGTAGCAGCCGCGCCGGGGGTGGACGAGGCCACCCGGCCTGGCTGCTTCTCCCCACTGCATCACTGCTCCTCCTTCCCCATCCACAGCTGCCTCCCCTTCTCCATCTTCTCCCCCACCGGCGCCCGGTGCGAGCAGCTGGCCGTCAGCCTCGCCGCCTTCCTCGGCATCTTGCTGGGAGCCCTGGCTCTGCTCTGCCTCCTGCTCGCCGTCGCCTGCCTGGCCTTGCGTCTCTGCCGCCGGCACTGCCACCGGCACCGGGGGTGAGCCACGGGCTGGACCCAAGCAGGAGTGGGTGCTGTGGGTGCGGCAGGGAAGGAGGTTGGGTGTCAGGAAGGAAAAACTGGTGGAAAATCCATCTCTGGAAGATCCACCACTGATCGACCTGTCTGGCCTGGGTAAGGGGAGCCTGCCCTGGCGAAGGAGCTGGGCTGGGTGATCATTCAGCATCTTCCAGCCTCTTTCCCAGTCATCTGCTGCTCAGGGGTGCAATAACATCAGTGGGTTGAACATTAGCGTCCTTTTTCCCCCATGTCATAGAATATTTGCATTTCTTCCTCATCCCATCCGGTGCTCGGTTACAGATGGGCTTTCTATTTCATTTTAATTTGCATACCATCCAAATGACTTCCACTGCAATTCACATTGGTCTGGAAAGAGTTGGTCTGGAGCAAGAAAAAGGTGGTTGCAGGATTGGACCTTGCTCTCTGGCAGAGAGTTACCAGATGGCTGATGAGGTGCAAGGCTGGGGTGTAAGCACCAGCACCTTCTCCCCCCCTCCACAGCCCTTAGTCCCAGCATGGCATCCACACTCGGGGAAGCCCAGCACCCCAAGCCCCCTGCACCAGTTGGAGCTGTGTCCTGCCCGTGCTGCCGGCTCCCCGCTGGCCCTAGAGCTGAATCTCTCTGGGAAGCGCCTCTCTTCGTTTGCACGTGTGGCAAGGCGAGAAATTGTGTGCACACAGCAACTGAGGCTTTTCTTCCTCTCATAGTCCCATCTCGCCCCCACACTCAGTCACTGCTCCCCTCTGCCATCCGACCCAGGTGCCAGGACCAGGCAGGGGCTCTCCCAGCCCCCCACAACGTGTCATCCCCTTTCTGCTCCCCTCCCAGGGCCAAGGAGACCTTCTGGAGGCCACGGCCCTTCTCCTGTGAGTACATCTCTGCAAAACCCCCCACCCCAGCTCTGCTTCACTCCAGTCTTCTTTGAGCTCTGCTCATCTTCCCTGCTCCAGCTCTGACGATGGCAGGAGAGCGAGCAGAGCCCACCCGCTCCCACTCCCTGGAAAGGCGTTGGGAACTGCAGCTCCAGGCCATCGACCCCTCAGTTCAGGTCTGCCCAGGGGTTATTGTCCCCATGGGGGGTTGGGGTGGGGGGCCGTGGGCTGCGGACCCATGTCCTGGCCCTGTGCCTCAAAGATGCTTGGGAGCCATGCCTCGTCCCGGAGCATCAGGGATGCTTTGGGTGGCTTTGGGGTCTGCATCACTGTTTGAGTTCATAACAAAGAGCAGAGCCTGTGCAGCACCGACAGCACGGCGTGGCCTGTCCCTCCTTTACAGATAAGGATCCAGAGACCCCATGTCAGGCCTCCGAGCCAGCCCCCCCAGCAGCCCTAGCCTGCCACCGGTCCTGCCCCGGTGCCTCCGGGCTCACGGAGGAGCCAGCCGCTGCTGCCAGCCCTGCTGCCCACTCTCGGGGTCTCCGGCAGTGGCGCCTGCATGGAGGCAGAGGATGGTGAGCTGCCTTTTGGGATCTGGTCTTTGTGGGAGGATTCACTCTGGCGGAGGTGCTTTTTTTGAATGAAAAATGTGGGTTTATGTTGGGTGGCCAAAGAGAGAGGATTTCACCTTCCCCTGAGGACCTGCAGAGGCAACCAGGACAGTCCTTGAGTGTGTCTGCACCGGGGTATGCCCTAGTGCAGTGTAACTGGACCTGGCAGAGCCACTGATAGCAGACTCAGGTGGGGCAATGCAGTGATTATAACCTGTTAGGAGCAAAATAGAATAAACCAAAAATTATGGCAAGCTGCTCAGTGAGTTGCCTGCACCCCATTGCCCTGCTTCCCTGTTGCCAGCCTCTCAAGTCTCTGCTTTCTGCTGGTCCCATCCACAGAGCCAAAGAGAAGATGGATGTAGCTGTCTTTGTTGGTCCAATCCCTCATTCCCCCTACAAGACCGCAAGTCTCCCCCACTGCTCTCCCCAGGCACATCTTGCAGTGGCTCAGATCACACAGGTCAGGCTGTGGTCCCCACGAACACCCCACAGCCCTTCGCCCCTGCTGAGACAAGATGCTGAGCCCAAAGAGGGCGCGTCAGACCCCAGCAGACCCCAGCTCCAGCCCCGCTGCCCCAGAGCCCATCTCAGCCGCAGCCCAGACGCTCACATCCCCAGCACCAGCCCCAATCCTGCAATGCTGCTGTCCCCAGCCTGTCCCCACCACCACCTCCCACCCTGGTTCAGCAGAGGACGTGGCTGCCGCAGAATTGGTGATGCTCAGGCCCCTCAGAGGCTTTATTGAACAAATAAGATGTGAAAAGGGTTTTTTTTTTTCAAAGAAAGGCAGATGCTCTCTTGTGCACAAAAACATTATTTTTCTCCCAATGTTTCTGATCATGGGGTTGAATTTTGCCCTCACACACCCAGCAGAGGCATCAAGCAGACTCTGGCTTGATCCAGAGAATCGCCCCTTCTCCTGGGCACAGGGCCTGGGGATGACCCAGGGAGGGATAGCTGGGGGACAGAAGTGGGGGACAAGAATGGACTGGCTCACAGGGTGAGCCTGGCGCACCACGGCACTCAGAGGCTCATCTGCAGTCAACCCACACAAGGTGCAAAAACCCATTCCCCAGGTGCTGGGGGGCCAACCTCACCCTGCAGTGTGGAAGGCACAGAGAGGATGCAGGGAGGACAAGGGGTGGTGGACACGGTGGGGGGTATCTGCCCACCTCCCCACCAGCAAGGAGGTGCCCACAGGCACCTGTTCAGCTGCAACTGGGGAAGAGCAACTAAAGCAACTGACTCCTTGGGACTGGTCCGGATGAGAAACATGAACTTGTGCCAGTGAAGGCAACTGCAGGCACTGGCTGAGTGAGCTGCCCTGTGTGGTGGGTAGGGGTGATGGGTGCTGGTGGGAGCAGGCGGACACAGGAGATGAGCAGGAGCAAAGGACTCGGAGGATCAGCTGTGGCCCAGACCATGCTGCAGGTGTTCAACCCCCCAGTTACTTGTCCTCTCCATCTGCAAAGAAGAAACGATAATTGCCCGGCCACCTCCTCCCTGGGGGCCTGGGGCGAGCTGGGAGCCCCAGACGAGTTTCCACATGGGGGGACAGGGACAAAGGGAAGTGGCCAGCGGAGAGGACACCCCCCCAATCCCGCTCACCTTTCTGCTCCTCTGAGTCGCTCTCTTGCTCCTCCGAGGAACCTGCTGGGGGTTGCAAGGAAGTCCCACATCAGCTTACACCGATGACCGCATTAGCTGTGGTCCTCCCCTCCCAGTGCTGTCACCGCCAGACTGCACTGGTGGTTATGTGCTAAGGGAGGTGCCCCCCGCAACCCCACACAGCCCAGGGCACAGCACAACCTGCATGTGGGCACCCCAAAACCCATCCCTCATCTGCCTGGAGCTCTTGCTGCCTTAACCACAGGGTGGCTGGGACATTCCCCCCCAACTCTGGGCACCAAGACAGTATCACCCTGGCACACACAGGCTGCAAACCCACCCATGCTGGGTGGCTGGTATCCATCACAGCCAATCTTCGGTCTCTTCTCGCTGTAGCGGGTACAGAGGTGGGCACTGCCCGCCTGGTTACAGCACCAGTCGTACAACTTCAGCTCCTGGTCTGGAGGCAAAAAGGAGAGTAAGGAGCTGAAGGGGAGACGAGAGGGAGATGAGCTAGCTCCGGGCAGGCAGGTCGCTCGCCTCGCCTTTTGGCAAGTCCATGCTCCCTCCGAGGGCAACAGCACGTCAGGAAACAGGTTGGTGCAGAGGTTAAAATGATTTACAGGCTACAGTGATGCCAGCCTCAGCCAGGGGATGCCAGGGCTGGCTGTGCTTACCACGGTAAGGGGACGCCTGCCTGGAGGATCTCCAGTACCTCTCCTGCCGCCCCTCGATGAGCTGGCTCTGGCTGTCGTACAGGCAGCGGACGCCGGCACCGTGCTGGTTGGGGGATGCAGAGTGCAGCATGGAGACGCGGGCAGCCCACCAGCCTGCAACAGGGCAGCAGTGAGCCTCAGCGCAGCTCTCCCCAGGGCCAGCATCCCTACCTCGGGGCAAGGAGTGAGGCAGGGGCTGGCTCCTTGTTATCCATCCCTCCCACCGCATCACCCACGGTGCTATGGGGTTTGGAGGGAATGACGGACACCATTCAAGTGGTCCCCCAAGGTGAGACCCCAGTGCTGGGGAGGGTCCATCCCCACTGTCCCCATGCAGCTTAGATCAGCTCTGACCAGTCTAACAAGACGGGGACAGGTCAGTCCTTGTTCCTCCTCATTTTCCCTGTCTCTGCAGGGAAGGGCAGCTCCCCCCCCCTCATTTTCCTTGGGGTCGCCTGCCCACCTGGCCAGAATGGACCCCAGCCACCCTTGCAGGGGAGGTGGGGAGGGAAATCTTGGGGACAAGGAGGGTGGGGAAGCGGCATGTCCACTTGCCTCCGCGGCTGCTCTTGAAGCGCGGGTCCTGCTGCCCTTGCTGCAGGGAGCAGGGGCAGGCAGGCAGGCCCTGGCTCCACACCCGCGGCTCCTGCTGCTGCCCCGTCCACGCCAGGCACTTCAGCCGGTAGTTGACTCTCACGCGGCTCTCCAGCTTGTAAATCCACAGCCCACGGAGGTCTGAGTGGGGAGAGAAACCACGAGCTCTCACCTCTGGCCAAGGGGACCGCCGGGGCAGTTTCGGCTTGAGGCGAGAGCCAAGTGTTGCTGATGCTGGAAGCTAAGCCCGTGTTGACCCCCAGCCATGGGACCCCATGCTTAACAGCCACCCAACAGCACGGAAACAGGGGGAGAGGCTCTTGCCAAAGAAGGAAGCCTTGGGACAGAGCCATTGCAACAAAAGGGGTCCATGCATACATCAAGGTCATTTCAGCCTCAGGGCATAGCTTGTACCCAGGGGAAGCATTTTATGTGCTTGGGGGGAAGTTTGGCCTTGGTGAACTGAGTGAGAACCTTGCCACAGCAGCAAGCTGGATTTCATCCCCTGGGAGCATCCCCCTCCCCACACAGCCCTTCCCCAACCCCCTGAGGGGCTGCGTGAACCCACCCTGGCTGTGCGGCACTACCTGTGTTGTATCCCCTGAACTGATCAGGGCGATATTTAGCAGCTGGAGGTCTCTGAGTCAGGTCATCATTGCGGTAAAAGCCATCCCCACTATGTGCAAAGAAAGGGAAAAAATCAGGGGTTGCTCTTCCCAGGTGGGGTTATCCCAGCCCCAGCCTGCCCTTCAGCTGCCCTGATCTTGAGCCAGCGGGACCCCACAGCACCCAAATCGCAGCTCTGGGGACAGGAGGGCAAAGGCACCAGCTCCCTCAGCCTGCTGCCTCCTCTCTACAGGGTGCAGTTTGTTCTGGGTGCTGCAAATGCTCCTGCTGCATCATGGGCTGAACACACAGACATCTTGAGACCCCTGCAAGCAGCTTCCATTGTTTCCAGCATCTTGCAGTGCAATACGGAGCGGAAACCTATAAGCGGTCGTGCACAGGCAAGCACACACACACATAGACACATGCCTGTGCCGCCCGCACTTTCCGTCCCAGCCACCTTTTTCTTACCCAGCTGCAGCAAGCAGCTAATGAGGAAACCCTAGAGACGGCGTGCACAGGGTGAGACGTAATGCGAGGAGGCAGGAAGCAACCGCTCCAGCCAAGTGGCGGAAATCCCTTCCCTCAACTGGTGCAAAGTTCAGCAAACATCCCCTGTTCCCCACTCCTTCCTCCCAAACCACCAGGATGCTGTGGGCCTGGGACCCCAGAGGGATGTGTGGATCTTACAGCAAGCACAGCCCAGCAGGTCGGTGTGCTGCAGCATGATCCAGCCACTAATGGGGCAAATTTGGTTGTGAGACCCCCATATCTTAGTCTATATGGGTGTGCAGACCTCATCTGGGCTGTCCTCATCCTTGCAGAGCACTTCGTGGGACACAGGGGAAAGGTTAAACGAGCTGGAGCTGGGGGTGGAATGCAGCCCTGTGCTCGGAGGAGGCAGGGGCTGGGTGCCAAGCCTGCTGTACCTGGTGTAGCCGATGAGCACATTGGTGGTGGTAAGTCTGGTGTAATCCCATTGCATGCCTCCCTCCTGGTACAGCATCAGGACATAGGACCTGAAGCCATCGGTGGTCAGGACAGCCTGGTATGTGATCGTCTGGGAAGAAGCATTGCGGACAGGTAAAAAAGCGAGCAAAGCTGCTGCATTTAAAATTAGGGGTGTGGGTCAGCGCTCACTGGGGGACGGCAGGGCTAAGGTCCTGATGTGCAAGGCAAACGCAGCCTGGGCTGGTTCTCATTTTGCATGGAAAATGTGATGGTTTTACTTTGATGCTGTTCCATGAGAAGCCTCAAATTAACCCAATTTTATGCTCCTGAAGAGCAGTGCTTCTGGTGCACAATAAAGGCCCACCACATTAAAGGGAAAGATATTATGGAGCAGGGAGAGTTCAACTAAAGATGTCCCCCAAAAAACCTGAAAACCTACAAAAACATGGGCACAGCCTAGTTCTTTTTGGCAAAAGTCTTCAAGACTGACCTTTTTCACAAAACTGGTTATTATTTCCAAGCACAAACAAGGTGATCCCCCATGGGTCTTGGCTTTTTTTTTGACAACTCAACAAGCCCTTGAGCTCCATCAGCCCCTTACCCTCCGGGTGTCAGTCCGTGCTGCGTAGGCAGGTGCCTTCTCCCAGGTGATCTTCAGGGTCCAGGCTGCGGAGTAGGAGGACCTCAGGTACCGCCGAACCTTCGCTTCCACGTCACGCACGAATGGAGGCTTGGCCGTGTTAAGGGTGAGGAACTCCTGCGGGTTGGGTACAGCCACAACTGCGTTAGCTCCCCAGAAGGCAAAGACAGGTCTAGATTGGTGTTATGCATGGAGCGCTGTAGCTAGGTGTCTGGATGAGATTTGGACGGCTCAAGAGGTGACACACACAGGACCAGCAGCTCTTAGATTTTGCCCAGAAAAGGGAAACAGTGCTTATGGGCTCCATCAAGGACAGTTCTCAGGGGGCCTCCACAGAACAGGTGATGAGTTTATCAACAAAAGGTGTTTCATGCAACCATGCACCCAGGTGGCTTCACTCACCTGGTAAAAGGTGGTGCCAACACCTCTGGAGAAGTCGGCGTTGTCCCAAAACACGGCGATCATGGGAACCTCCTCGTGGCCATTGAAGCCGCTGGGAGGAGGGTTGGGGGATGTGAAGATGCTGTTGTCTGAGGCTGGGAAAATGATTTGTCCATTGTCTGTAAACTGAGCAGAGGGATGCCTCCATCAGGTGAGGACAGGACCGGTGGGATCCCCCAACACAGGAGTGGCAGCCCTCCCATTTCCGAGCCCACTTTGAGCAACACCCAAGGAAGGCCACCGCCGGCCACCACCAAAATGGCCACAAAGTCATCTCCTGCTGCAAACAGACCCTGGCAGCATCCCAATTGATTTGCCCCTGCAAGGGTCCCATCCCAGGCACCTGGTGCCTCCCCCAGGTTTTGGGCAACAGCCGCTTGCCCGACGGCAAGTCAAGCCAAGGTAGACTTACATAGAGAGAGTTGCGCAAGGTTTTGCCAAATGGGAATCCAGTCTCAGGCTTGAAAAGTGGAGAATTAAAATCCACCCTCCTTTCCACGTACTGTCGATCATTTTCTTTCGCTCCATACCCGTAGAGGGGCACAGCTGCAACTGGAAAAGAAAACCAAAAAAACCAACCCCAAAACACACTTACAGCGAAGCCTTTGGTCTGTGTCAAAACTCAAAGGACAGAAAGGATTTTGCTTCTAAAGGGACACAGCCTGGGCAGTAGGAGGATGGGGGGACACTGCCAATAGCCACCTGGGACACCCTGCATGTCACCTTCCCTTGCAGGAGCTTGCTCCCACCCTTTTCACTGCCTTACATGTACACAACTGCCCTAAACCTGCTGTGATGGCATTTGTGGTTACTGTCCCCTCCTGCTCTAGCCTTGTTGGGGCACCACACTGAAGGACTGCCATTAGGAGAAGAAAAACATTGTACAGGACTGTGGTAGGGGGACAGCAGGGAATTAAACACCCACAGCTCTTTCTAGAGATGTTTACAGCCTCCAGCTCTCTATTTATGTCTGTTAAATAAAAAAAGTATTTGGAGGGGATGGGTTTTCCAGCTGACGGGACCATACTCAAAGGCAGGCTCAGCCTGCCAAAAATGCAAGCTCACGTGCAGGAGCTCCTCATGGTGCATCTCCTCCAGGGGTCCTGGCCCTAAATAGCCCCCTCGGTCTCTGGGCACCGAATGTGCCCCAGGATGGTCCATCAGGAGGCCAGACGTGGTCCTCCCGCCTGGGCTGCTCTGCAAGCATCACGTACCTGCGGGGCCGGGCGGTGGGGTCGGGGCGGCTGCCGGCCCTCCTGGCAGAGCTGGAAACATGGGGGACGATGCGCGGGAGGTGACAGTGGCTGCTCCTGGCCCAGGGAGATCCTCCCGGGCCCTGGGGAGGGGGGCTGGTGGGGCTGGACTGGCAGTGGCTGGGCTGCAGGACATGACTGGGCGTGCTGTGGCTGGGGACCCCCCCCGGGCTCCCCCCTGGCCTGGGAGGGCTGCAGGGAGGCTCGACCCACTGGCAGCAGGGGCTCTGTTTGCCAGGCTGGTGGTCAGCTCACCGCCCAAGAATGGCTGCAGGGCAGGAGGTGACGAGCCACCGGCAGGTCCTGGCCTCGGGGTCTTTGATCCGGGGCTGCCAGCAGCGAACCCAGTGGAAGGCAGGCCAGGGACCCCTGGGCTCCCCCCCACTGGGGAGCGAGTGGGGGTCTCCACACCTGCCCTGGCTCCAGTCGCGCTGGGAAGGAGACGAGCCATGTCCCCTCGCCTTGCCATTGCTCCGGGGAGCACGGCACTCGCTTTGTCAGTCACGGGGCTGTCAGCATCCCTGGAGGGGGCTCCAGGGCTTCCCAGCTGGTGGGGAGGCAGGAGCAGGGCAGGCCCCCATGGCGTGGCAGCCCCTGGCTCTCCCCTTCCCCCTGCAGAGGACCCCGCTATCGACTCACATGCCGAAAGCGGAGTGGAAAGCCCAGGGCTGGCAGACACCCCCGCTGCAGTGTTTTGTCTCTGTGGAGCAGAAGGCAGTACCGGGGCAGTGTTGGGGGATGCAAGTGCATGGGTCGATGCTTCTCCCAAAGGTGCAGGCATCCCTGAGGCCACCTCATCTTCAAGAGACCACATCTGAGCACCTCCAGCATCTCCTGCCAGCCCACCCTGTGCCCCTGGTGCCAGGGCTCTGCTCCCACTCTGGATGCCAGAGGCAGAGCGGGGGTCCCCACTGGGTGCCAGACCCAAGCCCAGCCCATGCCCGGGAAGAAGCAGAGAAGCAGCCAGTGAGGCAGCCATGCTATCAGAGATGCCACTGGTGTTTGGAGCCACGGGGTCCAGGGGCTGCCTTTCCTGGGGGGAGGTGAGGGCGGACGGGTCCAGCGCTCCCGATGCGATCTGTATGATGGCTCCTGTGCCCTCTCCCAGGCTGGCACCAAGGGAAGCTCCCCTGTTTACCAAGGCTCCTCCAGGCACCTCCACCACATTGACTTGGCTCAGTTTTGCATCAGAAAGTCCAAGACTGGCACCATTCTGGATGCTGGGGGCAGACACAGGGGGTTCCTCACGGCCAGCAGGCTCCAAGCCTGTGCTCAAGCCACTGCCAGCTGTACCAGCTCCTTGAAGGCTTGCTCCGTTAGCAGTCTTGCCAGCTGTCCCAGGCGATGAAGACCCCTCCGTAGATGGGGAAGCAGATGCAGTCTGCAGAACAGCTCCCATTTGTCCATCACGGGCTCCTGAATCAACTGGTCCCTCTCCGGCAGTGGCCTGGGACTGCTCTGGGGCCATCCCATCACCAGCTCCTTCACCTGCCCCTTCTCCTGCAGCAGGAGGGACCCCAGGCCCAGCACCCAGGGAAGGCTGCAGAGCTCCAGGAGCACCACCTGCTCCTCCGAGGGCACTCGGGCTGGCTGGATCTGAAATGGAGGGTGCTGCAACCACATCACTGGGAGAGGCAGGACCGGACGAGGAACCTGCACCAGGCAGTTGATCCATCACAGATGTCATCACGCTGCCTGCAGTGGAGCTAAGGGATGGCTCAAAACTGGTCCCACTGCCTGCTCCTCCCAGCACCGGCTCTGCTGTTCCAGCTGTATGCCCCTCTGCTGCTGGAAGCCCCAGGTTTGTGCCAAGTTGGACCCCAAGGGCAGGTGATGAGGGTTCTGCTGGTCCATAAGTTGCTGGGCTGGAAACATCCCATGCCGAAGTCAAGCCGGTGCCTGGTCCGTTGGCTCCAGGCAGACCTGCTCCCTGGGGACCACCAGTTGCCGTCCCCCATGGCTGTGACCCCCCAAAGGATGGAGACATGGGTGCTTCCTGAGCAGCACCAGGGTTGAGGCTTGCTGCTGTCTCTGCCCCAGCCATGGGGCCGGCCACAGCCCCAGGAGTGCTGGTGGATTCACCGGGCAGGTCCCCTGGTCCTTCTGCCCCTGAGAGACTGGGCTCCAGCCCAGCACTGCTGGGAGGTGCGGGACTAGGTGGGGACACTTGTCCCATTGCCAGGGCTGCTCCTGTTCCTGCTCCGTCCCTGAGAGCTGATGGAGGGGACAGGTCAGCATTTGCCAAAGCTCCTGTTGCTCCTACTGGCAGCAATCCAGCGTTAGCGGGATCCTGCTGAGTGCTGAAGTCTGAAGGACTCATGTCACTCTGGGTATCTGCAGAGGGACTGCCATCCCCTGGACCTCCTGCCAGTGCCGTGCCCCCTGCACCCTCGGCTCCCTGACCCTGGACCCCAGCAGTGGGCCATGCAAGTCCATCAGGTACAAAAGATACTGGGATGGGAGCATCTGAAGCTGAACTCAAGCCAGTGCCAGGTCCATCAGCTCCTTGGGGAGCACCAGCTGCCATCCCCCATGGCTGTGACCCTCCAAGAGATGGAGACACAGGTGCTCCTGGGGCAGCAGAGAGGTTGGGGCTTGCTGGTATCTCTGCCCCACCATCAGGTGCAGGCAGGGTGCTGGCCTCAGTCCCTGGGGGTGGGTGAGCAGCCCCAGGAGCGCTGGGGGTGTCCGTGGGAGACAGCAGCGGTGGCTGTTCTCCAGTGGGGGTCTGCCATGGGGCAGGCTGCAGGGATGGTTTGGCCAGTCCCACAGCCCCCACGTCCCCTGTGGGCAGCGCAGTGTCCGGGAGTGGGGGATTCATGTCACTCTGTGTATCAGTGGGAACCAGTGGTGTGATGGCCATGTCTCCTGTCACCTTGGGTGCCATGGGTGCCTCACTGTCTGCAGGTGACAGGGCTGAACCAGGAGCCTCTGATAACACCCCAGGAGCTCTCTGCCCATCCCCATCCCCACCATTGGCCGGCGGCAGCAAAGTGGCTGGGCTCAGCACTGCCTGGCCATGGAGGAGGGAGGGCTCCCCTGGGTTTCCCACTGTTCCTGACACTGTTGGGCTCTCCAGAGGCAGGCTGGATGAGCCGACCGTGCTGAATTCACCATTTACTGCATCTGCCGTGTCTCCATGCACCAAAGCTGCGGGACTTTCCTCAACAGCGGGGGCATTTTCTCCCACTGGCTCTGGGGTGATGCCCATGGCCCTGTTCACCACCCCATCCTGCTGGGTTGTAAGCAGCCCCCCGGTGCCGGGGCTGGGGCTTGAGGAATTGGCACTGGCTTCACTTTGCGTATCCACAGGCAGGGTTATGCCTTCCTCAACTGCTCCTGTGGCTGTGGTCAGCCCTTGGCTTGGCAGCACGGTGACACCAGCACCCACGGGGCTGCCAGCAGTTGGCTGTGCCCCCCAGGAAACTGCCAGTGGAGGGGTGGTGGGGAGGGACACAGCGCTGGCGGTGGGGTCTAGGTCTGCTCCTTCTCTGGTCACAGCCGCGAGGATGTCCTCCTTCACATCTGCAAAGAGAGGGGTGGATCCCAGGGCGGCATCGGGAGCAGGCCCCGTTACATCAAGCTCTGCTTCTGGGGTGACAGCGGGGTGCTGTGCAGAGATGGCGGCAGTGGTTGTGGCTGCAGTGGGAGCAGCCGAACCCCTCTCAATATCCTGAGATGTGTTAAGAGGCTTGGTCACATTCATCAAAGCTGGTACTGTAGAGCCATAGTTGCTCACCGCTGTCACCAAAGCATCTGGCTCAGGCCCGGGAGGGGAGGATGGGCTCAACGGATTCTCCACAAGGATGCTATCGGCTGTCTCAGCATTGGCTGCCACAGTGTTTGCCTCCGCAGTGCCCATCACCAGGTCATGGGGCCCCTCACTCTCCACCATGGTGGGAGAAGCTGTTCCCACAGCAAACAGCCCCTCGGTGGTGACAGGGGTGGTGGCAGCAGCAGCCCCAAGCCCTGCAGAGAAGCACAAAGCAGAGCGTTATGCCAGGTGCCAGAGCCGGCAGCCTGCCAGGCTCAGCTGCGCGTCTCCTCCGGTTGAGCGTCAGGAAGCTCCCACCCCTTCTTAAACCCTACTGCCTCATCCCACGGCCTTACAAGCTCTGATTTAAGACCCAAGGAGCGCAGCCAGGGCTGCCTTAGGCACAGCACCTTTTCATCCCCAGCATCAGCAGCCACCAGCTGAGACAGGACACAACTCATCACAGGTCAGGGAGAGATGCTGGTGCAGGCATGGAGGCAAAGGCAGCAGCTGCAACCCAGCCCAGTTATGCTGGGGGTGGTATCGGTTGGCCACTGGGAAGATCTGGGGCTCAGTAAGTCTAGTGCATATCCCCAGGGGTGTCTGTGGAGCTCTGCTGCCCAAGGACAGCCCTCAGCCCTCTTTGCCTCACTTCAGGGACAGCCCTGAGCGAAGTCACTTCTGCAGAGCCTGGGGGGTTCTTGTCTTCTTTCACCTTTCTGGTGTCTGAGGGACATTTAAATACACTTTACCCAAAGCCCTTTGGCAAATAGGACAGCCAGGGCTTAGTGAAACATTCCTCAACTGTAAATGGCTTCTGACCTGCTGCAGTTAAAGTTAGGTTCATTAAATCTCTCCCAGGGTGGGAGCCTGCCTGCTCCGGCCCCTGTCCCAATTGCCCCTAGCCGGGTGCAGGCACCAGGGGTTCCCTGCCAGTGGAGCGAATATTCACGAGCTCCCAGAACCAAGCCCTGCTTACAGCTCCCTCTTCCTGCTGCCAAAATTCTGCCCCACATCCAGGACCTTTGCTGAAAGGAGAAGGAGACACCACCCCACATCCCAGGCATTTCTCCCAGCACTCACTGGCACCCATGGGTGACGTTTCTCCCAGTCTTATTTTTAGGACAGGGGGTGTCTGGGGAGACCAAACTGCCGCCGTTGGCTCCAGGAGGAGTCCGGCAGATCTGCTGACGCTTGGCTTCAGGTGGCTGCAATTAGGGGAGACGAAGGGTACCCCGAGGGCAGGACCCAGCAGGATTTTGCCACAGCCCGACAGCCCGAGCCTGTTCCCCATCCCAGTGCTCCGGTTCCTCAGGTTCCCCCTGCCAGGCAGCCAGATCCCCCTGCAGAGGAGGTGCCTCCAACCTCACCGCTGGCTCAGCTCATTAGCTTGCGGATAACTTGTGCCAGAGTCATTAATCAACATTATCTCCTATGCCAGACCAGTCCTCAAGGGGTCCATCCTCCTCCAGCCCCCGTTCCCCCTCCCAGCAGGCTGCTTCCTCACCATCTTCCCTGGCTGAAATAAGCTTTTTGCACCAATCCCCAACCCCCAGCCAGAGGAGCTCAGCTGCTTCCCTCCTCATCTCAGGGAAAACAAAGTGCATCAGTCAAATCCCCCCAGGTTAGTTTGGCACACTCCATCCCAGTAAAACCGTGTTTTATCTTAATTCTTCCATGCAGAGCAGGAAACACCATCTACCCCACGCAGCCCGTTCATGGGAAGCTTGTGCAAGAGAGGCCTCAGCATGAAGCCCCGCGTTTGCTCTTCCCTGGGACGTGGGAGGGGTGGGAGCATCCCTGGAGCCCCGCTCTGCCAGCTGGCTTCCCTTGGCTCCCTTGCTGGAGGGGTACACGGCTGCACACAGGCTCCTGGGCTGGGCTCTCACCTCTCCCACGGGTCCACGCCTGCAACCAGCCCCTCAGGGTGATGCCTGCTCTGTAAAACACTTTTCTAGCTCTTTGGCTGCAATGGATTGCAAGGACTGGTCATAAGAGGAGTTTCCAGTGCAGCCAGGAGGGAAAAGCATCTCACAAGCATTCCTGCTGTGCCCTGCAAGGGCTCAGGTAGCACGTGTGCTAGCAGAAAAATACAGGACGTACCATGCAGAATCCATACGCAGCATCCCATGAAGGTGGAAAACGTCCATTCCCTGGTCCCCATGCCTCAGGCCTCCACACAGGCAGAGCAATGGGAAGCTCAAAGCGAGGCGAGAGCGGTGAGAAGCAGCTCCGTCCGTCCCTCCCTCTCCTGCAGAGCTGGAGTCCCACAGGTGCAATCCTGCTCCTGTTCCCTCCTATTTATAGGGATGACAGAAGGAGGCAGGTTACAGCTGCCGTCCCCTTCCGCCCCCGGTCCTTTCCCTCCTATGTTCCTGTCACCATTCCCTTCCTGCCGAGCCCTCCCCTTCCCAAGTGCTGGATGCCCTCTTCAGCTGGGGCATGGGTTGGGGGTTACCCAAAGACCACCTTGCAGGGACCCATTCCCCCCAGGGACCTGGGCACAGCCCAGTGCAGCTCCCTGGGCCGCTAGCACCAGCTGGCAAAGCTGAGCCCGGAGCAGCGCGTGGCACTGCCAACAGTAGCATGGCAGCAACCCCACAGATCCCACAGGACTTGCTGCCCACAGCAGCCTCCTCGTCGTCCCTGCTCCCCACGGCAGCCACCCCACAGGACCTGCTCCCTTGCAGAGGAGGGGGCCACAGGGCAGCGGGTGGTGGTGACAGGGCAATGCCAGCTGGTGCCACCATGCCTATGAGGGCACCAAAATCAGCAGCTGAGCTGCATCTCAGCCCAGGGCAAGGCAAGATGCAAATCTTCACTTGGCTCAAGGCTTCCCTGGGAGCAGAGGCAGGTTATAAAGCAGGGAGAGGCATAGCTGGCGGCAGGCCCTGGGGTGTCAGCCAAGCCCCCCAGTGCTCAGCTGCAACTGGGAGCACTGGGGATCCCTGTCCAGAGCCCCAGCATGCCCCAGCAGAGTTTTAAACCTGCACCTCAGTATGGGCACAGCAGTGCCGGGGTGCTGGAAGGGGGTGAACCGGCCAGGGACACTCCTCTGCAAGGTGGGACCAGCATCCCTAGAGGCTGGCACAGTAAAAGGCACAGCCCCAGACCCCCCACCTGCTACAGGAGTCCCCTGGGTCACTTCACCCTGATCCCCTGGGTCACTTCACCCCTATGTCTCCCCTTCTCCCCTTTCCCTGGAGCAGCAATTCCCGCTCCCCCCCGCTTGAAAACTGCTGCCAGCTCCTCCATGAGCAGCATTATGCAAACCCCCACCACTACATGGTTTTGTAATCAATTAAACGCTTCTTAACCAGAAATGCCCCCAGGCAACTCCTGCAAAGTGTTATTAGGGGTGTTAGGCAGTACACAGTGTCCCACCAGAGCCGGCCTCCATCGGGCAGGCGGCAGCGGCAGGGCACGCCGAGCGACACCGCAACCCACCGGGCGGGCAGCGTCGGCAGGGGGAATGCCAGGGGAGGCCAAGTCACGGCCGACGAAACCCCATCCTGTAAACCCACGCATTACCCCTGGCAGCGGGAACAGGGCACAGACCGTAAATCAGGAGAGAGCACCGCTTGCCCGGAACGAACGCCTGCCCACCGAAACGCCAGCGCGGGGGGGAGGAAGGTGCGTCAGGGGCCCGTGCAACCAGCAATGAAGATCATGGGCTGACCGCCCAGCCAGCGACCACCGGAGCAGTTGCCACACCTGGGCTGATGGAGGATTAGAGGGATGCAAACCCGCTGTGGGAGAGTCATTCCTGCCTGTGCTGACGATGCCATATCACTTTGGAGAGCCACCCCGACGGGGAATATGTGCTGACGCTGGAGAGAGTTGCTCCAGCTGGTGTTTGAGGTGCAAAACGTGGTGGGAACCACAGGGGTTGTTGCAAACATGCTGCTCAGCATAGGGGAAAATAACTCAGCTGAAGCAAAGTGCTTCCAGCCCACCTCATCCTCAGCCTGCCTGCAAGCTCCTGCCCGTGGTGCGCTGGGACTGGCACTGTCTGGAGACCCTTGTGCCTGTGCCTCCTGCCCATGCTGTCCCCAAAAAGCCCCATCTCCCTGCTCCTCCAGCAGAGTCACAGGGGTGACAAACCGAGCTCATCCCTCTGCTTTGGCATTGGCACACCCTCCCAGAAAAGCCTGCAGCCACCATGGGTCATCCCTCATCTTGAAGATGGTGCCCTGTTCCCACCCTGGGAAGGGGCTTTTCGTTGATCCTTCTGCTACACCTGAAACCAAGCTGCCAGTTTGGCAGCTGCCAGCTCCTCCAAGGATAACTGTCATCTGCAGTTATCAAGGACCAAAGCATTATATAGGCACCTGAGCCCCTCAGGAAGCCCAAGCTTGGGGGCAATGCTGTGAATCCCAGCACCCAGGGACTCTGCGCCATCCGGCATGGTACAGCATGGCCCAGCACTGCCCAGCACAGTGCCTTATCAGCCTTCCTGGAATTAATGGGCTGGTTGTTCCAGCCCTGCGGAGATCCCAGCATCTCCTACCAGCACTGCTCTGGCCTCCTGGCAAGGGCATTTGGAGAGGGCTCAGTGGTGGCGGGGGGGGAACAGGTTATCCATCAACCCTGCAGGTTCTGGATGACTTGGCAAGCCAGGTGTGTTGCAACACGGGCTATAGCCACCCATGGGGTGAAGGGGAGGGAGACATTGGAACGGACACCTGAGCCACAAAGGACCCAAGACACACACTCTGTGATGCTGCTGGGCCCTCCAAAGGTGACAGTCCTGCTGGGCACAGGGTCTGCTCCTTTGGACAATGCTGATAGATGGGAGCGGGTTATGGCGAAGAGGCTGAGAAATGATTTACAGGCTGGGAAAGCAGCAGGACCTGGATCTGACCTCCCAAGGACCCTCTGGTCAGGGGTCCGTGGCAGGTAAGCAGCTGTGGGGTGAAGTTGGTGGCCAGCATTCTCAAGGACGGTGGGCACAGAGAGCATGGGCTGTGTCAGGAGCTTGTCAGAGCTCCTTGCCCCCAACACCCGGGCAGTGCCCACCATCCCCATGGGAGCCATGTCCCCCCACTGTGCCCCTCTTCTCCCACCCAGGCTGGGAGGCAGAGTGGCTCAGTGAGACCACAGCATCTTCTCCCCACCACCGCCCCCTGACCACGATAACAGTGGAAGGCAGCCGTGTCGGCAGGGGACAGCAAGTACCCCAGTCACCTTTTCATCCCGGCACTTCAGGACCTTTTCCTCCCTTTGTGACGCAGTTTGGCTCCATTACCCTGGCCTTGGCCCTCAGCCATGTCCCGGGGCCTGAAGTTATGGATTCAACAGCCGGAGAAAGCAGCCCGGTGGGACGCGGCGTGGGAGGACTCTTGGCCCAGCTCCACGGCGTAGGCAGAGCACGAGGATTTCTTTCCCAGCACCCCATCAGGCGTCTGGCTTGGGGACCCCTTCCGGCAGGCTTTGCCCTGCTCCCCGGCTCCCTGCCTGGGTGCTAAGGGACCTCTCTTGGTGCCGATGGCTCCAACAAGCCCCCAAAAGCCAGGCAGCATCCCAGAGAGCAAAGAGGCAACCCTGGGATGCAAGGGGCATCCCAAATGGAAGCATCCTGACGAGCTGCCTGGGCTCAACCTCCAGCCCCAGCCCAGTCTCTCCCAACCCCTGCCAGCCGGCAGCCAGGCGATCCCAGGGTGACTTTCCCCATCCTGTCTGGCTGCTGGCTCTTTCCCAGCTGCGTGACAATCCGGGAGGGCCCAGGAGCCATCCCTGGGTTTGGCATCCCACAGCCCCATGTGCCCCCTCCCAGCCCTCCCCGTGCCAGGGCGGCGCAGGCTGCCAGCAAGGAGCAGGGATCAGCCGAAAATAACACCTGATGAGCAACACAGCTATTTTGCTAATTATTTCAGTTTTCAATCTCCAGGCGAGGTGACTAGCTTAGGCTAATAATTGCTTCAGTTGGATTTTATCTGGCTAATTAATCAGTTAATAAATGACTTTGCTGCAGGGGGACAGACGCTGCGGCCGTCTCCTTAGGTGGGGACTGGAAAAAAACAGGGAAGGAGCACAGCCCACGGGATTTCCACGGCCCCATGGGGTGTCATGGGGCAGAGAGCATGAAAGCGGGGACCCCCCCAGCCTGTCAAGGTGCCAAGCCATCCTTGGGAACATCTGCAGCAGCCCCTGACAGGAGGGGACAGCCTTGAGCCCGTCTCTGTTGCGAAGCTTTTGGGACTCAGCCATTTTTTCTTGCCCGTACCTCTGCTAGATGGCAAAGCTGAAAACTGGGGAAGGCAATTCAGAAAAAAAGAAGTCATCATCTTTGCTGCAGAAAACGTGGGATTTCCTTTACTGCCCAGCCCGTGTTGGCATGGGCTTCTCTGTCAGCAATATTGTAGGCGAGCTGGGGACAGATGGTGTGCGGGGCTCTGGCTTCACTCGCCCTCTGCGCTGCAGGGCTCAGGAGCTCAGCTGGACCTGGGACAGGGCTCAGGTGGGAGAGGCAGGCTCTTTTCCTCTCCTGCCTCCTTCCCAGAGCCACTCCAGGCTCCATCTTGGCCCGCTCTGGATGTGAAGCAGCCGTGGAGCATCTCTTAAAGACTTCGGGCACTGCAGCCTCCCCAGGTTGCAAACCCCAGAGGTCACCAGCACTGAGCCCCCGAGTGCCCTGGGCACAGCAGTACCGGGGGGTCCAGGTCTCTCCTTGCTCTCATCCATTGATTCCCAGGGTGGTTTTTGTGGCTGAGCCATCTCAGTCCCAGCTGTAAAAGCCCAGCCCCTGCAGGGTCCCCTCCTCCCAGCCCCCCGGCAGCACTGGGGGGGGTCCCACGGCTGGTGCAGTGTGGTGGGAGGGCTCAGGGTCTACAGATGGGCTGTGGAAGGGGCAGGGGCACCCCAGCCCACGGGAGGCACTGGGGGGCCTCTGGGGGTGTGCAGTGAAGGACAGGGGGTTCCCAGGTTCAAGGGGAGCTGTACAGGTTACCCTGAAGGGCTGCACCGCTGTGGAGTAAGGAGCTGGGAGAAGAAGGCTTGCCAGTCCACGTGGGTGCCGGCCAGGTGAGGAGCAGCAGTCAGGTCGTCTTGTGCCCTCGCCACTCCACTGCCAGGCCGGCAAATGGGAACGCCGTCTGCAGGTCCCTGCGGAGCTGGGGGGAGAGGACAGCCGTCAAACCATGCCGGAACGGGTCTCCTACCGCCCGCTCCCCACCTAGGAGGGGCCTGATCCTGGGCCACAGCAGCCGAAGGAGCGTGTCCCCTTCATCCGAAAGGGGTCTGGATTATATTCAATGTGAGACCCATCTGTTCCCCTCCTGCTGGCTGCCTGTCCCCCTCCCTGGCTGGCTGGACCACGGCTGGCAGATGCAAAGTGACACCCCCTCCCAGCACACCTCACCTTGGACAACACCAGTTCCTGCACTGTGGTGTTCCCCAGGTCCAAGGGGACAGTTAGCCGCAGTGACAAAAAGAGGTGAGATGCACCTAAGGACAAAAAACAAGGCTCTGGTTATTGCCCTTGAATCTTGGGCTATGCCAAAGGATCTGGGGGTCTCTCCCCAGGATCACTGGCACAGACATGGGACATCCTCTCAGGTTAACCATGTCATGGACACCTACACCGTCAGGACAACAGCCCTCCACCTGTACAGCAAACCACACATCCCACAGAGCATCAATGCCCCATATTGAGAGCATGGCAAAATCAGCGGGGCTCCAGGACCCTCCACACTGGACCCTGGAAGCCCAAAGCCACCAGTGCTGAGGGGGTGGCAATGCCCACGGGGCACTGCACTTACTGGTGTTGGACGTGGCAGTGGGGCAGACGGGCAGTGTCGTTGGTAGGTCTGCAGGGGTGCTGAGGGTAACCTCTGGGGTCTGGGTTGAGTTGGTGGCGGGAGAAGAGGGCTCCGTGCCTGGACAAAGCAACGTTACATTAGCACTGTCTGCAGAGAGGTGCACAACGCTCCGACAGCTGAGGTCAGACCGAGCCTAAACAAAGCCATCTACATGAAGCCACCCAAGTACATGCCTAGCATCCCCGTGGGGATTTGTCACCCTGACCATGCCTCGGCCCTCCAGGCACTCCACAGCTGCACTCACCCGTGGCTGCACTGGGGGTCTCAGGTGCTGTCGAGGTGCCTGGAACCAGCCCCGTGGTCATGGTGGAGATGCCAGGGGTGGCTGTGGTTCCCTCTGGCTGGCTGGGAGCAGGAGTGCTCCCATGGACCCCCGTGCTGGTATCAGGGGTGGCCATGGTGTCTGACGGGGTCGTCAAGGGCTCGGCCGAAATATCTGTTGGTGCTGGTGTGGTGGGAGGAGGCATGGTGGGACTGCTGCTGGGCCCTGGTGATGTGCTGGACCTCTCTGGGGTGGAGGCTCCAGTTTCAGGGGTGGAGGCTCCAGTTTCAGGGCTGGAGGGAGGGACGGTGGCTGCAGTGGTGGAGGTGCTGGTGGGCAGCAGTGCCGAGGTCTCCATAGGTGTTGGGGAGGTAGGGTGAGCTGTGGACACGGTGACTGTCACATCCGTGGCAGTGGTACCTGCAAAGAGGCTGGAGAATGAGGCACGCAAGGGCTGGCGGTGAAAGGCTGAGACCATGGCTGTGCCAGGGATGGTGCAGCATCACCACCAGCATGAGCTCCCTGAGGGACCCAGAGCTACACATCAGCCATAGAGCATTGGGAGTGGGGATTCACTGTCCTTGCAGCGATCAAACATGTGGATGACCTGAAAGGCAACATGATTGTTGGCAAGGCAGGCCACGTAAATCTCCCAGCCTGACAAAGCAGGAACAAGCCATGGGTATCGCTGGTCTTGGGGCAGAAACTCCTGTAGGCACCAGTGCTAAGACCTGTTCCACCACCTTCACACATCCCTGGAGGAAGTCAGACAAATGCATCCAATGGGAAGAGCCGTGCAGGAACTGGTGAGCGTGAGACAAGCAGAAACGGCAGCAGCAGCAGTTTACACAAACCTCTCTGCTGCAGATAGGCAGGAACTGATAGCGCTGGGTGTAAATAATGGCAATGGGGAACCAGCCCCACAGAGGGGGGCCAGAGAGGAACAAATCCCAGCTTGGAGCTCAGGGCCAAGTCATTAGAGACCTGCTGCAACCCACAAAAGTTCTGCCGGGGGGCTTAAGAGACGTGGGAGGGCCGTCCTCTCTGCCCGCATGGGCCCTGTGCTGGGGCAGCCTGCTGTCCCTTGGGGAAGCCCAGGCATCTGTAACACTCTCCAAAAGGATGCACAAAACAGCCTGGCTGTCTGGGTCTCTGTCAAGGGGTGCCTGCGAGGTGGTGGCTTTGAGATGCCAGGATGGATTCCCCAGTGGTCCCAGAACAAACTCAGTGAGTCTGGGGCTCTGCTTACATAGGGATAGAGAACCAAGCCACCAGCTGCCGGCTGCTTTCAGCCAACCCTACCAGAAACTCCCGAAGTCTGTAGCAGCCGCTCCCTCCCTGAGCTGCTGCAGGCAGCAGCTGGTTAAATAATAAAGTGGAGAAGGGCAAAGGTCTGATCCCAACCCATGCCCGGGTGGGTGTCTGCACTAAAGGGCCTCATCCTCACACAAAGGAGAAGCTGTAAGTCCACCTCTGCTACCCATTTACAAACAGCAAACAGCACCCGCAGCATTTCACCCCCCCACACCCCACAGGCGCCTGCTGCAGATAAGGCACCCCATCACCCCGGGGAACAATGGTCCCCACTCCCCACCCGCCCCACGGAGAGCATCGTGTCCTGCTCAGCCCTTACCCAGCGCGAGGTGCGGCACGAGGCCAGCGAGGCTCAGCAGCAGCAGGGGCAGGGGCAGCCCTCCTCTCTGCCCCGCCATGTCCAGGCAGGCGGGAGCCGATGCCCCCCCCCAGGCACCGCTCCGAGCACTCCCCACAGCCCTGGCACTGGGGTTTCCAGGTCTCCTTTGCCCGGCAGAGGAGGAGCATCCAGGTGGGTCCTCAGGCGTTGGCAGCAAAGAGGGGATTTCCACCCGACACGGACGCTCCCAGGGACGGGTGCAATGCCGAGCAGACATCAGCTGTGCTGCTGGACCCCGGGCAGCCATGAGCAGCGGGCAGGGCAGGCCGGCTGGGCCACGACTGTAGCAGACCAGGTCCCTTCAGCCGGGGACCGTGCCGTCCTTTGCCTGCTGAGGGGACGGCGACAATGGAAAAAAGCCCAGGGAAGCAGCCAGGCTGCCTGGGACTGTCCCAGCGCTCCGCCACAGGGGTGATGTTCAGTGATGGCTCCCAGCACCAATGCCCTCGGGGACACAACAGCCCGCTCGCTCTGAGCTCGAGGAACTGGCGGAGAGAACAGGCAGCGCTCAGGAAGGGCGTGCTCCAGGCTGAGGGTTTGTCCCCTGGGCTGTCTGTACAGGCATCACTTCCCATATCACAGCATGTCACAGCTGAAGCGCACCGCCGACAGCCGGAGCCGCTTCCTTATTCTCAGGGTCAGGGACAAGACCAGTCAGTCAAAGGCACCCGCAGGCACTGGGCCAGGGTACAGGCGCTCCGCAGGCAGACAGGCACGCTGGAGGACTGCCAGGGCACAGCCACCCTGCTGCTGTACAGGCTGCCCGCTGCCAGGGCACAGGCGTGCTGAGGGCATCACCAGGGTACAGGCGCTCTGCTGGGGTGCTCTCACACCATAGGCATTAGGCCGGGATGCAGGTACTCTGGCAGGATACAGTCTCTCTAACTGGGGTACAGGGACACTGGGGGGATGTGCATGGCCAGGGGCACCGGGGCAGGGTACAGTCTCCCTGCCAGGTTCAGGTGCACGGAGGGGGGTGTCACCAAGGTACGGCTGCAGCCGCAGGGTAAAGGCTCCTGGGAGAGCCACCAGGATACAATCACACTGCTGGGACACAGGTTTCTAGGAAGGCGCACTGCCAGGGTATGGCTGCCTGGGGGGGCTGCCGGGGGACAGCCACACTCCTGGGGTACAGCCACACCCCTGGGGTACAGTCGCACTGCCGGGGTACAGTCACACTCCTGCGGTACAGCCACACTCCTGGGGTACAGTCTCACGGCCGGGGTCACAGCCACACCGCGGGCTTACAGCCGCCCCGCTGCACCCCCAGCGCGGAGCGGGGATGCCCCGCCCCCTCCCGAAGCCCCGCCCCCTCACGGCACTCACGGCAGACACGTCCCTACCACAGGCCACGCCCCCCAGGCTTTCCCCCGCCCCCAGCCCCGCCCAGCGTGAGCCCCGGAGCGCCGCGCCGCGGTGACCCGAGGCCCGGGCCCGGTGCCGCCGTTCCCACCCGGCAGCGTGGGGTGTGAGGGAGCGCCTCGTCCCCGCTGCCTGACGGGGCGGCCAGCCCGGCCTGGGCGCGGGGAGCGGCGGGGGACCCACCCGCCGGCCTGCAGAGGCTGGAGACGGGGCGGCTGCCGCAAGGCGGGGGGGGGGGGCCAGGCCGTGGGAGATCCCACGGGGGTTTGTCACCCTGCCCCTGCCCCACGGGTGCTCCGTGGCTGCACTCACCTGCGGCGGCACTGAAGGTCTCAGGTGCTGTCGGGGTGGAGGTACCAGGGGTGGTCCCGGCCGTGGTCCCGGCTGGCTGGCTGGGGGCGGAGGTGCTCTCAGGGACCCCCGTGCTGGTAACGGGGGCGGCCGTGGTGTCCAGCGGGGTCGTCGAGGCCTCGTCCGAAGTGGCTGCCGGTGCCGGTGTGGTGGGCGAAGAGGTGCTGCCGGTCCCTGGGGATGTGCTGCCAAGCAGCGTGGTCACGGCTGGCCTTTGGCGGGTGCTGGTGCCAAGCGTGGTGCCCACCCAGGTGGAGGAGAGAAGAGAAGAGGGGGAGGGAGGCAGCGGGCTTGTTTTGACTCCAAGCGAGCTGACAGCCACGGCCATGCTGGTCCCCACAGACGTGACAATGGTCATCTCAGCACAGTTGGGTGTCGTGGCCATGGGGGTTGGAGTTGGGGTGCCAGTGGTGAGCCCTGGCCCTGTTGGGGTGGGGTCAGACTGCACCGTGGTGCCAGTGGGTGACCCAGGAGTGCTGCAGGCTGTGCTGCCCCTCGCCTGCGGTGTGGTGATGCTGGAGGCTGCCGCGCTGCTCCCGTGAGGCGTTGCATCGCTGGCTGTGAAGGCATCCGTCAGCACCTCTGGGGCGGAGGTTTCAGGGCTGGAGGGAGGGACGGTGGCTGCAGTGGTGGAGGTGCTGGTGGGCAGCAGCGCCGAGGTCTCCATAGGTGTTGAGGAGGTAGGGTGAGCTGTGGACACAGTGACTGTCACATCCGTGGCAGTGGTACCTGCAAAGAGGCTGGAGAATGAGGCACGCAAGCGCTGGCGGTGAAAGGCTGAGACCATGGCTGTGCCAGGGATGGCGCAGCATCACCACCAGCATGAGCTCCCTGAGGGACCCAGAGCTACACATCAGCCATAGAGCATTGGGAGTGGGGATTCACTGTCCTTGCAGCGATCAAACATGTGGATGACCTGAAAGGCAACATGATTGTTGGCAAGGCAGGCCACGTAAATCTCCCAGCCTGACAAAGCAGGAACAAGCCATGGGTATCGCTGGTCTTGGGGCAGAAACTCCTGTAGGCACCAGTGCTAAGACCCATTCCACCACCTTCACCCATCCTTGGAGGAAGTCAGACAAACCTGTCTGACAGGAAGAGCTGTGCAGGAACTGGTGACCGTGAAACAGGCTGGAACGGCAGCAGCAGCAGTTTACACAAACCTCTCTGCTGCAGATAGGCAGGAACTGATAGCACTGGGTGTAAATAATGGCAATGGGGAACCAGCCCCACAGAGGGGGGCCAGAGAGGAACAAATCCCAGCTTGGAGCTCAGGGCCAAGTCATTAGAGACCTGCTGCGACCCTGGTCTGCGGGGGGTTGAGGGACGCAAGAGGAGGGGACCTATGGCTGTAGCTCGAGGCTCACAGGAGGTACAAGCACCAGATTTATTCCCTGTGCTTGGCTCAACGCTGCTCTTGCTTTGTGTCAAGTGCAAACATCAGGATGGCATTTGCAGTTTTCCAGGCCCACGACAGCCCAGTGATACTGCCATCTGGGCAGAAGTGTTTGGTGCTGCTGGGTGGGTCGTAGCAAAGGCAATGAGCCCAGCAGGGACCAAGGTTCAGCAAGGGGGTCCAGCTGGGACCAAGGTCTTCTCTGCCCAGAGACACACGAGAGGCAAAAGAAATAAAGCCAAGCTTGTCGCTCTGGTGTTGCAAAGTGCAGCTCTGTTCACTCACTGGGATGGGGCTGTGATGTCAGAGAGCAAACAGCACCCGCACTGTTTCACCTCTGTGGGTGAAGCCACCCTGGGGCCACCCACCGCCCTGGGGAAGGATGCTCCGCACCCACCACCCACCCCACCGATAGCATCGCATCCCACTCAGCCCTTACCTAGCGTGAAGTCCAGCACGGCAAGGCTCAGCAGCAGCAGGGGCAGCCCTCCTCTCTGCCCAGCCATGTCCAGAGCCAGCACCCTCAATCCCCGGGTGGTGAAAAGTCCCTGCACCCGGGGATGCAGGGCAAGGGGATAGTGCCAGCGGAGAACTACACTGCCGAGTGACGGCTGAAGGAGGCCGGAGCCGCTTCCTCATTCCAGAGGACAGGGAGGGGAAGCACCGGCGGGCACGACAACCCCCTTCCCGGGGGCCGGTGCTGCGCCGATGTCCCCGGCGCGCCCACGGGCGCGCCGGGGACATCGGCGCAGCACCGGCCCCCGTGTAGAGGAGGGGCGGTCCCAGGTGCTGGCGCCACGCCCCTTCTCCAGAAACCACGCCCCTTAAACCACGCCTCCGACTTGTGTAACACCCGGAGGCCCGCGTGGCTGCCAGGTAGGGACCGCGACCGGGGACCGGGGCCCGGGGACCGGGGGCCGGCATCTCCCGGGCTTTGGGGGCGGACCGGGGACCGGGATGGGCAGGGTACCGGCAGCTCGGTACGGTTCCGTTTCCTCTCGCAGCGGCCAAGAGCAACCACGCTGCTCCGGGCGCTGGCCCGGGCAGTCCTAAGGATGCGGCGGGGGCAAGGGAAGCGAAAGGCCGAGGTGAGGGAGCTGCCACGCGTGTCTCGGAGGAGGAAGGAGGAAGAGGAGGAGGCGGTGCAGGAGGCCCGGCGGAGGGCGGCCCCGTCCGTGCGAGAGTTCAAGTACAACAAAAAGCGGGTTCGCCTCGTCTCGCAGGGCTCGGACCTGAAGGCTGATGCTCGGTGCATCCTTTACTGGATGTCCCGGGACCAGCGGGTGCAAGGTGCGAACCAGCTGGCAGAGGGGGCCGGGAAGCGGAGCTCCCATGGGTGGCAAAAGCCTTGGTCCCTTCCCACGGTAGGCCTTGGAGCTGGTGCCCCCTCTGCGGGGGGAACTGGGGGGATTCCTCTTGCAAAACCCCATCTCCATTCCCTCAGCAAAGCGTCCCCCCAACACTGCCCTGTGCGCTTTCTCCCCAGATAACTGGGCTTTCCTCTATGCCCAGCGCCTGGCACTCAAACAGGAGCTGCCTCTGCACATCTGCTTCTGCCTGGTGCCCAAATTCCTGGATGCCACTATCCGCCACTATGGTTTCATGCTGAGGGGCTTGCAGGAGGTGGCTGAGGTACGGCCGCTGTGGGGATGCCCACGTTGGGTGGGACACGGCTCGTGGGGAAGGGGGGAGGCAGATCCATCCCTTCAGCAGATGGTGGTGGGATGGGGTCTGCAGAGCCATGAACCATCCTGTAGCCTTTACCCCTCGCTGCAGGAGTGCGGAGAGCTGAACATCCCCTTCCACTTGCTGCTGGGCTACCCCAAGGACGTGCTGCCCACATTCGTGGTGGAGCATGGAGTGGGCGGGCTGGTGACAGACTTCTGCCCCCTCCGCCTCCCCCGGCAGTGGGTGGAGGACGTCAGGGAGTGGTTGCCAGAAGACGTGCCGTTTGCGCAGGTGGGTGCCCGCGCTCTGGGAGGGGAAGACTCTGGCTGGTGAGATGTGGGAGAAACTTGTCTCCTGCGTTTCGTGCCTGCAGAGGTGCACTGGAGTGACCTGAGCAGAGAGCGTGTGTGTCATGTCATCGGGACCGTTTGCTTCTGCTCACACCCTTCTCCATTGCTTTGCTTCCCAGGTTGATGCCCACAACATCGTGCCCTGCTGGGTTGCCTCCCCCAAGCAGGAGTACAGTGCCAGGACCATCCGGGGCAAGATCCATGCTCAGCTCCCCGAGTTCCTCACCGAGTTCCCCCCTGTCATTCGTCACCCATATCCCCCCTCCTGCCCGGCAGAGGTACCAGCAGGAGACACCTCCACAGCCACTCGCAACCAGTCCCAGAGAGTTTCACAGCTGCTTTGTGATCCTGGGGGAGAAAGGCAGGGGATGGGGACAGTGACCTGTCTGAGGTCACACGCGGGTGGTGTGGAGATGGGGATGCCCTGGGGAAGGGAGGTTCCCACCTCTTTCATTCAGTTCCCATGTCCCTGCTGGTTAAGAGGAGGAGGCTGGCACAAGCTGGGGACTTGCCGGCTGGGGACATCCAGGGGACATAACACTCGGGGCATCTGGCTGAAGAGCATCTGCAAATGCACTCACACTGCTTGGTCGCCACCCAGCCCATTGCTTGGGAGGCCTGTTATTCCAGCTTGCAGGTGGACCGCACCGTGAAGGAGGTGGAATGGGCGACCCCCGGCACGGCTGCGGGGCTGGCTATGCTGCAGTCCTTCATTGCAGAGCGGCTGAAATCCTTTGGGTCCCACCGGAACGACCCCAACAAGGCAGCGCTCAGCAACCTCTCCCCGTGGTTCCACTTTGGTGAGCGTCCCAGGCTTCCCACTCTGCAGCAGGACCGAGCACGGTGGCTTGGACCGGCAGCCTGACTTGCTCCCTCCCCATGTCCCCAGGCCAAGTTTCCACCCAGCGAGCCATCCTGGAGGTACAGAAGCACCGGGGCAAGTACAAGGAGTCGGTGGACGCATTTGTGGAGGAGGCCGTGGTACGGCGGGAGCTGGCTGAAAACTTTTGCTACTACAATGAGAACTATGACAGCGTGCAAGGTAGCATCCCAGGTTGGGTGGGCAACGCTGGGGGCCAGGCTGGCACCCAATTGGTCACCCCAATTTGGCAGTCCCATTTCTGCTAGGAGAGGGGCTGTGGGGGCACTAATGTGCCATCATTTGGTACCTTCTGGACGTAGGACAGGAGCTGGTGGATGCCCTCTTCAAGGCTGGTGCCTCCAGGGCACAGTGCCCTCAGTAGCCCAATTCCCCATCCCTTCCTCAGGGCCCTGCAGGAGCAGGTTGCTCAGTGTTGCCCCTCATCTCTCTTCCTCACAGGTGCTTACGACTGGGCACAAACCACCCTGAAGCTCCACGCCAAAGACAAGAGGCCTTTTCTCTACAAGCTGCAGGAGCTGGAGCAGGGGACCACACATGACCCGCTCTGGAATGCTGCCCAGGTAGTGTCCCGCATCTCCACTGCAAAATGCTGAGCCTTTTCCCGAGGGGCAGAGGTGAGCTGGTACGGACTGACCCCTGCGGCTGTCCCTTTCCCTCCAGCTCCAAATGGTCCGGGAGGGCAAGATGCACGGCTTCCTGCGGATGTACTGGGCCAAGAAGATCCTGGAGTGGACCCACTCCCCTGAGGAGGCCCTGCAGTTTGCCATCTACCTCAACGACCGTTACGAGCTGGACGGGAGGGATCCCAACGGATACGTAGGCAAGCTGCAGGAGGGGGGCACGGAGCAGGGGGCCTTATCTCTGATGGCCAAGGCCACTGTGGGTGGGGGCGGCTCTCTGCAGACAATCCAGCCCATCCTGCTTTGCACCCACATCCCACTGGCTCTCCAGCTGCCTCTGAGCAAGGGGGAGAGCTGACGCTCCATCCCCTTTGCCCGGCAGGCTGCCTTTGGTCTATATGCGGCATACACGACCAGGGCTGGGCAGAGCGGGCCATCTTCGGGAAGATCCGCTACATGAACTACGCCGGCTGCAAGCGCAAGTTCGACGTGGGCCAGTTCGAGCGTCGCTACGCCCCCCGCACGCTCTCCCAGTGACGGGCACAGCACGCCTTGAGATTGCTTGTGGCCCTCTATGCTGGGGGCAGACATGCCTTTGCCAAGGTGCCAGCTTGCACCTTACACCCTGGCCAGGGATCGCCCAGGTGCTGTTGGAGAACTCACTGGAACAGCCGCAAGCCCCAGGGTTTTGCAGGTCTCTCTTCGCTGCCATCACCCCCTGCTCGAGCTGCTGTGCTGGGGCAGCTGCTGGAGCCCCACGGGGCTGTGCAGGGCCCTCCTGCTGCCACGCGTTTGCTGGCAGCTACAAAAGCCCATCCTCAGCATGCCCGTGCCTGCCAGAAACCTTTTTTACAACCACTGTGCTCAGGAGTAAGCGCAAGTTGCTGTTGCTGCTGCTAACCTCAGCTTAGAGTTAGGCTGAGCAGGGCTTTTCTGGGGAAAAGCCCCCAGAAACTGGCTCCTCATGCCATGCTGCCTGCAGGGAAGCCCTGCTTCGCTCCGCGCGGAGCCAGCGCTGTGCTGGGCTTGCACATGCATCCTTCAACAGTTGTTTTAAAGTTTACAGTTTATCGCCTGTGTCTGTGGTGTTTATGGGGCGATGCATGACACTGCTGCAAGGGGAGAACTGGGCTGTGTGGGACCGGGATGCAAGCAGTGATGGGGCAGCCAAGGCCATGCCCCGGGCCCCTCTCCCAGCAGCAAAGGCAGGCTCAGGAAGGGGACAGGCATTAGACAGCCCCTTTCTCAGTGGCTTGTACCTCCTGCCCTGAGTCCTCTCGGCAGTTTGCAGGGGGAGGCCACAAACCAAAGAGATTAGTCAAGGGGTGGTGACAATAACCCCCTCCCAGTGACAGCTGGTGATGCATCACCAGTTGCATAAGTTGTCCCCCCACTATCTCCCCCCCTCCCTGCCCCAAGGGCCAACAGGCACTGCAGCACTGACCCCAAGGGGGGGGATACACACCGTTACCCCACCTGAAACAATGCCACAAGACAACCAGGCCCCTTATTAACTTAGTTTATTAGGGACGGCATTTTCATTGCTGTGCAATAGTCCCATGGGGAGGGCTCCAGTTTGGTGGCCGGGGCAGCCCCTCGCTCTCCCTTACAAAGAGCCCACTGCCTTGCCCAGTTCCAGTGTTACTCTTAGCGGTCAGTGCTGGGCACAACCCTGCCCTGGAGACCTCTTGCTGGGTTTGCAAGTCTTGCTGCTTCCAGACAAAGTCCATGGCGGAGGGTGGAAACCACAAATAAGCCAAAATCCCTTCCCTCTTCTCTAAATGTACTCAGTGCTTCTAGAAGGGGACACAGGCAGCCTCTCAGCTGCTGTCCCATGACATTAAAGTGCTTCAAACAAAACAGGGTGGATGGAGGTGTGCTGCTGAGGCAGCTCCAGGGAAGGGGGTGCCAGCTCTGGGCAGCAGCAGGAGGGCTCAGCTTGGGCTTGGGGACAGGCAAGACCAAGGCGGACCAGCATCTGGCAGCCCCACGGCTTGCAGAGACAGAGAGCAAGTGGGAGAGAAGCTGATCCCCTACAGAAAACAAGCAGAAGTAAGACAGGAGGCAAAAACCCCAGGGGAGTGAGTGGGGAGCTGAACCCCCTTCCCCAGGCTAGACCTGGCTTTGTCAGGATGCTGCAGAGCAGGGGAGGGATACTGCCATGCAGCAGCCAGGCCCCCAGCAGTGAGGCTTGCAGCCACCTTCCCTGACCAAGCCCTGAGGCCACCTCTCCTGGTCCCAGCCTCTCTCAAACCCCCCCAACCCTGCCACCCCTGCAGCGACAGCCCACAACGGGTCATGTCCCAGCCTCAAGCCAGGGCACGCACTGCAAAAGCCATTGCCCCTAGATGCCTTCTGCCAGTGTATTGCTCCCCAGTCCCTCAACAGCCTTCTCACACGTACACAGGCCACACTGTCCTTCCAAACACCCCACTGCCACCCCACATCCCACACATGCTAAGGTGGTGCTGGACACTCACCTGTGCCATGGGCTAAAGCATCCTCCTGCGATGCAGAGGCACCTCCTCGACCAACTGGTAGCCCTAGAGCACAGAGCTCACCTTGTACCACCGGGTGCAACCCTGTGGAGCCATCGGTCGTGGCAGGCAGCTCTGCATCGGTGAGGGACCAACCCTTTGCAGCACCTTAGTGCCAAACCCCTCTCCCCCGTGCACCCCCATTGCATGCAGGTTGCCTGGCCACCCCGCTGCACCGCAGACGGGAAGCCTCGAGGCTTTGCCTGGCTCAGGGACCCCTCTCCCAAGGGGACCAGGAGATCTGCTGGGAGAGGGGACACCTGGCAAACGCCAGCCCCATCCAGGGGTGAGCAACCAGGAGCAGGACAGCCCTGGAGGTTTTATACCAGTGAGTCCTAAACAGATCGCACATCCCCTAAAGAGGCATTTCAAGCAGCACCTCCTTTGGGGGGGAACACACAGTTAAAAATACAAACAACTGCATTAAAAAAAATAAAACCAAATCCAGCAGATTAAAAAACAAAAACCCAACCTAAAAGAACAAACCGAGACAGAGGCTCAGGGGATGCAGTCGGAGGGCTGAGCCTTCACCCACATCCTGACAGGTCTCGGGCAGGAGGCAGCTGCATGCAAGGCAAGTCCTGGTGCCACCAGTGATGTCCCATGTCGCCCTTAGAGGAGGACACGTCCCCCCAGGAGGAGAGACCAGCAGCAAGAGGAGGAAGCAGGGTGGGAAGCTTCACTTACTGCACCCTCCAGCCATGGGGATCTGCCTCCGCTGAAAGCCCAGCAGCACTGGTCCCCTTGTGCGGCTGCTCCGGGGGCAATGCCCCTCTGCAGCACAGGCTGCGGGCAGAAGGCAGGGAAAGCAGCTCAGCACAGATGGCACGGAGAGGTGAGGCAGAAATCTGGCATTTTCACCATTGCCACCTCCTCTGCTCTGATTCTGGAGCAAATGCTCTCTGCCAGTGTCCCAAGCCAGATTTGAGAAAGGGAGCTGTTAAATATACAACCAACCCCAAACCCCTACCCTCCCTCCATGCACACAACCCACAGCAGCAGGACAGGGGACTGGAGGACTCAGAGAGCCGATTCCCCCCTCCAAGGAGTAGACATGGCCAGAGCTTCCTAGTATACAGCTGATGAGCAGAAAATGCTGACCTCCTGGGGGACCCTGCCAGGGGACAGGGCACAGGGACTGGCAGCAGAGCCCTGCCTGGTCCAGCATGAACAACTGCTCAGAAAAGGCCCCTGTTCTGCCTGCAGGACAAGCAGGAGCAGCCACCTTTCCCCAGGCAAAGGCATCGGGGAGTGTGAGCAGTACCTGGAGCAGACCTGGACAATGGAAGATACCCCTTCCCCAGCCCAGCACTACCACACAGGGGAAAACAGATCCCTTCAAGACAGCGCTCCAAGCCTCCTGACAGTCCTCCTCATCTCCAGTCCATGTGGCTCAGTCTCTGGTGACGAAGGCCACGCACATAAATAAACCCATGATCTGCTCCTCCGCTGCAACATGCTCATGTGGCTGCCACCGCCTCCGGCTGCTCCAGCTCGTCTTCATAGTCCGAGACATAGGACTCCATGCTCTGCCTGGCCAGCAGCTCTCTCCGGGCTTGAAGCCGCTCACAGCGGGGACAGCGGGTGGACTTGAAGCAGGATTTGTGGTAGCAGGCTTTGCACTCTGCGGGAGAGAGCATGGGTGAGAGCTGGCAGAGGCTGACACAGACTGCCTGATGCTCCGCAACCCGGGGAGGGATGCTCCAGGCTTGTCCAGGAGGACATTTCAAACCAAAGCTGTGGCAGAACAAGCACCAGAAGTGGAGGTCCAGCACCGTTCTGGAAGCAGCAAGAAGTCATGCTGGTCCCGGCACTGGCTTGCAAAGCCTTTGGGAGCACAGGGGAGAGGTTTACTGCTCTGCACAAGGCCCCTCCCCAAACTTTCCTGATTCTCCAAGGAAACAGTGACTGCCCCAAGATTGCTCTGGCACTGTGCCTGCCAAACCAAGGCTTGCATGTTGTCAGGAGCCATTTCAAGCCAGTTCAGAGGTTGGTCCCAAGCTGCAGGGACAAGCTCTGCTTGGCTGTTAGTACTGGACATTAACAAGGATGACTCCTGAAGGGGCCCAGGGATTTCTTGGCAGGCAGGAAGAGCACAAAGACAAAGTCTTCAGGCTCTCTCTGCTCTACAAGGCCAGCTCCAGCCATCGAAGCAGGGGCAGGGGAGCTGCATGCAGGCTGCAGCCTGTTCCGTAACCACAGCAGAAGGGAAGCCAGGGCTCCCAGACACCCGCTCGCTGCAGTCACAACCCAACTGCCTGCTTGCCACTGGGGCAGGCAGCACACAGCATGGTCAGGAAGAGACCTACACACTCCACCACTCCAGCAGCTCTGGCCAAACACTGTTACAATGCTGATATGCTGCTGTGATAACGTGGTGCAGAGACACAGTCCATGCACAGAGGCACTCTGGTCTGCCTGGCTCTGGGTCTGTACCTCCTGCTAGCACAAATGCCACTCAAACTGGAGGCAGACCTTGGTGACCCCAGGGTCTGTCCCCTCCCTGTTTCTCCCCAGCATCTCACCTTCACATATCCTGCACTTGTTGAGCTCAAAGGGGAAGATGATGTCACCCTCATTCTGGCAGAACTCACAGATGAAGCCTTTGGCTTGGCACAGCTGGAAGGAGAAAAGGTGAGGAAAAAGCAGCTAAATACTTCTCATCTCCCTGGCAAGCAGGGCAGGAGGTAAAGTGGAGCAGGACAGCAGGACATGGTGCCCTGCTCTAACCATGTGGGACAGCCCTTCCCCAGCATGGAGCACAGCAAGGCAGAATCAACATGTCAGGGGTGGGGAAGAGCCAAAACGGGGTAACAAATATCCCCATGCTGGGTCAGAGCTCTGTGGAGCAGGCAGGAGCAGTTAGCATTGAATTAGTTAATTTGGTGGCTGCCCTGCACGTCAAAGTCCTCCCCATCAGTTATCTTTGCAGCAAAGTCTGCTCCCAAGGGTGCTCCGGAGGGTGCGGAGCTGTGCAGGAGGCAGACAAGGAGGCCTTACCATGCACTTCTCAACATGCAGGCTGCCTGCCTTCAGGAGCTCTGTCAGGCGAGGCACCAGGTCCCCTTTCTTTGTGGCACTGAGGTCGCTCAGCGAGTAGAGGTGCAAATCCTCCGTTAAGTGGCCAGGCACCGCATCAAAGGAGTCCAGGAGGCTGCAAGGCCAGAAAAAACAGAGCTCAGAGCAAAGCAGCTCCACTAAGCTCCCTCTCTCCACTGCTTCTGCCTTTTCTGCCCATGCCCTCCCCTCTCCCCAGCTCATTGCACAGGCTGCACAGATGCCCAGTGCAAATTGCCATGGGACAGATCCAGGACAGCAAACCAGCTTCATCTCACAGCCCAGGACTTACTCTTTAGCTAGCCGGCATGTCTTAAACATGTTCTTCATGTGGAAAAGCTGGATTCGCAGCAGCTGGAGAGGAAGCAGACACAAGAATCAGTAAACAGAGCATGGTCCTTGGCCAAGCAGGTCTGCTCCGTTTCCTACACTGGTGAAATGACCGCTGCTCCTCAGCTGCTGCTCCCCTGCTTACCAAAGTGTTTACACCACACAGGGCAAAGTGAGCACAACCACTGTCATATGCTGCAGGAGACAAACTGAAGCCCAGCTGGACACCAGGCAGAAATTTCTTTTGAAATTCTTACATTACTGGATAAACAAGAGGTGAATGGAAACCCACAGTGCTGAGGTTTTAATCCTCAAAAACTGAAATATCTGCTTCTCCCCAGCTTCCCTGGAACATGGTTTACAATTGGCAGCCACTCGCCTCACCCAAACCCCACTCAGGAAGGCGTGGAAAGGGTCTTACCCACACTTGGTTGAGAGACTTTACTTTCCGGTACAGGGCAGGATTGATATCCTGCACATTGAAGAGTGGGTCACTCCAGATCTTGCTCAGCAGGTCTTTGGAGAAGTTGCTCACATAGTACTTGCTGAAGTCCCACTTGCGCAGGATGCGGCTGGGGATGACCATCTGGGCATTCTCGTGGCAGCACTGGCAGAAATACTTCCCCAGGTACTCACAGTACCGCAGCCGCTTGATGTAATCTGGCCAAACCCAGGCAGACAGGGAGGTCAGCCGAGACACGGGCTCTGCCCAACCACATACTAGACTCCCAGCGTTGCTCAGCATTTCCAACAAGCAAGGCACTCTGCCTTGCTGGTACTTCCTCCAGCCCCAGAGCACTCAACACCGGGCTCTGCAAGCACCCCTGCCAACAGCAAAAGCATTTGGGACCACAGTCCAGTCTCATGCAGCCACATCTACCTATACATTCAGGAAAGAGGGCTGGTCAAAGAGCTCTGCAGCTGTACCCACAACAGAACCTGCTGGGAGCTTTAGGACCCCAACAGATGACCTTGCCCTCATGTAGGCAAAGAGCCTACATCTGAAATGCCCTCCAAAGGACAGGCTGGCTGCTCTTTGCCTCCACCAGCCCCGTAACCTTCCGGAGAAAGAGGCTCCCCTGGGGGTGGTGCACACCAATGTGCAGGCAGAGCTGGCAAAGGCAGTGTACCACTTCCCCAGTTGACCTTGTACTGAGCTTTGCCACTGCCCACCCACTCTGCATCTTCCCACTTGTTCACAGGTTCTTCCCCACTCTCTAGCTATGGGTCACGGACCCAGGACTCACCAGGATCGGTCCGGATGCCACAGCCTGCACACCGGTAATTCTGCTTGGCCACAGCCACCTTTCTCCTGCCCAGAGACAGAAGACAACATGCGTGAATCCAGCCCTGATGGCACCTGGCACCCAGAGGACAGGCACTGGCACAGGTCTGGATGGCAGAGAGGGCCACATGCTTTGCCACTCAAGTGCGGACAACAAATCCAAGGGGAAAAGCCCTGTTGTGCCCTGGTGCACACCAAAGGCACTGACTGCAGGCACTGGCTCCATCTCACAGCACCAGCTGCTGGTGGTGACCACCGTGGGATTTACCAGGCTCAGAGCACAGAAGCCCCAGCGGTCAAGCGGGAAGGAGAGGATAATCAACCTTGGTGTTGATGGAAAAGCATTGGAAAGGGCAGGTCCCCAGAGAGCCCTCGGCTGCACGGGTCCTTACGTTGGGGCTGGGTGAACATTGAAGATGATCTGTGGTCGCGGTGGGGCCCACTCCAGGTTTCCACGCACTCGAATCCTCAGCTTGTAGATGTCGGCATGTTCTCCATCGTCGGGAGAGATGGGCAGAGAGTCAGGGATGGGCAGGAGCTGGGAGAGGCAGGCAAGAGGGTCAGATCCCTGTCTGGTACTATAAAGGCAATGCACCTGGCTGGCTTGCCAGAAACCTGCAGCTGCAGCCCTCTGGAAAACTGTCAGGCACCGAGCTGCTGCTCCAGCTGAATGGGGGCTGGAGAAGGGATGTCCCCAGGGATTCGGGCACTCTGCTGTAGGAGGCTGCAGTGGCAGAGCCCTACTCGGCTGCACCCATCTCCAGAGCCCGGACAAAACCCCTCCTCCAGCTCCACAGAGGGATTACTGGGTCTAGCAAAGGCCCTCGGCAGTGGGCTGAAGCCAGGGGTTCAGGGAAGATCAAATGCAATCGGTGACCAGGGACTCACACCCCTACCTTCTGTGGGGCGTCGTGCTCAGGGACCAGCCACTCCAATTCAGAGGCGGCCGGGAGCTGCATGCCCTCAAACTGCTTCAGCAAGCCCATGGCCACGGCCTCTGCTGAGTTGGAATTGAGGAAGGAGTGGGATCTAGACAGTGAACGGAATCGTTAGTACCAGGTCTCACAGCTGTGCCCTCCACACAACCCCCGATGCCGGTCCCAGCTCAAACCAAAGATGTTCCCTTCAACACTGGTACCTTATTTCTGCACTGCTACACAGGCTTAAAATCCATACATGTGATTGATTTCTGTCTTTGCAGCTTCCCCCAAGCAAAGCTAGCTAATGGCACAACAACAACTGTTTACAAAGGCAAGCAAAACATATCTTACTTAACAAAGCCTGTGCCTGTTTGCAGGGGAAGCTGCAAAGTAAGAGCCAGTGTCTGTACGAGCCAGAAGAAACTGCTCTCCCAGTATGAACCTACCCAAGAAGCTGCCAAGCATGGACACAGCTTTGTACCTCACCCAATGAGCAGAGGTGACCCTGCATCCCAAAGGGATTTTGCTTTCAGAGCATTAACACAGCAGCTGTGCTTAAAACAGGTTGTGATTCACCTCCCCACAGCCCCCACCTCTCCACCCCAGGGCAGTACTGGGAAAGGACTGAGCACTTCATGTTTAAGCTGCTGCTGCACTGCGCAGAGAGTTTGTGAGCGTCACTGTGTGCCAGCAGTTCCACCTCTGGGTCACAGCACAGGTGGCAGCACCATGTAGCCTAACAGGCCGTCCCAGCTGAGAGGGGGGAGGCAGGGGAGGCTCAGACCCAGCAGTGAGTCCAGATGCTCCAGGTTGTGCCAAGGTCCTCTCTCCCCAGCATCTTAGCTACTAAGAGGTACGGGCATCTCTCCAGACGCCAGTCCATATCATATCTACCTCACATGAATATCCTGATCATCCCAGGTGCTGCTTAGCAAATTTAAGACTAGGACCCAGTGCCCCATTGCTAAGTAAAGGGATGGAGGGAGGGATGTCCACTCCAGTGCAAAATAGCATCTGATGCACGTGGAAGAGCACAGTAGGACAGGAAGGGGAACCTGGTACCAAGATGGCTCGCCACGAGTTGAAGACGTACATGGACTCCGAGGACAGAAAGGACTTCCTGCTGGAGTCTGGGTTCCTCTTGATGTCTGCATCTGAATCACAAACAGACAAGGTGAAATAGATGGGGCAAGGCAGGGGGATACACTCATTTCAAACCACAGCTTCACTGTAAAACTCATCAAACTGTTCAAAAGCATGTGAACTACAGCACCAACTTCTACCAGTGGCACTGAGCAGCTAGAAGTGCAGTGTAATCAGTCGCCTGTCAGAGTTACAAGGGAAGGAGATGGTGGGATGCTGTGAAAACAGTGAGCCTGGGGTTTGGGGGAGACAATTGGCTGCTGGTACAGGCTACACACCAAGTCCTAGCAGTGACATGACCTGAACAGTACGCACACAGGAGCTAGGAGGGCAGGACAGCAAGGTTAGCAAGAAGGTTTAGTAGCTCTCTACACGCAGTACAGATGCTGCAGGGGATTAGCAATATGATGCAGAGCCCTTCTCTCTACTTGACCGCAACTGTAAGATCAGATGGTGGCCATGCCACAGCTTGTCAGTGACTGCACAGCCGGGGCTGGCAGCCTAAGCCCAGCACTCCAGAGACACATCAGCATTCATGCAGAGAGCGGGCCAGCAGTCACATTCCAGCCCTCTGCAGAGGCCACAGACCCATCTCCTGAGGAGGGAGAGGGCCAAGATAAGGTGCAGGACACTGGGGTCCTGCTCCCTGCATCCCTCCTCCGTGCCAGCCTTGGGTACCAGGCAGTACCCAGCAGTTCCTTCATCACTCATCTTTCACTCCAGCAGGTTAAACCCTGACAGGGAATTCATCTCAACAGTGGAAGGACCCTGCGACAGGAGACTTCCAGCAGTAAAAGGCAGGCAGAAGCAGGCAGAAACCCTGCTTCATTGCAGACAGACTCCCAAAAAAGGGAAGGAGGGCATGCAAGGGAGAAGTACTACAGGTCAGGACAGAAGAAGCCAATGCCACAACCTTCAGCCCAACAGGTCTCCTGTTTTGTACCTCTGGGGAGCTCTAGGAACAGGGTCTGCAGTGACCACACCACCCCCAAACACAGGCTTGCAGCTCGCCCCCGATCCAGTGGCCCAGTGCCGCAGCTAGAGGGACAGCTCAGAGTGCCTGCTCCTCCACCCCAAGCAGGTCGGCTATAGCAGACCCACATAGAGCCCATCCGATCCCAGCCAGGCACCAGCCGCACACTGAGGCCAAGGGAATCACAGCCCGACTGAGCAAAGAGTGCTACCCCCAAGCCATCAGCTCCCCTAGGAAGAGCGGGGCTGCCCTGGCAGCAAGGGGAGCAAGTCCTAGTCTGGCCCCTAAATTTACAGACTGACACTAGCGGAGTTCAGCATGGATGCTTGACCCTCCTTGTTTGACATCCATTGCTAGAAACAGGCACAGGAAAGCATCCTAATGCTAAGGAATCTGCACACCTACATCACGTGAATGGACTTCTAGCTGCAGAAACAGGGAATTCAGGCAAATGTAGCCTCCTGACCATGTAGGGCACCGGCCAGAAATACCTGCCATGCTCTGGTGCCTTCAGCTCTGCACAGCAAGGTGCCGCATGGTCCTAGACTACAATGAACATGAGCAAAAAGCAGGGCACACGCTGCACAGTGTGGGCCAAGTGTTATGGGGTGGCAGAGCCAGCATGCTCAGGCACTGGCATTATCTCAGGGATGGCAGAGGGAGCCAAATCTGACCCTAGGCTCCCACGGAGGCTAGCACTGGAATCCTGCTGCTGGTCACTTCCCAACCTTAACTGCAGACACTCCCCAAAAGCCTCCAGTTAGCTGCCCAAAACGCCTCTCCTGCCAATGCTATCACCAGGTAGGATAGTCCCCAGGAGGCTTGTGAACAGTCCCCAAACCCAGGGATGTCACCCCAGCCCCCGTATGCCAGCTTCAGGCCAGGATGAGCCCCCCTGGATTAAACCCCTGGGCTGTAAACACAGGACACAGCAGTGCAGATGGGGAAGCTCTGAGCACCAGCATCTCCAGCAGGAGCAACACGCTGGTGCTGAACACTTGACAGGAGAGATCAGCAGCAGCCCACGTAGGCTGTTCCCTTGCTAAAGCAAACAGGGAGCACATGAAGGTTATTTAAATGAGGCCAGCAGACCAGAAGGATTATCTAGTAGTACCGTAAACAATAAAAACACTAAGCAAGACATGGCTGCATGTGATCCTGGTGACCAGGGCCTCCAGTGTGAACAAACTGCCTGTGCCTCGTCTGCTTTCACTACTTCTCCCTCCAGGACTTTTTTCTGGAAGGATTCTTCTCCAAGTCAAGTCTGAGCAGGACGGGAGGGGTTGGCCGTGGTTCGGATCAGAGCTATGGCATGCCAGCTCTGCCAAATGAAGCAGGATAATGCTCCCCAAGGCACCTGGGATGGAGACCTAGTCCCACACTGTAGAGGACTCTGCTCTCATCCAGCCCAGGCTCAGCCTTCAGCAGCTACAGAGCCACAAAGCTGTGCCATCGCCCTGCCAAGTCCTACCCCAGGCAAGGCACATCTACACCACAGCAGGCATGTTTCGTATATCCAAAATAGCGCATGGCAAAACACCCTGGGGGATTGAGCCCATGGCAGAGCTCCTCTGCCTCCTCTCTGCTCCATCCTGCCATATCATCCTGCCACAGCTTTTCTTGTTGACACCTGGATGATACTGTTCACAGTTCCTAAATCAGGCAGATTTCTGAGAAGTGTGCACGTGCACACACACACACCTTGCACACACACACACGCGTGCCACAGGGGAACACTGCGGGGTACTACCTGAGAACAAGGAAGCCATTGACACTGAGAGGCCGTTCTTGGACATTTGAATCAGGTTAGATCCATCGTTACCATCTGTATAACACGGTGATGACAAAACAGTTGACTTCAGTGCTCCGGCCAGGCCGAAGAGAAAGGGCATAATACAAGATCAGCACTCACACGAGAGAAGCCCAGAACCAAATTCACACACCCCTCTGTGGGCTTCAAAACTGAGCCCAAAATCTAGCCCTCAGGGACTGAAAGGAGGGCTTTGCTATCAACAGTCAAGAGACAAGAAGTTTATAGCTGGAGACGGGACTGTTCCATCTTCTTTTAAAAGTCAGTGAGATGGAGGTACTGCTGAGAAGTAAGTCATCCACCTGGGAGGATGATCAAGGCTCTGAAGGAAAGGGACACCCAGGGACCCAGACAGGTCTCCTGTGGATGATAAGCTCAGCCACCCAAGCTGCCAGGAATGGAGACTACAGGTATTACAGGTCAGGATGTGACCAGCGCCCACCACTGCCACCCAAGAGAAAAGTGATCAGAGCTATGGCTCCTTCTGCCTGGGGAGGAGGAGAGCAGGATGGCAGCTCTCCCCTCTCTCTAGCTGTGACAGCCACCATGTGGACCAGGCAATGAAATGGAAACCAGCCAGAGGCACTGAATGCTAGAGGGTTACAGAGGATTTCAAAGGAAAGTCATGCACTACATGAGGGAAACTGGTCACTCTGCTCATGCTCAGAATTCAGCCATTTGTTTGGGAAAAGCCATCCTGAAGGCCAGAGGGACATGCTCTTCTTCAGCAGGACTGACCTCAACACAACTACACCAAGGAGAAGTCTGTCTCTATGCAAGGAGCCAACACATCCATTCCCTCCTACCTCGGATCTCATACTCTTCCACATCCTCTGCAGAGCCGGAGTCAGAGAGCCGCATGGAGCCATGGGAGCTGAACTGGGACCCACTGTCTGTTGCCACAAGACCTGGGAGAAATGCAACACAGCCAGGCTATCAGTGGAAGTGGTCCGAAGGGTCACTGTCAGCTAAGGGAGAAGTTGATAGCCAGGTGTGGCCAGGGCAGGGAGGGATGGAGGTCAAGGATGGAAAACACTATGGGTTCAAAATGAAATTACATTCCGTAACACAGCGCCAGCAGCACGCAAGCATTATCAGTGTACAGTATCAGTCCCATTATGGTCTTCAATAGCAGCAGAGTTTCAGAGATCTCTGCAGCACCTTGGTAGCAATATGACTGTTTCCCACGAATGGGCAGGAAGGCAGGATGCTATAAGGACAGGCAACAGACAGAAAACCCATGTCCCACTAGCTGATGAGCCCAAAACACATCACCCACTGTCTGAGCCCAACTCCTGGCAGGTAGGGAACAGGTGCCTAGTGCGGATCTGCTGGCGCCGAATGCGAATCTTTTGTTTAAGCTCCTGGATCTCCTTGTCACTGTCTTCCTCCTCCTCCTCTAGCTGCCGGCTCATCATGTTGCATTTCATCAGCTCAATGGCAGCGATCAGGGATTCTGAGATGCTGAAGTGGGCATTCTCCTGCAAGGCAAGAGCAAAAGCACTCAGGGCTGTACCATGGAGAAACTAGGAAGACTTGATAAAATCTTGTTCCCCACCTGTGACAGGAAAGAGCTTACTACTCACAGAGGGTGGTAGAAAGACCTTAATCCCTGTTGACCACACGAAACCTGACTCTTCTATGAGGACCTAGAAACTAAAGCCTTCTTGTGCACCAGAATACTCACAAAACACAAGGGGCATCCTACAAAGAGGGTGTACAACACATCCACTCTGGGGAGTCAGCATATGTCCCTGAGGAGCCCTAACATGTTGCAAAGCTTCTGTGTATATGCTGGATGGGCAGATCCTGGCTGCCAGGCACCATTGAGGAATTCAACCTTGATGTTCTGTGTGCAGCTCTATAGTAGGAGATACTACAGGGTTATCTTCCCCACTGAGGGAAGTATCACTGAACCTGCAGTAAGATACACTCTCCAACACACACAGGCTGCTGCTGCCTCCCTCACCTTCTCCAAGTCGGCACAGCTGCCAAAGTCCTGCTCAGAGAGGTAGCTGATGAGGGACTGCCCTTCTGAGGGTCTCCTGAACATCCCTTCCCCCGAGCTCAGGTACTGTCCAGAGTCTAGAAAAGCAAGAGACAAACATATGAGGGAGGGACCTGCTGCTACCCCCATGCTAACGAGCCCTGTCAGTGCCCACCCAGCATCCCACAGGGAGGTGCCAGAAGCTGAGGCCACTGCAGCTGATGGAGAAGCCTGACCAGGAGTAAGCGTCCCCGCAGAGGCTGGCTGTACTCACCGTACTCCATGTAGAGGGAGCTGGGTGTGCTCAGTTCACTGCTCTGGGTGGAAGCAGAGACTGGCTCTCTCCCTCCACCTGGATCACCGTGGGACTCTGGAAGGGAAGATAACACCAGACACAAGTCAGTATCCCAGAGGTGCCCAGCTGTTCCACAGGGTGAAATGAAAGGGGCTCAGCATCACACAGGCAGGCACAAATGGATGGGAAGCAAGGAGGGACATCTTCCTGCTCTGTGCCATGGCTGAGGGCAAGCCCAGCAGGGGACAAAACTAGAAGGGCATTGCAGACAGGAGAGAAGAAAGGGAAAGAAAGAGAGAAGCTCATGAGAGCCATGGAGCAGTCCAGTCCTGAGCCTTCCTCTCTTTACCCCCTAGCAGAGCTGGGGGACACAACAGGCTCCAGCAAGCACCTCTGCCAGCCCCTTCTTCCTGCTGGAGCATCCCCAAGGGAAGTGTTATCCCCCAGGGCAGAGTCAGGAGACAAGGGGAAACTTGAGCAGCCAAGGGATCTGTGGGGCTCCCAGCCCTGCAAAGCAGCCTGGACAACAGTGGACGGAGGCATCTGAAGGACATGCTCTTGCTCAACTAGAAGCCAGGGCTCCTCGCACACAACCCAGGAGCCTGGGCTGCAGAGCTCAAGGTGACCCACACAGGCTGTGGGCAGCGCTGTGCCCAATCCACACACTGTGGTGCAACTCTCTGCCAGGCTGAGCCAGCGGGGACTGCCAGGAGCTGGCCTGAGCACAACAGCTGGTGCTTACAGAGAGCCACGGCCCGGGGAGCGCCCGGATGGAGCGGCTGGGTGATGGAGGACTGCCGAAGGAGACTGAAAACACCCCGACTGGAGCGGGGCAGGAGCATACGGGTGCGGACACGGGGCAAGCGCCGGCTGACATCCCGAGCACAACAGAAGGGCAATCCCATCCTCTCAACCTCCTACTCCTCTTTGCTCCCAGCTTCGGGTTCATAACCCTGAGGTGGCTGGAGGCTCCTGAGGCCACCGACACCAGCATCTCCCTGCCAAGACTATGAAGCAGCAGCCACCAGAATGAGGCTTGGGAGCCATCAGGGTGGGATGCTCTCACAGCTAACTGCTGCAGCCTGGCAGGGCATCCTGCAGCCACCTCAACCCTGCTGATCACCAGCACAGAAACCACCTTGTGATCATCAGCCTGGGGGATGCCATGCACAACAGAGCCTGCTGCTGAAGGGTAAAGCAAGGCAGTGCAAGGCAGGGATTGACATCTGCTGGAGCAAGACAGAGGGCTGGACACGTCTGTCTGAATGCCCACCACCTCCAGGAAGGAGCCTTCCCAGCCACAGAGCCCTCAGCACCCAGATGTGAGCTCGACAAACCCAGTGCCACTGTTCAACAGATGCAAAAGAAAACAACCCATTTTTTAGAGCTGCTGACTCTTTCTGCATGTGGGGCAAAGGGATGGCAGCACCCCAGCACCTCTGCCTGGGGAGAAACCTGGCCTGAGCCCAGAACAGCACCCAGGAGTCCTGGCTGTGGACGCAAGCACAGCTGGCTGGTACACTGCTGAACTCAGCCAACATCAAACCTCCCTATGCCACAGATCCACTAAATCAAAGGAAAAATAAGATGTTCAAGCCCATGACTGCTTAGCTCCCAGCCCTTATTCGCTAGGTGAGAGACAAAACCTCTCCTGGCTCCTGAGGCAGTGGGGTGGAGGGAAGGGCAGGGGATGCAGCTCAGGGATTCAGTGGCCAGTGCTCCCTAACACCATGCAGGGGAGCTGGGCGCCCTTCTGGGTCTGGTCCACTGCCCCCAAAACCCAAGCTGGGATCTTCAGTCAGGTTGCATGCATAAACCTGACCACGCTTCAAAGCACCAGCTGGGACACAGGGAAGAAAGAATTTTTTTGGTTTTCTAAATGGACACTAATGGGTTGATGGAAATCCTGAACTTGATGCAATGATCACTAATGAAGGGCTGTTATACTGGCTCCCAAACCTGCCACTGGGTCTTCTATTATAATGGTGATATCCCTGAGGCCTCCTGGGCAGACAGAGGAGAAGGAGGGCAGCGTTAAGGGAGAGAAAACAGAGACAGACTGGTTACTACTCAGCAAGGACCTCCATTTCTCCCATGACGGCAGCACCGGTGAGGCAGACTCCCACAAACTGGTTGTCCCCTCACATCCCACTCCCCCCCCGCCATGCATTCACCCACTCAAGAGCACAGAGGGACCCAGCAGGTTACCAGCAGGATGACATCCTACCAGTAGGACGAGCCCAAGCCCCAACCCAGTCCCCTGCCATGGCCCCATGCCCCAGCCGGGCAAGGCCAGTGGGGGAGCAGGACAGCTAATGCCACAGCATCACTGCCATTTTCTAAGTTTTTGGTAAAAGCTGCCAATACTAATAACAGACCGGCCCAGGGCATTCTGAGAAGCAAGATGTCAGCCCATCACTCCAGTGCAGAGCAGGAAAGCTAAGGGCAAAGACTAAATTTCCTAACCGCTCGTCTACTGTTCCCCTCGCCAACCTGATCCATGGAGACAATAGGGTGGCCAGCATCAGCCTCCCAGTACCAGGGACTCCCACACCCCAAAGCCATCCCAGAAAAGCTGCCCCATTACCGTGCAATTTCCCTGAAGCCACGTTGGTGTCAGAGTGCGAGCGCACGTGGCTCTTCTTGAGGATGCCCTGCGGAGCTAATGACTGTCCTTCTGAGAAGCTGGACCGGCGCAACAGGCTCAGGCCCCTGCTTCCACCTCCGCTTGCCCCCTGCTCCCCCAGGGATGACACTGAGTCCAGCTTCTGGGAACTGCTGGAGGAGAAGAGTTTGGAGCTACTGCTTTTGGTGCTGTTGGTGCTGGCACTGCTGCATGCCCGGCCCCGGCGCCCCGAGTTTCCAATGGCCAGGTACTCCGGCCCATCGTTAACATCGCTCTGTGGATCATCCTGACTCCCTGTCCAAGTGTCCTCGCTCTGGCTGGTGGTGCTGGAGCTCATCTCGCTGGCCGGAGAGAAGGGGTCTTTGGGTGAGGGGACGTGGAAGTGGGTGACAGAGCCAGGCTGTTCCAGAGGGGACCTGCCCTCACTGAAGGAGGAGGACCGGGTAGACGGGCAGCGCTCCTGGAGCTGGCTGGTGCTGGAGCTGACGGAGGAGCTCGCTGGTCTCCTGTCTGGGCAGAGGCAGGAGCAGGATGTCAAACACCCTGGCACAAGCATACCACCCTACAGCAATAAGCTAGTGGCTTCACACCAGCATGCCCACGCACCATGGGCAAAGGCCAGGGATCTCCCTCCCATCATGGGCAGAGATCTTCTCACGCCCATCCACCACAACGAATCAAAGAGCAGAAAAAATGGCAAAGTCTTTTCTGGGTCTATCCTGAGCTTCCCAGCCCACCCTCGTTACCTGAGAGGCCAGAGGTGGCTGGATGGTGCAGGCTAGAGAAGGACCCAAAGCAGCGCTGCTGCGTGCAGCCTGCAGCAGGGACATATGGGGATGCGGGAAGGGCAGTCAGGCTCTGACTCTTCGTCACCGGAGGTGGACCGTCGCCCTTCCTGGTAAGCTGAAGAGATGTGGCATCATTAATAAATCAGCATTTACAGGGCACCATGTCAAAGGAGCAGCCACAGAAAGGAATCAACCTGAGAGTGCCTGGTCACCAGTCAGCAAAGGATGAGGCAGCCCTGGGGGCAGGAGAATGGGAAGGGACAAACACCCGCAGAAGGGAAGCAGCTCTTTGTTAGCAGCTATGCAGCAGGATCCCATCAGGAAATTACCAGGCTCTCAGTGAAATGATCCAGGCAGCCCAGCTCCCTAGGCAGATGGCCCTCCTGTCCTTCAGCGTCGTGGTCACACATCTCTCTTGTCCCAGCAGAAGGACCTGACGCACACAGGGATGGCAGTGACGTGCCGGCCAGCTGAAAGAACACAGTCCCCATTTAACGAAGCCTCATTAATTGCCTTCCTCTGGGGAGCTCTGTGCAAAGAAAGCAGCTGCTGTTCCCTCCTCTGGGGAGGGGGCAGCTGGCACGGGGCTGCACGGGGAGTCACTGGCGTCACCAGCAGGAGTGGGCACCCAGGTGTCCTGGGGTGCTGCTTGTCCCCTCAGAGGGTGGCTGTCCCTCATGACCAGGCAGCTCTGCTTGCTGGCCCTGAAGCCTGCAACTGTTGTAGAGGGATTGAGAGGTGCCTCTTACAAGGAAGCGGTCCTCAGGTCCTCATTCTCAAATCCTCAATGCCAGCCAGAACCAAGGTGCCCCACTACAGGCTCCACACAGCCACCTTCCCTACCCTGACCCCTGCCAGGCTCGTGCAGGCAGCACAGGGACCAGTTCACCCATCTCCTCCCCTCTTGAAGCAACTTTTGCGACTTCCAAGTCCAGCCCCTTGTCCAAGGGCTCCGTGTGCCTTGAATGAGACCTCGCGCGAGCAGCCACAGCCAGCTGGCGTCTGGGGAGAGCCAGATGTAAATGCCGGGATCTCAACTCACCATGGAGGTATCGATCTGAGCCAGAAGCCTGGGGTTGTTCTGCTCAACAGCCTCCAGGCACTGCAGCATGGCCGTGACGTGGGCGTCACTGAGCAGGAAGGCAGTGTCTGGGGAGAGAAAACTGCTGCTTGGGGGTGTCCCTCTCACCCACACAGTTTCACAGCGCTGGTTGCTCACAGGCAAACCACCTTTTCTGCTGTCCCCCCTCACTCCCACATGGCTTGGAAATGCCACCAGCTAGATATTTTCCTAATAAGAAGGAAAAGGCCCTTTACTTCTCTTTACCTGCATAGAATTTCCTGATGTACTGCCGGTTCCCCAGGAGCGGTCTCAGCTGCGCCGACAGGCAGTGGCACTGCAGGCTGTGCTGCAGCCACAGCTGCGCGATGGCCTGGTCCCCCGGGCCCTGCAGGTCAGGCTGGCTGCTCTCCTGCAGGCTGATGAACTGGAAGGGATGGCAGGCACAGGTTAAGGCACGCAGAGGCAAGCAGGGGTTGTTCCATCGCACGGCTTTGGTCCCCCTGATAACGGCAGCTTTCCAGAGCTAGTCACCACCAGCAGGAAGGAGGACGCGTCCCAGCAGCTCCCCAGCCACCAGGCAGGCAAAAGCACCAGGCAGGAACAACGCTTCAAAGGTCAGCCAGCAACCGAAGTCCTCCAACAACCACCAGCACTATGAATTTCTCTTGCACGCTCTCCCACCCGTGTGCCTCGCCCCTGACCTGGAGGGACCCCACGCTCCCAAATCCAACCCAATCCCAGTGGTGACGGTCATGTTCTTGCTGACACATTAACTGGGGAAGGTTACAGCAATGCCTGAGCTGCTGCAGCTTGAAGAGCTGGACTGGATTCACACCCCACATCCCCCCAGCAGCAGGCGAGACATAGGGGCCACCAGTGGTCAACCCCTTGCGTCCATCCATGGCAGGGACCATGGATGTCAGCGTGGGGCAGCCGAGGACCAGGAGCATCCCCGTGTGCCAGTGGTCAGCACAAGCCTGGAACGGGAGAACCAAATGCATGGTGAAGCCACAACCCCGCAATGGGACAACCCAGACCTTTAGAGATTTGCACAGACGCATGAATCACCCCTGCACACACACAAGCACCACTTGTGCCGGTTCCCTTGGTGATGCCCGCTGCACCCGGCTGAGCCGAGCTGGAGGCTGGCCTGGGAGAAATAAGCAGCCGATTGTCTCAGCCCAAGCCACGCCGAGTTCCCAGGACATGGCTTATACACAAACACAGGGCTGCTTCAGCCTCCACAAGCTGTGGAGCTGCTTTACCCACAGCAGGCCAACATCAAGGCGCTGCTATCCCACTGGTGAGGCTTGCAGCCCAGCTGCCCCCTTCCCTCCCCGCTGGGCACACAAGGCCACCCCACCAGAACCCACCTTCTCCAGGTGATGAGCAGAGCCAGGACTCAGCCAACGAATGTCCTTCACAAACTGCCAGTAATCCTTCTGTCTGCAGCACACCTGCCCAAGACAGGCGCAGTTAGATACCACCACCCAAGGTGCAGTTAAATGACAACATCCCCCATTAGCCCCTTGCTACCATGAGAGGACAGCCCCTAAACCTGGCAAGATGGGCCAGAAAACAGGCAGAGGAAGTGCAGCACTGCTTTACAGAGGAGAAACAAAGCAGTTTTGTAGATCAAGGGACCAAGTCAAAAAACATTGGTGTGATGTAGACAAGCTGTATCCTGCCCCTCCCACAGTGACCTCTCAGTTGTGGTCAGCCCACAAGTGAGCAGCCAACAGATCCCCCAAGCTTGTCTTCTTCCATCAGGTAAGACCCCAGTCCCTCATACCACGGAGAAAGGAGAGGTCTCGGGACAGGGACGGGACGTGGCACCGAAGGGCTCACACCCCTGCTGCAGTGCAATAAGGATCCCAAAGGCCAACTGCAGCTCATCAGTGGATGACGGAGCAAAGCCTGCACCTCTCCTGCCAGGCAGGCAAGGGCACACAGACAGGAGATGGGAACAGACCTCTGGTACCAGCTGCGCCCACGGCAAAGAGCGTTTGGGGGCTCAGCTCTGCCCAAGTCCTCCCACTCACTCCATGCATGGCAGTGTCACGTATGCATCCTTGGTCCTTTGAAGGTCTGCCAAGTTCAAGGTTGACCGAGTTCCCACATCACTGTTCCCCTTCCTGCCAGAGCGGGACCTGGTGGGGAGCCCTGATGCCTCAGCACCGCAGAGTCAGACCTTAGCGAGGGGACACGAAGGGCAACATGGAAACGCATCCCAGCAAAACCAGCGACCATTCCTGTCTTCTGATGCAAGTCACCACTGAGGACACCAGTACGGCTGAGCACCCCAGGTAAGAAATTTGGCATTGCATTTCCATCAGCTCTTTGCTGCTGTTTGCCTCAGCTTTATTCAGACAATAAGTTAGTTTGTTCTTAGTTATTCTACACATTAAAGAGGAACTGCAGCAGAGTTGCTGTTTTCCTCACCACCATACTGGGTGTAAACACAGCCCTAAAATGTCTTTCTTCACCAAAAGGCTGATTTTTTTTTTTTTTTCCACCATCTCTATTTCCTCTTTCACAAGCATCAGAGGAATGGGTTCTGTTTTGTGGTTTATTTGTTTGTGAGGGTTGGATTGGTTTTTTAAGACTAGAGAACTAACATGGCAATTTTAGTCCTCTAGACTTAATTGGGGTTTTATGGACAAATAAATAAAGTTCACTCAAAAGTTTAAAACCTCTTACCCTAGTTCTCTTAACATGTACATCTGGATTTTTTCACCTTTTTTTATTTATCCCCAGTTGTAGGAAATGAGTTGATAAGAAAATAATAAGTAAAAGGAAGTGTTTCACTGGAGCAACTATGAGAAAACTGCTGCTAGGAAGCTGTATTTTTACAGGCCTCCCTTTGCAGCTGTTACAGCCTGACTGGTATCACATGTGCCCAGGCAAGGGAGACATTTCTAAGTAAAAGAGCTGCCTTTGCCTATAGTAAAAGCATCGAGGAAGGCAACACACCATCCTGCTTTGCAGGTCTGGCATGAACTGTTACCGATAGACAGACAAGTATAAATCATTTAAATCTCACTTCCTGAAGCCTATCAATAGCACGTCTATCAGAAGGGCGCACTGCACTCCTCACATGTAAAAGGTAGCTTCTCTCTCTGCTGATCTTCCAAAGAAGGTCCCTGGTCCTCGGGACTAACGGGAACAGAGCAGTACTGTAATGAGTGCTGACTGCAAACTTAAGAAATCCAGGGAGCAAAGCACCCTGCTGGGACAACCTGCCAGCCTGGCTCTTTCTGGAGTCTCATTAGCTCAGGGGCAGCATTGCACAGATGCGGTTTTTCTGCTCCTGGACCCAGCTGGCCCATGCAAGCTGCCTGGGGCTCCTCTGCATCGCTCTCTGGGTGGCAGAGCTGCCGATGGGAAGGAAGCCTGCCCTCAGGCACACCCTGCAGACTTGCTTCAACTTTCCATTGTAAATTAATTGTGCTGGTAATTGCAAGCTGAAGGGGACATCTTCAGGCCTCTGCACACAAATGGGAAAGAGAAATTCTTCCAGGCAGCCATGGAAGGGGGAACGGCTGGGTGAGCAACTGCAAGGCAGACGAGGGCCTGGAAAGAGAGATCCCATTCATGCAGAGCGTGGATTTGGCTGCCAGCTCCTGTTATTAACACAGCTAACCAGAAACAGTAAAAGATGCGAGGTTTCTCTTGCCAGACCTCGTTGGGGAGCTGTCCAAGCGCAGACGATATGGGGCTGACTCATTGCAAATGCGACTTTATCGCTTGGCTGCAGCAGGAAGAAAGGAGACAGGAGCTGGCCTCAGCAGAGGGGCCACAGATACTTAGAAAAACCACGTCGAAGGTGGATGAGACAGAAAGAACACACACCCAGGTCCCTCTGACAATCACAGCACTTGCCAGGCAAGGTCAGTCCCTGCTTCGGTCATTTCCCACGCTGCTACAAGCGTTGTACCCGCTCTGTGCTACGAGCACTGAAGCGAGCTGCGGCAGACCCGACTACCCCACCTGCTCATGACAGGCACTGAAGCTGGAACAGACAGACAGCAGTGCTGGCAGGACAGAACCCTACCTTGTCACGGATGAGCCCATGGTAGAGGATGCTGTGCATGTCTCTGCAGAGTCGTTCCAAGCCGCCATACTTGGACCAGACATTCGGGTTGCTGGTGGACACCAAACCTTCCACTGTGGTCTTCAGGTTGCCTAGCAGCTTCCAATGCTCCTTTCTGCAGAGGAACACAACAAGTTGCATCAGATAGACAGCAAGAGGAGCTTCACAACAGGACCACAGTATTGCACTCTCTCCAAGGAGATTCTGGTCAGGCTGAAACTTTTGGTGGTCCAGAAGCTAGCAAAGGTGAGCTAAAGGACTTTACACTTCCCTGTGGTCTCCCATGCATGGTTTGTGGACAAGAGGCCATATTGTAATGATTCTTGTGATGACTGGTAGCCATTACCAATGTGGTCTCAGGAGACAGCCAGAACAAAGACTGATGGCTCCTGCAATATACCACTTGCTTAGTACAGGCCAGCAAAGCTGGAGGACATGTTTCCAGCCAGCCCCTTGCTCGCTTCATTCACATGCTCTATCAGAGACTATTCAGAGCAGCAGCCTGCCAGGAGTACAGCAGCTGTAAGGCAACGCATGATGTCCAGAACATCTAGCAGACACTGGCCGCACTGCACCTGCATTTACAGAGAGTGGCACTCCCCAAGCAATGCGCGCTGCATCGAGCACTCCAGCACCGTCAGGATGCAGAGATGCTCCACTCAAGGTTGGTAACTCTTCATCTCCATAGCTGCTCTCTGGCTCCTGAGCTGCTGTAGGTGCAAGTTGACTTTCTTGCAAAAGCATTCATCATATTCTGGACAGAGATTAGCAAAGTGCAAACTGCAGGTGTTCTCTAGAGCTTGCACAGCTCTTCTCATTGATATCATGCCCCTCGGCTACCCTGCATACAGCAAGAAATCACCATTATCCACCATAAAGCAGGAGCGACGGTGCAGAAAGCTAACGCCATTTGCCTATGCAAAAGCAACTTTGGGGAAGGAAGCTTTGGATGACTTGAGGTCCCCGCTCAAGCTGCTTGACAGTGTTGCCAGAGGAACAGCAGCTGTCAGAAACATGTATTCAGAGAGAAGCTAATCTCTCAGAAGCAACAGGAATGTTGCAAGGTATATTTGGGGGTGTAAATGCCAAAAAAATATGCCTCTGCAGGGTTTTTAACAAAAGCACCCGAGGTGACAGCTTAGAATGAAGGTCCAACCTTTCAGCTGGCGAGAAACAAGCCACAGTGTTTCAGTTGTTAATCCCTCCCACAGCCAAAACCAAACTGGATTTCCAAAGCAAAAGGAAAAAAAAAAAGGAAAATAAATTTAAAATAAATAACATTATTTAAAACTGCTCTCATTTTCATCCTTTGTGGATGAAAGTGTGGGCTGCACACTTCTGCAGCACAGAGAAGGATACTAAAAAGTAACATAATCCTGGTATTTAAAACTAAGCTTTTCTTGCCAATACTCTCTTTCTGAGACTTGTTTGCTATTGCCAAACCAATTAAGTGAACAAGCAGATCATCAAATATTGGCTCTACTTCAAGCTCCCCATCCACTCCCTTTGTGAGGTCTCCTCAGGGAAGCCAACCCATCCCACCAGCAAAGCTTGTCACCCTGACAGCACAGGAGCTCTAAACCAGAGCTGCAATGCATATGGAAGTATGTATATGTTTATGATGTACTTAGACTAACAAGCACAGTCAGGGCTTTATCTCAGTACAGACTGAAGAAGAAAGCATGGATATAAATCAAAGGCAGCTTTCTGAAGGAGATCTGACTTGAGGAAGGCACAGAAAACTGATCCAGCTCTTCTGAATTTATGGGCTTTTCCCATCCCTGCCCTGAGGGATGCAGATGCTCTTTGACCGGGGAACAGCAGCCAGAGCTTAGAGTGGCATTGCCGTTCTCCGGTCAAAGACCATCTGCAGCCACTGAACTCAAAACTTCACCAGCTCCTCCCCAAGATATTTCTAACGCTCAGAGTTAGGAAATGCAAGTGAAAGCTCAGCCACGCCATTGATCTTCCAAGTCAGTGAGTCAGGGGAACTCCCTCCCATGTTATTTCATGCTATAAAAAGCAGGCGATGAACACAAGGATGTGGGGGCAGGACATGGAGAGCTGTGCCTTTCCAAATGAACTGTCTCATTAAAGGAGTTGTGCATCTCCCCAAAGGTAGGCAACCAAGATCCAACAGACTAGAGTCACAGCTCCCTCCTAGCACAGAGAAACTAAGGTTAAGCAATCCTAGAACAAAATAACCTCAAAATGTTAAATCACTGAACTCGGAAACACATAGGGAATGAGCAGCACAATGAAAGCACCTTTGCAGAGGTGATGCAGAAGCTACCAAAAGTGAATTAAAACCCTGTAAGACAGTAAGAATCCCATGGGACTTGTTGGCTCAAAGCAGTTCACAGGTTGGATGCACAAGACCCTACTGATACCCAAAACCCAGCTGTTTCTGGGCTGGAATACGGTAGATACTGAAAAGCATACAGTGACACAAAATTGAAGAAATGAAGACCCATACAGCTGGCTGCAGGTGGCAGGGAAATCGAGAGGGCACAGCTAACCACATTTTGGCTTTGACCAGACTTGTTGGTTAACCCTGAATTAGCTGCAGAGTTTGCTCCCCTCCCATGGACAGAGCCTGAGCTTGGGCTGCTCAGGGATGGAGAAAGCCTGAGTCCCAGCTGCCCTCAAGTTCCCTGTTTCAGCAGGTGTTCAGAGCAATATTAAGAAAGCTGCTTGGTTTTTTCCAAATAAAGAGAATTCTCCTTTGCTAGTGCTGAAGAAAGCCTGACATGGGGTAAGGCCAATTCATATCACATCATGAAAACACCCTGACTTACAGGATGGGTAAGGTGAGCAACAGGGCCCAGAGAGATCACAGTACACGAGCAGAGCTTCCCCTGCAAGAACCACACATGCTTCTGCTCTCCTGTGCTAGCAGAGCCTCGTTCCCCCAGCCAAAAGGGCTGAGGGTGTTTGCAGGGGTCATCGCTAGTGGAGCACTGGTGAGATCTCAGCCACATCCCTCTCCTTCCTTAAAGATGACCTCTGATCCAGCCTCCAATTTTAACCACCAGCTCCACAAAATTGGCGCTGGGTCTCCTTGTTTTACCACCACAAACTCCATCTTCAGGTACAGCAACATTAACCCACTGTCAGGAACTGTCCCAGAACCTTTTGCACTGGAGTGATAAGACAGAATCCGGCCTTGAAGCAAGAAATGGCTTAATGCTGCTGCTGCTGACAATGACAGGGAAACACTGCTTGCTCTCCCAAGCTTTCTCAGTCCCTCCAGGCCAGCAAGGGTAGGAACTTCTCTTGGTCCAAGTCAGCAAAGGTGGCTCACAGCAGAGGCAGGAAGCCATGCTGCTGACTCAGGTGAACTTCTTCATTTAAAATAAAACCAAACCCTAGTTACTTTCCAAAACAGAATCACACGGGTAGCTAGTATTTAAAAAAAAAAAAAAAAGCTCATCTTTCTTGCAAACAACTGCTGAGTGTCTCCCGGTGCTCTGCAGGAGACATCTAGCAATGGCTGTTGGAACCCTGTCCTCTACCTGGAGGAGTCTCTCGATCCTTCTTAGCACACTAAAGAGGTCGGGCTGAGGATGCCGAGGTCGTGGAGGAACTTCTGCCAGATCTCCAAGGACATTCCCACGCTGGCTGTCGGTTCCTCCTGCAGATCCCGAAGGCGCCGTGTAAACCACTGCTGTGCACAGCCTGCTCCCGCCTCGCCATCCCTGGGTCTCCCAGACAACCAGCAGCCCCTTCCCTGGGCTCCCCCGCCTGCTCCTCCAGCAGGCTCGGTACTGCTGGGAAAAGGGATTAAAAGAAAGGCAGGCTTCGTGTAATTCATCCACAGCGGTGGGGAGTGGCTGACGAGGCAGAGGAAGCCAGAAGAGCTCTGCTAGCCGGGCAGGTCAGCCCTGCAGCACCCAGGCAGGGAGAGCCAAGCAGCCTGGCTGGGAAACTGAAACGCAGGGTGGCTTGCACCAGTAGTAAAAGCTTGCACTGGTATAAAATGGGGGGCACAACCACAAAAAGCTCCCCCAGCAAACACAGCCCAGAGCTGCTGCTTGTTGGAGCACTCTTGCTCTGCACTGGCAAAGGATGAGGGAAGAAAATAGGGATTAAAGGTGTTTTTCAGCCTTCTCCCAGCACGGCAGATAGTTTTACCTGCTCATCCTGGCGAAGCATCCCACCAGCAGATGACCACAACCTGTTGACCCAGGATACTGTCCATGGGGCTTCAATCTGCACAGGACCTGCCTGTGACAAGCATGCAAGCAGCCAGAGGCAGCGACAGGCAGAGCAGACGCCCATGGCAGCCCACCTCCCTGGGACCAGCCGCTCACCTTCCTCCATTGCTCCCAGCACAGGGACCCTCTCCTCTGGCCCTGCCGTCCCTGGGGCCCTTGCCGGTGCCGGAGCCGAAGGCGGCAGCTCTTTGCTAACCCGCGTGGCTGACCAACGGCCCCTCCGCTCCCCCCGGGACTGCTGTGTCCTCCACACCACCCGCCCGCCGCTCCGAGGCACCGAGAGCCCCGCTCTCTGCCCGGCAGAAGGAGAGCGCTAACCTTCCTGCCGTGCCTCGATGGACATTGGCGTTACAGCCCCTGCTCTCTGATGCATTTCAGACCTGCTGCTTAGGAGGAGAGACAGCAAAACCCAGCACGAGATCCTCATGCTCCTCTCCTGCACCGGTAGAAGGATGGACTTCAGCAAAATAATTTTTGCTTCTGCGTTTCCCGTGATCCATGGGAAGACGGATCTGGCCACCTCTATCCTATCGCTATCAGTCACAACCACAACCTATAGCGAAGTGGCACCTCACTGGGAATTAAAACGCTAAACCATTTGCACAAAGGACAACGAAGCTGCGCAAGGCCCATGCCAGGATCCTCCCCAGTGCATCAGTGACAGCCAGGAGAACAAGCAGGCCCTCTCGTGTGCCAGCACCAGAGGGGATGATGCCCTCCTCATCCCCGGGGGAGTGCTGGGGTGGCACCACGTCAGCTCTATTAGTCACACAATGGTAGAGTCTGGTAGTGCAGGACTTGCACTTGCAAAGGCAAGAAAAAGCACAAAGATGATTCTGGAAAGAAAAAGAAGTGAATGCAGTCAATTCCTTTTGCCTTTCTGAACCTGCTGGTCTGAAGCATTTGCTAAAGAGGGAGAATAGCTTGAACCATGCAAACCAAAAGACACCCCACACCTGCACTATAGCTTTAAAAGCACCGGCAGCATTTTCCCGGCTGATATTGCCAGCAGGAACAGAGCTGCGAGCTAGCTGAGCCCCTCAGATATGGAATGCTTCTCTCCCATATCAAGTTTCAGCTGCTCCCTCCTCCCCAGCCAACACTCTCGTTTCCATCCAACACCCACCCTGCACTTCAGCACCAGGGCAAAAATGAAACACAAAGCAAAGGCTAAAGACATGCAAAAAACTGAATCGGACTCATCACCAAAACACCTCCAGGGAACAACTGCTGCTGCTTTTATAAATGCTAACAAGAGAAAACATGCCTAAAGCACAAACGAAGACCACGCAGGCGAAGCCACCACAGCACGGCCATTCTCACCGCCAGCCACGTGCAGGCGCAGGGCCTCGCCTTCAGAAATAAAGAGAAGCTGACGATTTCTTTTCAGCACCTAGAAGGGGCGATGCAGCCGACTGCCAGGAGGGTAAGGAGACATGATCCAAAAGCAGCAAGCTGCAGAGCCACCAGAACGGCAGCGCGGCGTCGGGGCGGGATGGTTTTGCCCTTAAGCGCAAGGCGTGCGAAGCAGAGGCTTGGCAGCTGCTGTCTTGGCCAAGGCTGATGGAGAGTTGCTGTCTCCACCATGGCGGGGACAGAGCATCAGGGACTGAGGGCACACGCGTCTGTGGCCGTCACTGTCCCTCCAGTGGCCAGGACGCTTGCCCAGGGCAGGGAGCAGAGCGATGCGCTGGTCCCCGGGTGGGTGACGGCGGTGACACGCTGCTCTAACAGCCCAGCTCACAGCGTGCTTCCACCCCACGAGGGACCGAAGCGGGGGCAGCCGGCACGTTCTGCAAGCGCCGATCCCCACCCGGCACCGGGGGGTTTGTTTCCTCCCAGACCGCCCCCAGGTACCCCCCTCATCTGTACCTGGGTGTGCGCACACCCACTCCCACACACACCCACGCAGCACACGAGCCCCCCAGGGGCACCCCGGGCACCCCCGCGCATCCCCAGCGCTCCCCAGGCACCAAGCGCACACTAGCAACTGCTGCCACCCGTGTTTCTCGCACGCACATCCCGTGCTCCCCGCCGTGTCCTCGATAACTTGCACGCGCACCCCGTTACCCCACGCGGACACCCCTTGTGCGCGCACACACACGACCCTACCCCCCACGCGTGTCTTGCCCCTGGTGCCAGCACACCCGGCGTGCCCCTCAGTGCCCACACGCTCCCCCGCGCCCCCGGCACAGGCACACACGCAGAGCAGCGTGCCCTGCCCACCCCCGCCATGTCATGCCTCCCACGCGTGCCCACGCAGGCCCTGTCCCGCCGCACACCCGCACCTCCTCGGCGTGTCCTGCCCCCACACACGCACCCACCGGCGTGTCACACACACGCACACGTGCCGCACACCCACCCCCCCGCCCCGCGATGTGCCAGGCCTCCCGCACACGCGTGCAGCGCTCCCCCCGCGCACCCTGCCGCGTCACGCCTTGCCCCCGCGCGACCCCTACCTGCTCTCCGCGCGCTCCTCGCGGGGCCCGACCTCCATCCCGGGCGCGCGCGGCGCCACCGCCGC
>NW_010972798.1:7923422-7928042 GCF_000737465.1 Haliaeetus leucocephalus | reverse complement strand
GTCACGTGGGGGCGGGCGAGCGCCCGCCCCGCCCCGCCGCCGCCGCGAACTACAACTCCCGGCGTGCACCGCGGCTGCCCGGCACGCTCCGCGCGGCGGGAGAACTACAGCTCCCGGCATGCACTGCGCGCGGCCGCGCTGAGGCCGAGGGCCGGGCGCCAGGGCGGGCGTTTCACCTCAGCTTCCCGCCCCTGAGCCGTGCGCTGCCGTGGGTGTCCTCCGCCTTCGTCACGGCTGTGTTGCCGCCTTCAGAGAGCGAATGCCCCGTGAGTCAACGCCCCGCGTGACTAGGTGAGGAAGGGAGCCAGGGCCCCTCAGGTTTACTGTCAGGCAGGTGGGCCCACCTGCGGCGTCCTCCAGCCGGCCATCGCGCCTGTAGGTGCCTACACGCGGGTTCGTGCCTTTGGCTGCTGTAGGACCCCTAAGCGATACGCTGTGGAAAAGCTGCGTGGTCAGTCGGGTTGCTGTCGGCCCTCTGAGTAAAGTGTTTGCGCTGGGGCTTAGCTGCACCACAGTGTAAAACCACAGTAATTGCCGAGATAACCACTTACCAAATCCTGCATCAGAGGTGATGAGAAAATTGTGATGGCAAGAAAAAAAACAAACGACGTGTCCCTGAGAGACAGTTCACGCATTGAACGTACCGGCAGAGAAACGGAAAGAGGTTTCTGTTCTATTGCCCACAGTAAAGAGGATGCGAAAAACATGGCAGAATTGTATGTACTTTCCACTAAAAAGCAGTGAAATGAAGCTTGAAAAAGGAAAAGGTGATGTTGCTGCCATCAGACTGAGAACAGTCAATGACAAATTATTATAGGAGATGAAACCCAGATATGTCTCCAGGGTTGTTTGATGCCTCAGAAACCAAAGGTAGATGTTTGCACAGTGGAAACTTCCTATAACTGTTACTTTTAATGATAAATGCATACACGAAGACGTACCCCTTGACCTGACGCTTTCTATGTGGCTTATTTTGCCAGTACAGTACTTCAGCAGCATTTGGGGGAACGGGGTTCTCTATTGCTATTCTTAAAGCAATAACAACAACAAAACATTTTTCATAAGGCACTTAATTAAGAGACTAGGACTCCCCATACATAGTAATTGTATACAATGTGGAACAACAGCTTCCAGCATGGTTGTCAGGCAGAAATTTTCTTGCTTAGAGCCTACTGCACAGATTGCACAGGTTGAAAACACTGGCTGTACACGGCATGTTTGGTATCAGGCCATCAGACTATCTGTTAACTCTCACAGTAAAAATTTTGGAGAAAATCAAGTCATCAAGACTATTGTCATTAGATGATCATGTCTGGTGAAATGGAGCATGCAGATGAAGCTGACAGATCTAATTTAGCTCCTAAATCAGGAATTACAAGGTTCTTCTAGCTCCACAAGTCACAAATAGCCTGGATGTTGCTTAACAGTGATTTTTTTTAATTTCTTTTCTTCGGAAAAATCTGTCCTTTTCCCTGGCTTCCTTATGTTGTTTTGCATATGTTACATATAGACACTGTTTACTTAACTATTGTCAATGCCCGTGTCAATTTAGAGGGTATGTAAAAATTCATTCCATCAAAAATAAGCCTGATCTCACAGAGCCTGTAGTCACACACAGATGTGTTGGCTTCCGGGACTGTGCTGAGACTAAACTGGAGACTAATCCTGCAGTGTAAAATTTGACGAGTGCCAATAGAGGTCCACAATTTTAACTGTATGAAAGCATATATAAATCCTTTTGCGGAATTTGGAACCTCACAGACCTGACTGCTGTTTGGGGAAGGTTTGGGTGACATAGTCAGTTACCAACTCAATGTAATTTCTTTACTTATTACAAGTACCTCACAGAGAAGGCAGAACTGGAAGTTATTGGTAGATGCCAAACAATTTCATGTTAGGAATAAGAAGCTATTTTCATAGGGGTAGCGCCTGTGCTCCTAGGGAGGCGGAGACCTCTTTTGGAAGATGCACTTGAATAGCTCACCTGTTTCTGGGATCAATGCACGTGTGATATTCCACAGCTCACAACATACAGCTTGGACTACATGGCCCCCTCTGGCTTCAAATCTATGAGTGCCTTTAGTACCTGATTCTTTGGGTGTGCTTTCTGCTTGGTAATTTTAACTCCTCCTCCCGGGAACTTCAGCCAGGATGTTCAGCAGGTAACATCTAGTCTGCAGTTCCTCCACAATGTACCATAACAACAGGGTTGACTGCGCAGCCAAGCTGCAAAGTCTTGTTTTTCTGAGGAGACAACTGGGGCTTAGGAAGGAAGAGTTTGGGAAAGGCCCAGGAAAGAACCACCCCCAAAACTTACTACAGCCTGCAGATGCTTTAGACACACTGTCTTCTTACAGTGGATACAAACTCAGCAGGGCTGCAGTCATAGAGTACTTTATAAAGTACTAGTTCTTTATAACTGTCAATGCCACATGGAAGCTTTGTCACTTGGCTGGATGCTGACACAATCCTGAGAGCCAGACAGAAAACCAAGAGCTGATGTTTGCATGGCTGCTTTCATGATCCCCACAGCTTTTCAGCTATTTTGAACACAGAACTAAAATACTCTTCAGGATTACAACCTTTGCCTGGTTTTCTGTTGTGCTGAGCAGCAGACAGCTAGTGAGCTGTTTGGATAATAAATGCAAACCATGGATGTGGTACAATCTGGATTTTGTCTGATTTCCACCTGTCATGAGGGTGGGCAGCATCTGCCACCTTTGCAGTTAGCATATGTGTTTTGAGTAAACAGAGTATTTGTTTATCAGTGTGACACTGTCACCAGATGGGGCTGTACCCTATAGGAATTCAGGAATCTGGTTTAAATTTTTTTTTTAAAAATACATCTTTTATTTGACACCTCTATTATTAGTATTTATTGGTCATCTGGCGACAGCATTTTCCCTTGAGAAATGTAGCCTTACCTTCAGAACCTCAAGTCCCACTTGTCATCAGTCACTTGTCATCAAATCCCACTTGTCATCTGGAGGAAAATGCATAAATTATCAAAAGTGTGGCTCCAAGACTCCATGGTGGAACTCACAGCCTGCAGCACCATGGTCATGAGCTCCTCCTGCTCAGATGAAGGGAAAATCTCTCACTAGCTGAAGATGTCCTATGACAATAACTGAGCCATTTTCTTCTAGACAGTAGAGAGCAGCAAGAGGAACAGCCAGAAGCATGTCACTGTCCTTATTTTAAAAGGGAAGAGATGTGTAAAGAGTGTAAATGGAGAGAACAAGGCCTTGTCAACAGTCTGCAGTACAGGACAGAGCAGAGGCCAGAAAGCTTCAGCTTTCTCCTCTCATTCTAGCTTTTCCTGATAGTACTCCTAGAAAGATCTCCAGTTCTGCGGTTAAGGGGCAAAGGCCTGTACGGTATTTTGGTGCAGCTGCCTCCCAACACAGAAGGACAGAACTGTACCAGGGATTACACACATGAGGAGTTAGTTGTGTATTGCGTACTTAGGATTTCGCATTTGCCACAGAGTATTTATTTTAGCAAATGAGCATATGGAGTATGTGGGCAGTTCGTGAAATGTGGGAGCATTCCTACTGCAAGGAGAAGGTTGCATCTAAGGTCGTGCGTATGGAAATATTTATTCCTGCCCAAGGGCATTTGAAACATAGTCCCCGGGGTCTTGGTATGGAGCTCCCCCTCCCTGGTGGCAGTCAGTCAAACCCTAAAACAAGCTGTCCTTTGGTCATGTTGCAAAGCCTACTGAAGGCCAAGGGCAAGGGAAGTCACAGTTTGAATGGCAGCCTCAGCACAGCTCCCAGAGAAGGCTGAGGGAGTTGTGGACCGTAATGCCCAGTGACCACTGTGAGCGGGGGAAACTGACAGGGATTTTCCTTTCAGCATTTACTGTCTGGTTTCAGAAGGAAGTGCAGCCTCTGCGGTCACGTTGTCTGCCCATCTGTTCCTTCCTTTACTATCTCTGGAACTCACTGGCCAATTTCAACCAACTACGAGCAAGATGTAGAGATTTCAAAGATAATTACCATCCCTTAAGTTTAATAAGGAGAGTGCCTAATGAAGAAGTGCAAAGGAGTGCCGCTGTGTAAAAAAGAGGTAGATCCCAGCCCTGTCACAACTCGCTTGGCAGCAGCCAGATGATCACTAGGTCCATGTGTACTGTTGGCCCACCAACAGGACGCACAGCTCCAAAGACTGCAAATATATGGGGGACGTGGGGGGGAAGGGCTTCACTAGATTCCTTGTTCAAAAAACAAGTTGTTTATTTCTCCTGAATTTCTGAATCATGCGATTCTGACCAAAAGCTGGGGAAGGTAACAACTCCGAAAAGAACCCAAAGAAAACACAACCTCAGTAGTCATGCTGTTCTGTTTCTAAGCAGGAATTTTAAGCCTAACATGATATTTTGGAGCGGGAACCTGGTTTGAACCCTGCTGTTTGATGCGTGGAGACACAATTCCGCTAGGAACTAGCCTGCCTTGGTTTGGCTCTTTACGGAACGGGTTATTTCCCTCAGTTGCACCGGGGTCGCAGGCGAAGGCATCTCGCGTTCAGCTTCTCAGCCGAACACCCTTCCCCTACCCCGCCACATCTCGGCCCTCCGGCCACCCCACGGCTTCGAACCCTGCGGCACAACCGCCCTGT
>NW_010972798.1:7907590-7923412 GCF_000737465.1 Haliaeetus leucocephalus | reverse complement strand
CCCCCACCAGCCCCCACCACTCCCCGGCCCCGGTCCGATGTGGCAGGCAGGTCCTCACGCTGTCCCTGGAGAAGCCCTCCCGCAAACGGCCTCTGGATGGCCCGGCCGGGCCCGCACCCAGCCGGTTACCTGCGGGCCCCACCGGGCCCCACCGGGCCAGGGGCCGCCCCCCGTCCCGGTGCCCGTCCCCGCTGTACCTGCTCCTCCCGGCCGGCAGGGGGCGGCGCGCCGGTTCCCGAGCGGGAGGGGGTGGAAGGAGGGGAGGCAGCTCCTCTCCTCGGCGCAGGCGCCTGCTGCCGGGACTGTGGTGGGGTTACTGCGCATGCGCCAGCTGCCAGCGCCTGGGTGGGCGCGGGCTGCGGCGCCTGCGCGGCCGCACCTTGCGCATGCGTGCGGCCGGCTGGCCGAGGCGGTGAGGGGAGGCGGCGGTGGTCCTGCGGGCAGCCATGAGCGGGTTCGGGGCCGCGGCGCCGCTTTCGGGCTCCTCGGCTGCGGCGGGGGCCCGGAACGGCAGCAGCGACAGCCTGGAGAAGATCGACATGTCCCTGGGTGAGGAGAGCGCGTCGGGCCCGCCGCTGTGGGGGAGGGGGCGGAGGGGCGCGGGCTGAACCGAGCGCTGGGGCCGGGGCGGGGGGGCGGAACGAACCAACGGGCTTTGCCGGGCACCGGCGCGGGCGGAAGCAACGGGGGGCGTAGGGAGGCGGCCTGCGCCAAGTCGGGCCGGGGACGGGGTGGGGGAGGACCCTACCACAGCTAGAGCGCGGCGGGGGGGCGGAATGCGAGGCTGGCTGCGGGGGCCTGTGGGCCCGTCGTGGCGGGGACGGGAGGCGAGGCCCGGCTGCGTCCCCGGGAGCAGCGGGGCTCCCAGGGGCCAGGGCCCGCGGGGTCGCCGTCCCTGGCTAGGGAGCAGCTGGAGTGGGTCCCCTTTGTTCCGTCTGGGTGTCCGGAGCAGGCTGAAGAGCGGGGCGCTCCGTGTGTTTGGCGCCGGTCAGGCCCACGGTGCCCGGGCCCTTTGCTGGGTGGCACTCGGGGAGCGTCCCAGGGCCTCGCCTGGCGCTCGTAATTGCAGGGGCGGGGGTGGTTAGATTGCCGCTCAGCTGGCCTTGCTTTTTGATTTTTTTCTTCCCAGGTTCGGAAGTCGGTAATGGCAAGTCTCCTTTGTAACCCCTTTGCAATGCTTTACCAGTCAGATCAAGCGTGATGTCGTCTCTACCACGTAGTTTCCTGTGGCAATCTACCCCTTTCTCCCCTGTCCTCCCATTGGTTGTGTGTGTTAGGAAGTTGCACAGCCTCATTACAGATCTGCAGAACTGTGTCTCCTGAGCGTATCTGAGAACCTGACATCTATGCTATACATAGTTTGGAGAGGTATCTCAGAGTAGTTCTGCTCTGGTCCTATGCACAGAATCCCCTTAACAGTTGGGGACACGTTTGGTGTCTTCCTGGAGTGCATCTTCCCGTTTAGTTTTATCCAAAAAACAAACAAAAAATTATTTTGTACACCCCAAGACTGCTCCATGACACTACCAGAGCATGGTAGATACGTACTATCAGGAGACTTGCTTCAAAAAACAAAATCGTGATGTGAACTAGAATGTTAACGGTAGACTCGGCCTTTGTGGACCACCTTAAAATAAGAGGATTTGTACAATTTTTCCAGCTGTAAATAATCCAGAGGACTTCTTTGTTTTGGCAACGGAGATAATTTGTGAAATGACAGTTAAGAGTTTGTTTGAATGTGGAGTAGCATTACAGCATTCATCTAATTCTATAGATCTGTTTTTACTTATAATATAGCACACGGAATCTTTGTTTCCAGGGTTACCAAGATTAATAGTTACTGATTCTGAGCAGCTAGTTATATTTTCATATATTTTAATGTTTCTTGGCCAGGTTAACCTTTTGGTTAGACACTACGACATATCCTGGACATTGACTAATAGCAAATTGCAAAGGACTGTTGTGATGTCATGGTGACTTTCTGTTTAAGAAGCTGTTGTGTGTGGGTGTGTCTTGGCTAACAAATGCATAAAGTCCTAGATATCCTTCATTTCCCCAAATAAGAGAATAGCTGAACCTTAAGTTCTTTTGTTTAAAAACTTATAACCCTGTGTACAGCAACAGCTAACTTGCAAAAATGGGATTTAAGATGGAGCAGATGAACTATGAAGCAAGGATCTGTGCTTTCTGACCATGGTGGTTTTGTATCACTGGTAGATAGGAATGGAAGTAGCCATTACGCAGAATTACATATTCTGCTCTAACGCTTTGGACATTTTAGTTTTTGTTGAACATCACTTTGTTAGTGGTGCTAAGTTCAAATAACACTCCTGGTTGAGTACTGCTGTTGGCAGTGATCGTTTCTACTATTTTGGAGGTGTATACCATTTTGAAGTGGCTTTGGTTTCCTTTGTTGTATAAAAAGGATAGTTTGGTAATCCTTGCTCCAGGGATGATCCTTTTGGTAAAGATTCTATAGAAATCAAACCCTCAGTGACCTGTATCAGTATTCCTTATCCTAATAGATTTTTTCTGAATATTCAATCATTTTTGCAGCAACGTAAGCCGATTTTCTCTTAGCTTTACTTCAGCAGGATACAAAACATTGGATAGGAATGTTGTGATTTTGGTGGTTGGTTTTTTTTTTACGCTGTTTTCTCTGTTCTACCCCATCCGAGTCCATATGAACTCTGTTAAACACAGTAACCCTGTTCCCATCTCTCCCTGACTCAAAAAAGGATGTCCACATGTTTGTGGTACCTCTCTGTTGAAACACGGTGGTTTTATCAGTTGTGCTCTCATGATCTAGATGCAATAAATATAATTTGACATTTTTCTTCATGGTGTTTTCGTAAACAAGCTACCAGTCAAATAAAAGCATGCCAAGTCTTATCTCCTGAGCCAGCTACCAGGTCAGTGAAGGAAAGCAGACTGGTGTGGCATGATTTGCACTTGACGGACCTGCTGTTCACTTTTCATCAGTTTGTTGTCTTACACATATTTTTAAACCAATTAATAATTTGTCCAACATAGTTTCCCTGGATAATAGATAAGATGATTGCTTTGGATTGCAGGTACCTGGGGAGAGCAGTTGTGCTTGCTTTTTTCCCATCATCTTAACCTCAGTGAACATATGAAGATAACTGATAGGCTGAGTTCTCTCTGTGTGATTTTTTTCTTAAGTAACTTAGGATGGAAGAACTGAGGTGTGATTGACATTTTGTTTGGAATCTGCAAAGTCTGGGAGTGAGATGGGATTAGCTTTTCTTTAACGGTATGCAAAAATGAATGGAGTTATTAAATTTAAAATTTAGTGCTGGGCTAAATGCCATGATCTTTCAAGCCTCTTGGATTTTCTGGATGTACGGAACTGCTTCTCTTTTGCTAGAGCATTATATTACAAATAAGTACTGTAAGACTAACAGGGACTGGATGTTTTATAGCAATAATATTTCTGGAACCGTAACTTGTATGGGTTGACTTTGCAAGATTAACTGGTCTGTTTCCCATGACTCCAAGCTTCTAGGGTTTTTTCTTCAGAACTAGAATATGTCTGCAGTATGACAATTTTTTCTTTTTATTTTCTTCTTACAGATGATATAATTAAACTGAACAAGAAAGAAGAGAGAAAGCAATATTCCCCCAAAATGAAAAGAGGGCTTCAGCAGAATCGAACTCGACAGTTCAGGACACCAAGCTCCAAGTGGGGAATCCAACAGCAGAAAGGTGTGTATGCCGAACATAATGTGGATTGCACAGTGTCTTTTTTGAGCTGAAATGTAACCTCATGAAATGTACGGATTGACATGGTCAATTCGGGTGTCTTTCAAATAGTGTTACGTGCAGGTTTGATTATAATTCAGTTCTTTGTGATCCATTTATGTTTGGTTTTGTTTCTGGTTTGGTATGAGAAGGTAATTGATGTGTTTGGCCAACAGGGAACTTAGGTGTTGAGGGACTCTATTTGACTCATGGAAGGATTGGCTTTCTTTCTGATTTTTTTAAGTTTATTTTAATTTTGGAAATTGTGTTGATACTTTGTCCGTTCTCAGAGATGGATAGAAAGTGTGCTTATGCCAAAGCCTGTCTATCAGGAAATGTGGAGGCCTTGCTAAAGCTCAGAGCTTTGTGCAAATATTTGTTAGGTAGAATTCTCCTAGTAGGCGTTCCCAAAATAGCTGTTACTGCAGACTGTAATGCTGGCTATGGGATATATAAATGGATAGTGCACAGCATCTGAGTCAGCTTTTCTTGTTAAGAGCTTGGGATGCAAAGGAAGTATCGTATCAGCCTCCTTAAGACAATGTTTTTACAGTGGAATACAAAAGGGGGGAAAAATCATATAGGCAGGGAGTGAAGTGCACAGTAACAGCTTTAGTGTAGATTCCCTGAGTAAGTGTCAGGGTTTTTTTGATAAACAGGAGTCATATTCTAAAATGATTCCCAGTTTTAGTCTAGTTCATGGCCAGCACCTGCATGAAGTATAGACTGGTTTTGCTTACATTTAATTTTGAAAAGTACCTCTTCAGTGCTGGATGATCTACATATGGAAAAATACCATCTAATCAGAAAGCCTACCACCTCAATAGAAGCTAATTATGTGTTTTAAGTTAATACATGCAATTTCTTGTTTAGTAGCATTCATTTAAAACAAATACACATCTGTCTGGTGTATTCTCAGTGATCCCCATTTTATTTTTGTCTTCCTTAATGTTTGTTGTAGCAGCAGCTTGTCATTAGCATCTTAGACACAAATGTCTTTGGGGATCAGTGGAATGATGTGTTTCTCAGGGCTCAGAGGAGTTTTGCTTTTTATACAGGCCAACATGGCGGTATTACTTGTGCATTGACGCTGCAGGAAAATACATCAGTCAGCCCAAGTGTAAGAACATTTGTGTGGGTGAAGAGTAAGTGAATTTAAGTTGTAGATTATCAAACATGTAGGCTTCTATTTATGACCGCCATTGTCAAATGCAATTGTTTATGATCTAACGGACACAAAAGAAGCAAGTACTGGATTTTAGAATTTTAGGAGGAGCTTGAGCTGCAAACATAAAATTCTAAATACAATCATCTTGGCAGTTACTTTTCTCTCTTGGAACCTTCCCTCCTTGTCTGCCCTTGTTCTAGGAAAAAGCAAACATTTTTTGCAAAATTGCCAGACTCATGACATGTTGAAACATTGTGAATAGCTTTAACTGCTCCCTCCTATACAGCTCCACACATTTTATCTCATTGAAAGCAAACCTCTTCTATGTTATTTTTTGAGCAGAAGGTATTATTAAATAGTTCTGACCATTCTAGTTATTAGTAGCTTATGACCAATAGATTTATTGCTGCTCTGTTGCCATTGAAGTTATTCTGATAAGTAGCAAATCCTCTATTGTTTGTGGACAGCTACAGAAACCACAAATGATCAACAGCATTCAATTCCTTGTGGTTTTACAAGTGGCTGCCAAACTCTCTGGAAAGAAGCAGGGAACTTGAGCTGGGACTCTTTTCAGCCTTTGAGGGGGAGAAACAGAGAGAAGAACATTGTTCATTTAAATAAAAGTTGTCCTTGGTGATACACAGAATGAAACTGCACAAAACCCTGTGCAGACTGAGCTGACTTTGAGGTTGTCATTTATTTGAGCAGAGGTTGGTCCAGAGAGTTCGTGAGGCTCCTTTCAGCCTAAGTAACCCTGTTTCTCAGCTTTTGTATTTGAAAAGAAGAGCATTTGCTAACTATCCACAAAATGTGGGTACATAGCAGTTTCTCCATGGCAAATTTATCTAAGCTGGGTTCTGATCGATGGCTTACCTCATGTGATGGCTCCTGTCTCATGAAGAAGCACAGATTTATTATCGACGCTATCAAGTCAGATATGTCAAAACTAGATATGTCTGTTGCTGTAGAGATGACTCCTTAGTCTTAAATGTATCTTCCAGTCTGAGGTTCTAGAGGGGATGGTACCTGGGGATAAAACTGAAGCATGGTCTGTATTCATAGTGTGAAGCTAAATGGCTCCAGACAGGGTTAACCAAACCCTTGTAACTGGAGATTTGAGATGTTTATACTACCGACCTCAGACTTACAAGCCTTTTATATTCAAAGGCTGCTTTCAATTCTCAGTTTCGTCCAGACTACCATGCAGACTTCTAATTGAAAACACTTTAAGTGCAATGCAATTCATACGCTGTTTTAAGATGGTTTTGTGGGCCAATTGCTATGTTCTTTTTTCTTAAGTCGTTTCTTGGGAACCACTGATCTAAATAAATAAACTTTGAAGTTGCTTTTTTTCTTTCCTTTAAATTAAACTGGTAATTTAAAGTTTGCTGAATGGGTAGGGAGCTGGGTTATTTTTGTTTGGTTTTGGTTTTGTATTATTAAGCACTTGATGAAGTTCCATTTCAGAGTATTTTGGTAGTTTTCTATGCCAGAATGACTCTAAGTTCTCCCTGTAGACATGTCGAATAACAGATTTTTAACAGAAATTAATGCATTGAGCTAGAGCAAAACTGATCTATATGAGAAGCTGATCATTGTTGTGCTAGGGCTTGGGCCAGACCTGCTAAAATAGCTGAATGACCAAATTGTCTTCAAGTGTAGTGATAGCTTCTGCTCTAAGGCTTGAAGTGTGCAGCCAAATAACTTGAGTTGCCTGCATAGCATCTTAAAGCAATAAGCTTTTTCTTTCAATAAGAATTGTTGAACTCTTCATGCTTGTTGCAGGTTATGGTAAAAATCGTTTGGGACGCAGAAAGAAGATAGCAGGGAAGAAGCGTCCTTACGGAGTTATAACTGGCTTGGCAGCCAAGAAAGCAATGGGTTCACGCAAAGGAATTAGTCCTCTGAACAGACAGCCGCTTAGCGAGAAGGTAATTAATGCAATTCTAGTGGTTCACATAAGAACAGATTAAAAAAATGAAACGTGATGGCTTCAGAACAGTGCTACTGAAATATAAAATGGAGACATCTGGTACAACCTTTTATTAAATTGGGGATGTGTTAGCTGAGCTCTTGTTTGTTTTGAGGGAGGTGATTAATGACTAGGTTTGAAAGTTTTTTAACATTTAATTGGGTTGCAAGTCATGAAAATTGAAGTACAGAAGTATATTCTGTGCAAGTATGGAGGCAGTTGCTGTATTTTTACAAGAAAACCTCACTTTCTAGGATTTCTTGTCTTTGCATTGCTTTGTTACAAACTAATGATTCAGCTGACATGCAAGTGTTAAGCATATGCCTGTTACAAAAATGGAAGTTTTTGCAGAACACTGAACTCCGTCAGTAGGCTCCCTCTTCTGTGCTCCTCCAATGCAACATTGCCTGCTCCATCTCATTCAGTATTGTAGAATAAGGATTGCTTTTGGATTTGTGAAGAAATGGAAATTGAAGGAAAAGTGTTTGTGTATATACAGTATACATATATGCTATATATAGTTATTGTTTTTTAAGAATGCACAGCGGAATTACCCAGTTTTGAAAAAGAAAACAAACCTGCAGAGACAATCTGAAATGCAGAGAAAACAAGCTCCAGCCCTCAGGAGGCCTGCCCCACTAAACAGAAGGTAAAATACACAGTCTGCTTTCTGAACTCTTCTTGGCAACTTTCCATATTGAGTCTTGTTTGACAGGACTGAGTCCAAGAGTAGATGGTAGGTGCTAGCAGTAGTAATACGGTCAAGACTACCATGTGTATGAAGTTCTACAAATCTGGAAGCCAAGCATGGGACAGATGTGGTCTTGATACAAAGCCAGATATTTATTACCGTGTAGAGCACTCGGGAAGTACCTCTATTTGTGAACACTTGGTATTCTGCCTTCTTTTAAATCATAGGCAGCCTATATGGAAATGGCCAACATGAATTTCAGTAGCTTTGAAGTGACAGCAGTGATTTAATGAACTTTCTAAATAAAATGCCTTTGTGGAAGCTGGTGCCATCTTCAGTTTTATGGAAGCTATTGCATGTTTTATTTGTGCTGGAATTAACATGTCTTATAAACTGCATCTTAACTGATCTTCATGATGAAAATTTTCACTATGTGACTATTGCGGAAACTGTAAACTGACTTTCTTTACACATATCAAGACTGCTCCTTTTTTTTTTTTTTTTTCCATCTAATCAGCAATGTTTAAAGTGCTGGAGGATACTGAGCAGGTAAAAAGCAGAATTAATAATCATACTGTCCTGTGACGTAGGAGTGCTAGGCTTCTATGTAAAAGCAGTGATTTCCCCATTTATGAGTAATGTGTTGGGCATTTTCATAGTGGTGTCTCTAAGATGTTATCTATGAAGCTTTTGATAACTGTATCTTAATTAATATTACAGGAATAGCATGCCGTCCACTTTTGCCAGAATTGGTAACAAACTAAATCAGCAGAAAGACACTCGTCAAGCAACGTTCCTGTTTAGAAGGGGCCTGAAGGTAAAAAAAATTACTGAAAACAACAACAAAATCGTGACACGGGTTTTAAGCTAACCTATAACACTGACATTAATGAATCAACTTTAAATATCAGACTTGAGTAGAAACCTGAGGTCAACTGGGAGATAGGTGTGGGTTCTTCTAGGGAAATGTACTCGTCCTCTTCAGTTTACTGTAGCCCATTGAGTCTGGCTTCCTATTCCAGTGTAGCTGGACTGTTCAGAAGGGCATGGAACTTGTCAGAGTGTTTGAGGGTAGTTGCAGGGTGCAGCTTTCAAAAGTTGCCATCAGGTGAAGAATAGACCAGAAACATTTTAGAATCTGATTATGGTTTGGGTTTAGGTTTTGGGGTTTTTTAGTTATTTTGGGGTTATTTATTTTAGTTATCCAAGTTATTATTTTAGTTACTTAAGGATTTTTTTTAGTTGTTATGACTAAGACCAAGAGAATAGAGAATGTGCAGTGAATGATAGTGGTGTTCTCTGTTTTCATTTTTGGCCTCATTCTACATCTGCCATCATTGTACCTGTAAGTAGTTGCTGTGTTCCATCCACATGGATTGCAGAATTACAGACAAGATCAGGAGGAAGAAAAACAAAACCAAGGACCTTGGAAACAGCAGTGGGACTTACATAATATCCAATATGCCACTATGTTAACATTGACCAGATTAGGAACTAGCCAGGTTTTTCTTGCTGGCCTGGTAACATTTTGGTGTATCTTGGTAAAACGTATGTTTGCTGACATCGTCCTCAAAAATAATGTTTCCATCTCTTTATTGGTTAAATTACTGTCATTGACAATTTTGTTTAAATCATTTTGTGTTCTTAAAGTAATTTCTTTGCAATGTCTTACAACGTTAATAGGATAGTTAACTTTGAAGTCCTGCTGAAAGTACAATCCTGTTTGTGCAGAGTGTACAAACAGCTTTAAACTTCTATTCTTGAACTGCTGTATTTCTGGCTGCTACAGTGGGAACTGAAACAGTATTCAAATCCAGTGTCTGTATTGATGCATTTTTCAGGTGCAGGCCCAAGTGCAGTCAGCAGATGATCTTGATAATCAGACAGTAAAGAGAACCCGTCAGTAAGTATTTAATTTGGAAAACTTCAGTTTGGTTACTCATATGAGTCTCGTTTTATTTCTGGCTTTCTGGCTATGATAATTGAAAGTGGGTTGGTTTTTTTTCCCCGTAGGCATATCAACTGAGTGACAGTGAGTGATCCTCCCCCTATTCTCAGTTATTTCCTAAATTATCTTCTAATTTAACCAGGAGAAGTTTGTTTGCATAAGACACTTGCAGGAATGAGGGGGAAGGTGGTAGCTTCAGAGGATCAGACTAATCTCTACCACTCATGAATACTGCATAGACTGGAAGAAAAATTCAAATGTCAATGTTCTTCTGAGCTCTTGATGTAATTTCCGTTTTATGTAGTACAAGTACAAGTCTGTGAAGCAGTTTGGAAATAGGCAAGGCAGGTCACAAGGTGGACACTCGGCTCTCCCCCCATGTATTCTTCCCATACCATTCTGTGCCTGCTGGGCTCTTCGCAACTTGTTTGTTGGTAACACAACAGGTTGAGTAAGCAGCATATGCCACAGACCTGCAGTCTGTCACCTCTTTGATTTGCTGCGAGGGCCATTTTGGCCTCATCTGTGGCAAGGAAGCTGAACGTTTTAAAAAAGTGAACATTTCAGTCAGTGCTATAGTTCTGGTACACCTTGCCAGCATGTGATCTAGCGCTCCCCTGAACAGGTTTAGATAATGTAAAAGATACAAGAATCAATGGCCAAGCTTCCTGTAGATTGACTGCATGTGGTCTTCATACTGGCCTATATTCCGAAAGCTTGTACATTCTTTACTAGCCAGTGTTCTGGACACACGTTTAAAAGTACTCTGACTGAAATTTCTGCAACATTTTTGTAAGTGATTTCTGTGTTTTCAAACTAGATGGCGAACTTCTACCACAAGTGGAGGAATTTTGACTGTATCCATTGACAACCCAGGAGCAATCATAACCCCAATGTGAGTTTTCAAAAAAGTTCTGAAATGTTCTTAACATAGCTGAAATCGCTGTTCTGAGCCATTTAGTAGGTTCCTTGCAGGTAGTATTTCAGATGACCTCAATGTCACAGCTTCTTGTGAAGACTTCTAAATCTGGCTCCTTTCTGAGTATTTCTGAGCTGTGTTTGAATAATATCACATCTGGTTTTCTCAAGGCATCTCCAAGTTAGAAGCTTGATGTGCTGTGTGGAGTTCAAGACTGGTGTACTGGTGGATTTTCACCTTGTCTGCCTCTTCCAAATCAGACCATATTGCAGTTGTTTTCCTCCCCTATCTGAATTAAAATGAATGAGCATCTTGTTGATGAGTGATGGTAATTGTTCCTCGCTGATTCATAAAGATGCTGCTAGAGTTGTGCTTAAAGAAAGCATTGCTGTATTTGTGTTTAGGAAGTTGATGATACTGTTGTTTCATGAGGTGTTTTATTTTAAAAATCTCCTTGAGTAGCTTTTTTCATTAGTAGCATTTTATCTGTAAGGAAGACTGTACCAATATTTATTTTTTTGTAATTATTGGAATAATTAACCACAAATTATGCATTTGTCAGTAAGATTGAGAGATAAAAGATAAGATTGATTCCTGTCAGGACACTTGCTGTCTGATAACAATAACAAATGCTACCCTTTTATAGTTCTGCCTGACTTTTACCTTGAATTTGTGCCCTCCAGCTATTCAGCGAGCCTGATCAAATGGCTTGATGAAAAATTTATACCTCTATCAGCATTAGGGCTTTATTGCATAAAACACATATTCACTGTGTCCTTTGTAACATTCTGCTTTCACAGTTCCCAGAAATTACGATTAACTCGTACTCCTGTGCCACCATTTCTCATGAAGAGGGACCAATCTGAAGAGAAGAAGATTCCCAAAGGGGTTCCATTGCAGTTTGATATAAATAGTGTTGGAAAACAGGTAAATGCAGTTTCTTTCATTAACTGTGGAAGTAGTTTCAAGACAGATAAAAGTCAGTGAGCCAGGCACTTTCCTCCTAGACTCACCAGTGACAGAAAGAGGGAACTGGTGACTGCTTCTTGTTTCTACTTCCAGTTCTTCCACTAACTTGCTATGTAACTTCAAGCAAGTGACTAAACTCACTGTTCCTGTTCCTCTAGTTCATGTTTTGCATGCCCACATGCTTTAATTGGGATTTAAAATGTTGAATATTTCTTAAAGCCTTCTGGTGTTCCTGCTGTGCTTGAATAGGCAACCGTGCGTAATTCAGGGATGAGCTGCTTTCAGATGTGTAGCCTGCATGGAACCTCGACAGCTGAATTTATAAGTCAACTTTTGCTATGCATCTAGGAAAAAAAAAATCAAACGTGATGACGTAAAGGCTTGAAAGATGAGCAATTTTTTGCAAGTTTCATGAAGACAGGTGATGTAGTGCAAGAATCTTAGTGCTGTCATTGAAGGAATTCTTACAGGGTGACAGTTAGGTGCTCTTCTTGTAATAAGCTCTATACTGCCAGCTGTAGAAAACTACACGGGATCAGTGCGTTGATCTGGATTTGTTCCTTCCATGAATAAGCAGTATGTCAAAAATAGTCTACTACTATATTGTAAAATTAATTGAGCTTTTGGACCCCAGTCTACTGCCTCAACTGGATGGACTTGAAAGCAACCTGCATTTACACAGTTAAAATGCTGCATTTGTTGAAGTTGCATAGAGTCTGTGTGGGGAAACGAGTGTAGTGAAAGTTCCCTTTTTCAGTCCGTCTGTCCTCAGTTTAATTTGTGATATTTTGAGTGGACTTTCAGTCTTGACATTGTGTACCGTGTGTTCTTAATGAATTCTGAGAAATGCAAGCTCTTGATGTATAGTCCAATCTGATTTTTAAATGGTGTGGGAAATTACGAAATCAAATTAAACCACTTTTTTTTTTTTTTTTTTTTTTTAAATCTAAGGCAATTAAGAAGTCATGTGATGATACAGAATGAGGAAAAAAATATTCTTGTCTCCATTACTTTGATTAAATTAACCTAACATCTTTTACGTTTGTGGTGAAATGACTTTATTTTTCAGACAGGGATGACGTTGAACGAACGTTTTGGGATCCTGAAGGAACAAAGAACAGCTCTGTCTCAGAACAAAGGAAGCCGTTTTGTAACAGTGGGCTAATCTGACAGATGGACTTGAGCACTGATCCCACCTACCTAAGAAACTGAGATAAAAGTGGGCAGAAGAATACAGCATACATCACTGAAATTCTCCAGAGTTCTTACTAAGATGGTGGCAGAGCTATCTATCTTTATTACTTCTACTTTGAATGGTAAAAGACATGATGCCCTGAAGGAGGGGAAAGTGGGGAAACTGATCTGCTGGAGAGGCACCATCACCTGGTTGGAAAAGATTCTGTCGCCCAGCTGATGACAAACACTGATTTTTGGTTCATCTTGCAACCAAAACACAAACATGAATTTTAAAAGTTGGTTTTGGTTGGGTTTTTTTTTGTTGTTGTTTAGGAGTGCTCAGTATCTGTTTTTTTGACCCCTCTGTTAAAGTAAAGATTGTGTGTTTCGTTACAAACCCCATTTTAGGGTTTTTTAGGGACTGCCTATGAACTTTCCTTTGGACTGTAGTTTGGCACAGAGCCTCAGTCCATGAATACTTTGGTAGTGATGTAGCGGCATTTTTCATGGGAGCATTGGTTGTACTTCTCTGTGCTTTTGAAGTTCAATTTTTTTCCTTTCTTGAAAACTAAATGTTTTGCATCCTCACTTTCAAAATAAAGCTGTTAGCTGAGACCCAAAATAAGTAATTGGGATGGAGACTATTCTACTCTTACCCTTAGAAGTGGTCCAGATCATATTGGAGGAGTACTGCACAGGCAGTATGAGAGTAATTTATATTGCAAATAGCTCAAGTTCATTATCCTCCTCTGTAAATGGAGTATGTCTGTCTCCTATTTTTTCTTAAACCTTTGCTTTCTATTTCTCTTTGTAAGTTTTTTCACAAACTTAATGCAATAACTTTACATTTTTTTTTTTAATAATTTCATAGGAATAAATACAACAGTTCACAAGAAAGTCAGTGGTATGGTAGAGTTCCTTACCCTCCCAGACATAAGATTCTCATCTTGCATACTTTGCCCCAGAGGGTTTTCTCTGGCTCTTACAAATAGCCAGAGGCAAGCAATCTAATGGCACTTGTTTGTATATACCAAAGAGAGGTAAGATGTGAAAGCTGATCAGAAGTGGTCAGACATCTTGAAATTGGCTGAAACTGGGGAGTGTTGCTGGAAGAAAGCCCTCGGTTTGACAGCATGTGTAAGGCATTAAGCAGGAGCAAGCTCGCTTTAAGCTTAGCTTTGTGCATCAGAATCTGCAGGATGGTAACAACTGGGGCATCCTCAATCTGAATTTATATGATCCCTAAAATTGAGGCACCTGTTCAGAATTGCTTCCAGACCAGGAACTGATGAACTTAACACTGTTCTATAGCAATGAGATTTAGGTACAGTCAGGTAAAAGAATGATTGGCTTGCTGCATCCAGAAATGTTTATGGTATTTGAAATGGGTTTAATTCCTTTTTTTGTTCTTAAAGAATTTACATTTGACTTCTTACAGAGGTTGGTTTCCTTGCATTTTTATCTCAAATTCCCAGTCAACTAGCATTTAATGGGAACTTCAGCGTTGAAGAGCATTTGACGGTAGAAGGGCTTTTGTTTGTATAGCAGTTTTAAAGTCAGGGTGTATCCTGATGCTATATAGTACTTAAACCCTTATTTTTAATGTTGAAAATATACCTTAGCAGAAGCAAACTAAATGTAATGATGTTAAGGTTTTTTTCTTAATTACTATTAGGAAAATTTTTTTTGGAGAAAATGTCCCACTGTTAGAATTTGAGTAGATAAAAGTGTTGCCAGTCATCCTGTTTCAGTGTATACATTTTCCATGTGCCAGGATGCAACAAAAAAATTCTTTTGCATCAACATAGATGCAAAACATTGATGCAATGCATCAAAAAATGCTAGTTTGTATTTAATGAGAAGATGCTTTACACTGTACCTTTTGGTATTTTTTGGAGAAGTTATTACATTTGATCTATTCTGAAGCTGTTAATTTTTTTTTTTTTTTTTAAATAAAAAAGTTACAGGTTTCATACTGTCTTGTTCCTGTTACAACCACCTGGGCAATATATTGGTTATGTGAATTTTCTGATATCCTTCAAGGGGTTCTTAATGATTAAATTCTTATTAAATGTTCTGAAGAATATACCAAAAAGCAGCCTAATATAAGGAGGGCTTGCATTCATTGCCCAGCTTAATATCCTGAAAATTAAGCACTTCTTGGAGTGACGCTGTATAAGCTCACTTGCATTTAAATGTGTCAGCTGTTGACGTATTTTTCAGTAGCACCAACTAATTTAGTGGTTTGGTGTGATGATAGCACCAGATCCCTTAATCTGTCAGCCCAGGCATTGGTTTTCATGTTGCTGTGACATGTCTTGCTAGCGAGAAGTCGCTGTAATCTAAACCTTGTATTACAGGACTAGCGTGAACACCCTGATAAATGGCCGCGGTCGTGTTTCTGAGTGCGATGCTGGCAGGAGGCTTGCATAAGCAGTAGAAGTGCTGCTATTAATTGGTGGTGCAGGGGAAAAAAAATGCTGCCTGTAAATATATTTGATGAGGCGTTGAGTATGAGTATGAGCACCTGACAGTCTTTGTTCTTCGTTACCAGCTTAAGTCTGTATGGTTGCCAGCTTCAGGCAGCATTCAGACGTGCTCCAGCACAAGCAGTGGATCCATGGGTCGGCGCTTTCCCAGAGCAAGGCTGGCATTTATTTGGATGTTGCAAAGAGTGTGACCTTACAAGGATTGATGACATCAAGAAAACAAAAACCAAAAAAAATCCAAAACAAACCAAAACAAACGCAACAGGAAGCAGCTGGTACTTTTCCTTCCTAGTTCAGATATGTGCGTTTTCTCCTTGATTTGCCGCTGGAATGGGTCAGCGGCGAGCGGTGCTCACCCAAAAGCCAACCAACCTCTGTTGAGCAGCCGCTGTGGCATCCCACCCTGCTTGGGGAAACTAGAATTCTTCTGAATTTCAGAAGGTGTACAGGCACTACAGCCATGTCCAAAGGGAGGTGGGCACCCTCGCACGCCAGATTACCCCAGGCGAGCGGAAAAGTCGGACCCGAAAAGAGGATGTTTCGGGTTATTTTTGCCGGGCGCCGTCGCTGTACCCGCTGCGGATGCGCGGTCCGCGCCCTGTCAAGGCTGGCGCATGCGCCCTCCCTGCCGGTCCCCGGGCTTTGCCGCGCCTGCGCAGTGGCGGGCGAAGCCGGAGCGGCGGCGGCGGCGGCGGCGGCGGCGGGCTGTGGCGGGGGGGAAATGGCGG
>NW_010972798.1:7907205-7907580 GCF_000737465.1 Haliaeetus leucocephalus | reverse complement strand
GCCGCGGTGCTGGCGGCGCCGGAGGGCGGCTCTGCCGTGATGCCGGCGGGCAACGCGGCGGCTTGTCCTCCGCCACCTGGTTCCTCGGGTCCCGGTTCGTGGAGCCGCTCCTTGGACCGAGCCTTAGAAGAAGCGGCGGCCAGCGGTACCCTCAGTTTAAGCGGCAGGAAGCTCCGTGACTACCCGCGGGCCAGCGCCGCCAACCACGACCTCAGCGACACCACCCAGGCCGGTGAGGGACGCGGGGTTGAGGCGGGGGGGGGGCGAGACGGCGGGGAAGAGGGGTAGGGGAAACGCTTTGCCCTCCCCTCACAAGCGCCTCAGGGCCGGGGGCAGACGGTGTGGCGGGGGCTGGGGGCTCCCCCTCAGAGAGGG
>NW_010972798.1:7809666-7907141 GCF_000737465.1 Haliaeetus leucocephalus | reverse complement strand
AGGACAGCCAGCCCCCCGCTAAGAGTGAGGCTGAGGTGATCAATTTGCTGTCTCTTCAGTAAATTGAAGCTGGATGCATGAGGAGGAGAATTTTTTTCAGTGGATGTTTGGGGGGGTCTCCCCCATTTCTCTTGAAGAGTGTATATGTGGGTGTAGAGGACGATTTCATCTCACCGGCGGCGATGCTTGGGATATTTCTCCTCTTGGGCCGTTTCTCCTCCCTTCGCTCTCCGCCCTTCCTCTCCTCGGCTGAGAGGCAGGATGGAGGAGCTGTTGCAGGGTACTCCTCCTTCCTCTGCCCGTTGTGGGTCTGGCGGATGAGATCTCCCGATTTGTTGGGGTTTTTTCTTTGTCGTCTCAGCTCTAGAGCTGTTTTCCTTGTTGGAGGCTGTTTTAAAAAGAGTTATGAGGTTTTTCTCAGTACTCTTGCTCACTGATGTGGTTTTAGCCAGCCACGTTCTTGTTCTGATGTATATATATGTGAGTGTGTGTGTACATATGCATATATACGCACCCTCGCCATCTCTTATCTTGTGCTGTTGACAGGGGAAACCAGCTTTCCAAGAAGGCTGTCAGGTGTGCATATGCTAAAGACAACTGTTTCTTGTGCTCTTATGCTTCTATTATTGTCATCGCTGATAGCCATAGCGAGATATGAAGGGTACTGTGAGCAGAATCATGTCCCTTTTTCTTTTTTTCTCCTGTGTTATGCATAAAAATATTAGGGATTTTTAAGATGTACTTTACAAGGTACAGTAAGCAATAGGACTGTTTTTTCCCTCTGCTCCTCAAATATATTCATAGGAGTACACTAAAAATGTATACTTACCCTGTAAGCACCTTGATCATAAATAAAAACACATTTGCAGAGTATGTTTACATATTACTGTACTGAACAGAGAGATGAGACTTGAGAAATGATGAGAGTTTGTGCAGGATGTAGAAGTTTTCTTAATGCATTATATAAAGCAAATATAGTTTATTTTGATTGTCTAGTTGTGTAAGTGAAGTAAAAGTAGTTTTAAAAGGTGTTAGCATGCCCTTATTTTGTAGCTTAGATTACTTCCTATGCATGTAGATTTTTCTAGTGTTTTGTGTTGAGCTGTAGCTTAGAAATAAACTCCAAACATCACTTTTTGAAAGTTACCGTGTTCTTTAGTGTTGATACACTGACAGTTAAGTAATTAAAAATGCAGCCTCCTTTAAAATTGTCTGACTTCATACTCTGTCCTGTAACATCCTAATTATGCAAAAATCTGTCACTAATACAAAAAAAAACCAAAAACCACATATGCAACCAAACCTTGAGACAACTGTGGTTTGGCTTGAACACATCTATAAATAGAAGAAGCTTCTTGTTAGGGTATAAAATTTTTCTTGTTCAAAGGGTTTTCTACAAATGCAGTTGCATAATGGATGTGTAGTGGGCTAATCTGTAACCAAATGCAGCATACACATTTGTGAGGGATTTGGGCTTTTTGTTTATAACACTATTCATTTACTGTACTCTTAAACAATTTGTGGGAATTCTTGTTTCCACCAAGGTTCCCATCTATTGTGATGAATATTTGCATTGTAGTTGTTCAAGAAGCATTAAATGCTAATAAGCGGCAGTGCATACCATACACTTTTGTGCATTTATCATCACAATGAACCTTAGGAAAAAGCTAGAACTGTTCTTAAGTTGTAAGAAGCAAAGCTTATGGAGTGGGGGGAGGGGCGAGACACATTCTGTTTAAATTCCCTGTTTTGAAGGCTGCTGTGAATAACTTCATCTTGTGTCTTTTTTTAGCGTGGTCTGTTCTATGGCTTTTTTTGTTTTGAATAAGGCTGGGCAATGGAGAAAAATCCATGCAAGCGTTTCTGACCCCCAGTTTTCAGTTGGGTGTTCAGCTACAAATTTAATCCACTTCTTCTGCCACATCAGTTTCTGTCTTGTGAAACTTCCAGTTCTTTTGTATGGAAGTGGCCACAAATATTATGGTATAATGTGTATGTGTGTTAGGTGTTACAAGCACTTAAAATAAACACTTTAAATAACCCCCTAGACTGTAGACTCTGAGTGCCTTCCTGCATGCTGTGCCACAAAGACTCAAAGCACATCAGGTGGGGCATGTGTATGTGGGGTTTCATAAAAATCATTGGAATTACTCCCGAAGTATAAAACTGAAGACAAAACAATGTATATGCAAATCTTACTCCTTTTTATGTGTAAGATTAGACACCTCTCTAGTGTAGGTCATGTTATACTGGTGTAGCTCATTCCCGTTCTTGTAGTAATAAAAGAATTGCATGTCACTGTAACTGCATCAATGCTAAAGAGGTGGGAATGAATCACATACCTCATTAATGTAACTACGCTGCCAGCAAACCAGCATCTAGCATAGCCTTAAGCCTTAACAGAATGACTGGCCTTGCCTGGAAGCTGTTTTTAATGCAGATGAACCAGCAAAGGGGGTCAGTAGGAACAGGGCGTTAGAGATTAGATGCTTGATCAAGTTTAGCTGGGTGCTCTGTGCAGATTTTGAGGTTGATGATGGGTGAGGGGAGAATCTCTTTAAGTAGTTGTCAGCCATAAGGTACATTTTCAATGTTTCAGTGTTAAATCAATGGGACGATTACATTTCTTTAGATCTTTATGGGTTGAGAGTTGACAGTAGTACTAACCCTGCTGCTCAGGCTGTGATAGCTTCTAGGTACCATTCTTAACGATTCACTAAACAGTCATCAGAACAGAGTTTCTGGCAGGTGTAACTTAACTTTGGAAAAATATTTGATAAACAGATCATAGAATATCTCAAGTTAGAAGGGACCCGTAAGGATCACTGAGTCCAACTCCCTGCTTCCCTGCTTCTCGCAACTACCTAAAACTAAACCGTATGACCAGATCAGATTTGCTGCATTTTTATTCTGGAAGTTAATATAATATTTCTGTTAGGCATCAGTGGAAAAATTAAGTTCCTCATTAATCACTAAACTTTTCACTGCAAAGTGAGTTCTTGAGTAATGTCAGAGCCTCAGCTGCTTCTGGGCACTGCTGTCTTCCAGGTGTTGAAGACCCAGAGGTGGCTTTTTAAACTAAGATCAGTTCTCAGTGTTGTTCTCGGAACTGAGCAGATGACTTCAGCAGGCATCAAAGTAATAGCGAGTTTCTGGTTGGTTTGTACTTTGACTGGAATTAAGATCACGTAATACAAAATCAAATTGAAGATGGGATGGTCTATGATTGAGAGCTTTGGAATGGATTAGTGGGAAGGTAGCTCCCCACACTGTCCGACGCGGTAGTCCATCTAACGTTCTTGTACATATGGGATGGCTCGTGTACAAGAAATGCAGTGTAATAATAACTTAGATACTGAAAAAGGGGAAAGCAGTTGTTCTTTATGCTCATCCCTTCCAACTTAATTGGAATTTTAGGAAGTGACTCAAGCTTACAACGTTCATTGATGATGAAGAATGAGCAAGCTTCTTCATTAACAAAGCAAGGATGTGCTTCTCTTTTTCTTTCATACTCTTTCATTTAACCTGCATTATCTATCCCTGTTTTATCTGGGTTGAATTACAGTCCATTTGTTCATTCCATTCTTGTTCTTGACCAGGGAATAGGGAAAGGAAGGGCTATAAACCATCTGAGTTAAGTATGAAAGGAAGCACAGTTGCATTTTGTTAGTGTTAATGTAGACTCTGATGTCATTATTTGACAGCTTCCCAGTGGCCTAAAGCATACATTGAGCAGAAAAGTTATTTGTCAAACCCTCCATGACAGCTGTAATTACCTAAACCACTCACTGTCTCCATTTTTAAAGGAGAAGATGGGAATATGTGGGTTTATGCAATAAAAGAAATGGCTGTTGTATGGAAATCAACTAGTAAGATAATTACATGCAGTGTATTATGTCTTGTTTCTGGAATATATTAATAGTGAAAAAGGATAGCAAGACCCTGAAAAGGAACAAAAAAAATTGTCTGCTACTACCTTTTGAATGACTTTGCCAATGAGGTATCTCTGTGCTTTTGTTCTTAGCAGCTCTCCATAGAAATGGTAAAATCTGACCATAGCATCAATAAAATTTCTATATGCTAAGTGCTTGCTTGCATTTAGAAGGATTACAGTGACTGTATGAGTGTTCTGCAGTAACAGGTCTCACTGGTATTGTTCTTTCCTGCCAGAAAATTAGTTGATATTACCTGATGAAATGTAAAAGAGCTTGAGAAGTACAGTATGGCTCATACAGTAGTGGATGTATTTCCCAAACATTTGTTCTGAAAGCCACAACAGCAGAATCCAAACCAGCCTGAAATTAAATAATTGTTTGAAAAAAACCTCTTTGGGTTACTGTATCTTGAATGTAATTTTATTATGATCTTTAAGATAACTTGGAAGGAAATGGGATTGTTCTTTGTTCAAGTCACAGGCTGTTTGTCAGATGAGTTTACAGTTTGGTACTTAGATTATCTAAAGTTCCAGTATTAAAAATGAAAAGCTAACACTTCATTTGGGTAGTTCAGAGTCTTGGACTCAGATTTGTATACTTGCCTCTACCCTTATCAAAACCCAAACAGAAATACACTGTCCAGAGGTTCTAGTAGCTGTAGGAGCAAGAAGGAGGGAGGATGACAATCTTTCCACAAACTTCAGATGGTAATCTAGCTTGTTCCATTCAGCTGCATTTTTTGGTCTTACCTCCTACTTGTGTCAATCCTTTTATAATTTGACTATTGCTCCCTCTTGTTCTCTTTCTTGTTACGTTTCTGTTATTAGAAAGTCTTGATCTCATGTGTGTTCTCTGCATAAATACTGGCAATTCTTAGTCTAGGCTAATGAAATTATCTAAGAGTGGTACTTTGGTAAGTTGGTAAATTGAGGTCAGTTCTCTTGCTTTTTTTGTTACCCTCAAAATGCAAAGAGCAGTAGACTGTCACAGTTGATGTCGTTTTTGTTGAATGGGTTGGGTTTTGATAGAGAGCTGAGGCCTGCAGTAATGCTCAAAGGTTCTTGGCACACAGGCAGTCTTTTTGCCTAATGTTTTATAGCAACTGGGGCAGTGGAGTCTGAGCTTGTAGTTTCTAAGCCTTGTTGCAGTAAAAGTTATATGTGACATTCTGAATGCCTTTGTGTGGCGAGTTGATCTTTTAAAACAAAAAGAAAAAGTCCCACAATCAAACTTTTACTACCAGTAAACTCTTGTAAGTGGTGTTCAGGATTGCATGTGTTTCTAGTGACTTCCCTAGTAGTCTTCCACTGTCCTGCCTCCATCGTGATCAGACTAGTTTTTTAATACTGTCTTGTCCGCATACACACTCTTAATTATATTTTTGGAGATAACTGTAATCACATAAGAAGTAAAGAGGATAGGGATTGATACGTGAATATATTGAATTCTGCAGTCACATGAAGGACAAATTAGAGTTTACGGAAAAAGGAAATGTGTTTGTCTCATGGTGTTTCCAGCCCTCTTCTCCTGTGGCCGCACATGTGCTTGGAGGTAGCAAATATGTATTGGTTAGGTACTCCATGAAGTCAGTCGTAAATACACAGCTTAATGTGATCCAAGTTCTATGCTGATGCCAAAAAGGGAAGTTCTGTCTTCATGTCCTGCTGCACAGTCAACACCAGCAATCATATGGCCTTCCAGCAAGCTGTTTTGTACTTACCTGGCTGAAAACTCAGCCAGTAACTAGTTTGCAGTTAGAGCAAATGCTTGGACAGCTCGCTATGTTTTCATGTGTATGTGAGTGCCCACAAACAGAAAAGGTGGAAAGACTGTATGGGGTGAGGAGAATGAGAGGGGTTTTTTTGGCAGATACGTAAGCTTAAATTGACTTGTGTCAATTGTGAAATCACACCTTAACTCTATTTTGTAACCTTTTACCACTGAAGTGTTGTAAATTTGCTAATTATTTTCTGTACAGCAATGTGCTAAGCTTTGAGTCAGTGAGCCGAGGAATTTTTTCTTCTAGAGTATGGCTTATAGAGCCAAATTACATTCAGTGAAACTTTACTGCTGACGGATTTGGATCTCATGCTTTCATTCGGCGAAATACATTATTTTATGCAAGTAATTTTAAACTGATGGTTTAGGTTTAGCTTTAGAATGCAGTAGACATAATTAGTTTCTTCAGTAGAAGAACCAGCAGTAAAGAATTAGTTACAACAAACACTGCAGATTATATAGCATGTGTTAAAAATAAAACTACATGGTAGCTAACGAACAGGCTATAACTCAATTCAAGGGTTCTTCTCTCTTTAATAACTAATCAGGCTTGGATCTCATGGTTTCCGACGTTAGCCAAACAGCTTGAATGAATTGCAGTTGTGTATTTAGCTGAAGTCATGGGCTATGCAGTGTGCTTTCTTCTTTATCTGCTATGACCCCTCCCCCAAAGTGGAGGGGTGAAAACCCATTCATGTTAAAAGTGTCTGTGCATGAGAGTTAAAATATTGCTTTAGTTCTCTGAATTATAGATATTTAGAGAAGATGCAAAGGGTAATACATTGTGGTCTTTTCTTTATAGGATTGTTTTGCCTAAGTTAGTACTTTTGTATATGTGCAGGAAGAGGGCTATATTTTTTCACTTTGAAGTCCACAAAACTGTCCCTGTATCTTTTACTTCAGCCTTACTTATGATTCTACGCTACAAACCACTGCTTTCACTGCCAGAGCCCAGAAGTCTCTCTAGAACGAGGAGAGTCTTTGTTCTTTTCTAGCTGGTAATGTTACTGATTTGAAAGTTCAAGTATTTACAGTCATAGTCTTCTCTAAATGTAGTTTAAGCACTCCAAAATGAGGATATGCCTAAAAAATCCAACTTGCCATGCAGCCCAAGTGTTGGCTGCCGGAACATACAGTTTTTAACCATAGTCTGCTCTCTGCAGAGGGCAGTAGGATTAGTAGGATTAGCGAGCACCTATTCAATACACCCCCCACCCCACCCCCCATTGTTCAATGACCCATGTGAATTTTAGTCTCTTTATTCTGCTTATTTTTGAAACTTAGCTCAGAATACAGAAATGTGTTACTGTTGCCTTGGGCTTTTGGGTAGTGCACCCTGCTATTGAAAAGGTTTTAAACACTATCTTTCATGTCATCTCTGTGAAGTGAAGCAAGGTAATGTGTGAAACTTGGAATCCTACAAAGTTTGAAAGCATTTGCTGATTTGGGGTGCCAAATTCAAAACACTTAGTGCCTGAACTTTTAGGCAACCAAGCTATTACAGCTTATTTATTTTTTTTAAATGCAGTTCTTAATAACTTCAGATGCCTTGGTGACTCCTGAGGAGTACGGGAAATCAAGCCCAACATCTAGAAAAATGGAAATATGTGATTAATTACTACCTTTGGAAAAATTAGTTTAGAAGATTTGCTTAGTATTATGAAGGAAATATATGGCACTGACAGGATGCGATCTATTTTCCCAAAGCAGCGTTCACCAATTTTCAGGTTAGGCATCCCTTTTTCCTTCTGTAATTCCCTGCTTTTTCCCTAACGTTTTTTCAACAACAGTTTCTTGCATAAGACTGTTACTGTGATCAGTCCTGATTCTTACAGTAATTTCATCTTGTCTGAAGAAATCTACTTGAACAGAAAAATCTTGAAGAGGAAAGAAAAGTTGTATGTGGTTGTTAATTAAAGACCTGTGGACAGTAGATATGCACAGGAAATGAGCAATTAAAGTTATGTGGGCATTTTTGATTATAGACTATACTGTCTGTGTGCTTGATTTAGCAGAGTTACATAAGTTTTTAACTGAGTTTTCTCTGTACAAAATACCAGTGCCTTTTTCAGGTTACTTTCCTAACACTGAATTCTAAATTCAGGCTGAATTTCTAGATTCAGTTAAGTGGAATCATGCTGGCATCCACGTGACTCATCAGCACAGTTCAAACCTTTACAACCATCAGGTCTCTCTTACCTGAGCCAATAAGGTAGCAGTAGGTTTCATTCCCTGGGACCTGTTTGTAGAGTGGGATGCTCTGTCTCAGAGTTCTACAGATGTTTGAGAGCAGTGGAGTGATGGGATGTGCAGGACTTGGGTTCTGTACTTGGGGTATGGGAGGAGATTGTGTTCTGCCGGGTTGTGGTTCCTCCATGTGTTCACATCACATGTCTTGGACCCAGCAATATGTTGTTATCTCAGTTTGGTCTCTTCTGCTCCCAGTTTTTTTTCATCTCCTTCATCCCAGCTTCCATGTCTTAACCTTTTCTTCTTTCCTTGTTAATCTTGCCCTCTGTCTCAAATGCCTCTCTCATTGCCAACTTCAGTCTTCTCATCCAAGTTGTTCGTATGGTAAAAAACTTCTGGTAGAAGATTCCTTTTGAATCTGAGGAGAACATTAATTTTAGGGTGCTGATGAAACAAGTAGTAATTTAAACCTGCTTAATTCATTATTGCTATTATTAATGGCCATATATATTACCTGTTAGTTCAATCATAGACCAAGGCTTTTACTGGTCTTTTAGTTGGTATCATACATGCTGTTCTCTATGAGTAAGGAGTCACTGAGCAGAATAATAGCAGGACAATTAGGTGCTTGTCATTACATTGACTCCAAGCTCAGCTGTGGAATAAATGTTTTTGTAGAGGGCCATGACTGAATGTGGTTATAAGCCATAAGACATCTGCTACTTCCTTTTATTCTGCTGGCTTGCTAAGGGGTGGGTAGATTTGTGCTTAGCAGGGTAAAAAAATTATCTTTGGAACCCATCTATGCTCAAACAGCAGATTGATAGTTTAAGCTGTAAATGTGTTGCAAAATATTCAAGTATTATATATTGCATGGCTCTGTTCTGCTGCTGTGCGAAGCATATCCCATCATTCAGGGATGCCTGTGTGTCAAGATTATTATAATTACCGTTAAAAGTTACAATGTAAGAAGGAGAGCCTAGAAGCTTCACTGTTGATACCCTTCACTGGTGATTAAATGCTAGCTTTTCATTCTGAGCATGGTGAAGGAAATTTTCATGGAGAATACTACCACCCAAATCCCCCCATAACTGATACTGTTTAGTCTGTCTTGTAGTTCCTGTTCTCCCTGAAAACACATTTTTTTAAAACCAGCTTTTTGAATTGAATTTTCAATTTAAAGGTGCTGTTGTATCATTTATCATGAGACAATATTTAACTGCAAATTTCTTACTAAGATCAATTTAACATATTTTTCTTATTTATCTGTTTTTAAGATACTTGCTCACAATTTTTATCCCTGGTGGTTTTTAATTTTCCCTGAGGGGAAAAAAACTTTAACTTGTAATTTGAAATAAGAGGTAGAAGATTTGGATTTGTTTTGTTAGTGGCCAAATGCACAGCAACTATTTAAAAATATTCCTGAAGTATTACATCCTTCTTTCTCTTGACTAGTTGATAGGGTGAATGTTAACAAATGGTGTTGAGTGTGATTTATTTTCTCTTCATGTAGAGTAAGAAGGAGGCTAGTTTTCTATTTGAAAACATTCTTTTTACAATCCGTTACTGTTTACCTGAAGGTTTATTTATACTACCAGAAATACACTTTTAAGAGTATTAATGTGCTTATTTAAAAAAAACACAGAAAACACACACACACACACCAAAAAAACCCCAAGCGAACCCCAAAACACCTTAATATGAAGATAAAGCCATAGTTTCTGTCCAACTTGGCATGTTGTAATTTGAAGAATTAACTTTTTTCCAGAGTTGTACTTTAAGATGTCAAGAATGTGAGGGGTTACAAAAACATACCTGTATTGTAATTATTTTGAGAACTTTACGGATTGTGATATGCCATATTTTTTACAGATTTAACTTCCAATGCTCTTTCCATATCACTACATTCATCACAAGTTCAAGCGTGCAGATGGTTATGATCATGTTGAATAAATATTAAACATTATATGTATGAATAAAGGGCCTGGTACGAACTACTTGTATCCTTGATCTGAAACTTGTATTTTGTTTTTGAGGATACTTTTGTAGCTACAAACACCTCTACATACTGTGGGGTTTTTTTAAATTTATTCTTTCAGCTATTGCAAATATCTTGGCAGTACTATATTACAGGTTGCAAAGCTCAATGCTGCTCTTGCTTTTTTTCAAAAGAGCATTTTTGTTACTTAACACAAGAGTCTCTTCCAGTTCATAGTATTTCATCTAGACCAAAGTATTAAAGTACTAATAAAATAAATCTTTGAACATGGCTTTCCTTGCCAGAAGTCTTTTTTCCTTATGAAATTAAGATGCTTCATATGTTTTTCTTGAATTTAACTTTTTCTGCACCATGACATTCTATTAAAGTTGCTATTAGGGAACAGGTAAGAGAGTTGTGTTTACTGCTATTAGTTAAGGAGTATACAGCACTTTGAAGAGGGAAGGCACAATGGCAGTGGTACTTTTTTCACCCCACATATTTCTAGTGTACATGATTGGGATGTGAATTATGTAACTGAGTAATACAGATGTAATCTTTTAAACATCTGCCATCTCTGCTTTCACAAATATATGCTAAAATGAGAAGGGCATCTGTTAATCTCTTAAGTTCTTTGCGTCAATGTTACTGCAGTATAATTTCTATTCACAGTCCCTGTAGTGCTGCTTCAGAAAGTGGTTAAGAAATAAGTCTGTGGAAGTTCCATTTCAATAACATGTTATCAGTTTGAAACTAGACCATTTAAGTAGCTTTTTTTAAACATACATTCGTCCTCTTCGGAGATGTAAAACAAAAGGCAAAAATACATATTTTCATCAATAATACAATTGTTGGCACAGTGCTGCCAGATTTGCAGTATTTAAATGGAAAAAATCGTTTTGGAGTTTTAATAATCGCTGTTATTATTTCTATCTAATTAGACTTTCAGACAGAAATGTGATTTTTTTTTTATTTTTTTTTTAAATCTGACTGTATCCTTCCCATATGAGGCAGTTATTTTCAACTCTTGACCATGTTGAATACATAAATGGAAAATACAAGGGTTTTTTAGAAGCATGCATTGCAAGCTGTATGAACAGATTCTGGGATAACTTGAATGAGGTGTTGTCTCATCTGTTTTGGGGAAGGGGGTTCCTCTTCTAATGAATGACTGCAACACATGTCTCTGGGGCTTTCTCAGTATGTAATGAGAAATATATCTGATACCTGACAATTGTTGGGGATTACAAAAGCAAACAAACAAAAAGACCCGAGTAGAATCATGAGAATTTCTCTTTGTTCCTGTGTGGCACTGATGCGATGCAGTGCAAGAGGCAGAGAGGAACTTTCTGTAGGCTGGCATGGCTACCACTTCACTCTTAGAGCAGCAGTTTATACTTCTGTTTTTCTCTACTGGTGATATTTCAGTCTGCTGAACACTGGTGTCTGTTTTTTAATCATATTAGAAGAAAATGTGTTCATACTTAAATCATGCTTTTTAGATTTGCCTATTCTGTTTCCATTCTCTGTTTTTGACCTTAAAGAAATCCTCATACTAGTGCATTTCCCATGTCCTTGCATCTTGCTTTCTCTAATTTGTGTGGTACATCTTGCTTCCTTGCTGTTTGCATGGAGATACGTGGTTATGTGAGAGGCATTTATAGAAGAACTGGTTTGTGGATTGTTTTACTTCTCAGGCAAAGTCATATAATTTTAAAGCTAGAAAACACAGTTTGTGCCCCATGAAAAGAGGAGGAAAAAAGAAATCATAAGCCATCCATTTATTTGGGGGACTTCAGTTTAATTTCATTTCAAGTTTTATATTGCACATAGACTAAATTTGTTGAAAAAGGTTTTTTTATATGCCTTTGTATTCTGTTTCCATGCCAGTTGGTTTGAAGCTATATTACTACATGATGTAATCTCATAAAATTGCGTGTTGTACAGGGATGACAGTACTTAGGAGGAACTGGGGATGTTAACAGTTGTAAAGCTGGAGGCATCCTTTTTGGTAAGCAAAAATAGTTTGTGGTGTTCTGGAGGTCTTGATTCATAAAACAGAGTCAGCCTACATCTGACAGGTAGCATCTTCGTGATGAGAAAGAAGATTAATGAACAAGCGTTTAATACGTGTGTGTGCATATTAAATTGTGAATGTAACTTCAATTTTGCTTCACACCTGTAGCATCAGTATAACTTCACTGTAATAAACTTTATTTCACTCCAGCTGTTCAAGAGCTTTCTTCATGTTACTTTCCACGTGACAACTTTTCCATGTAGCTCTTGTGACAGAAGAGTCGTTGTTGGTGTTAACTTTTTCAGGGGATGTCAAACTCCAGTGGCAAATTTTCATTTACCAAATTTTTAATCAGCAGTTTATGGCATCTTGTATTATGATCGCTGCCACTCTTGCTATCTTAATCTGTGTCAATGAAATGCAGTGCTCTGTATTTCTGTATGTAATATTTCCTGTCACAATTATAACAGCTGTTTCTTCTTTTGCTGTAGTTGCAGTTTAATAGAGATGGGGAAATTCTTGTTTGTAAAGAATGTTAAATATTATCAGGTGAAATATAAACTAAAATGGTTTTATTTTTAAATATTTTTTATGGTAAGACTTTTTCATAAGTTTCTCATTCTTGCTTTGTAGTAGCCTGAAGAGTTTTATTTTACTTCTGTTAGAAATATAGATGCATTTCTGTGCTTCTAGTGATCTCAGGATAGATGTTCTTCACTGTCTTGTACTTAAGTAATGACATAAATATTACTTTCAGGGCAAGAGAAATATTCAGTACTGTCACTATTGTTAGTGCTTTATCATCATTCTTCTTTTTGTATAAACTTCAAATATCCTGCTTGACTCATATTTTCCTGCCCTTACTGCTTGCTTTTTGCTCATCACTTCCATATATATACTGAAGCTAAATTAATCTTTTAATGTTGTGCCATTTTTATAATATATTAAAAAACTGCATATCAGGGCTAATTATTTTTGATGTATAACCCTTCCATTTTGCTGTGTGTGATTCATAGGCTTACTCTTTGCTATTCAGTGAAAATCACATTTGTAATTCAGGACTCTTAAGCTGTCTAGTACCCTTGCTGCATCAAAGCCCTTTGCTCCTATTTCTCCACTGCTCTGTGCAGACTTCTGAAAGCTGGAAGTTGTTAAAGTTGAATTATTTCCATTAAGTCTCTTGATTAAAATCCAGGGAGTGATTGTTGCAGTGGGACTATTTTCTATGGTTTGGGATTTTTTTTCAGTGTTGGAACTACTAGTTTACCTGTTGTTCCACCTAAGTTGAAGACGGTTGCCCCTCTTTTTACCCAAGCCTGTTATCCTAGTGAGGTTTTAGGAAGGATAAATGGATTGAATAAAAACTAAATGTATGTTTTTAACAGTGCTCATAATTTTTAATGGGAAAAAATAATACATGGATCCAGAGGTTTGCACATGGACTTACAATCTGGCAACAGGTCTAGCTCCATTTTCAAAGCTTTTTTAATGTGTTTTGCTTTAAAATGAATTTTTTCTTTAAGTCGGTTTGTGTAGTTGGGTAATTCCTTTTGTACCTGAAAAAACTTTATCTGGAGGGTTGGGGGGGATGAGTTCATTTACTGCACACTTTGTGTTTGCCTCACTGCTAACTTTGTGAAGCACCCTTGTAAAATGAAACCCTGCTCTGCTGGAGCACAGTCAAGTATTTCATAAGCAGTGGGCAGAAGGCAGGGTGTCATGTTGCTGAGGAGCAGTAGTGTGCTTTCATACATTTCCAGTGTCATGCTTGTGTCCATGTGTTAGCAGGTATGAAGCAGTTTCTTTGTAACTTTGAGATTTTTCCATTTGGATTTTTTACACATCTGTGAATGAACACTTTTTTAATAAGGTTTTGTATATATGTAGAGGTCTAAAAATCCTAGCAGTGAAAGTAGTCACTCTGAAATGGAATAACAGAGATCTCTGGAAGCAGAATTCTCATCGTTGCTGTGCAGCGTGGGCAGTCACCACGCAGCTTTTCTTCTGTGGCTTAGTGTTTGTCAAGAATTCTTCTAGCAAGGCAAAATGCTTTCTCCTGCTCCATGCAGTTTGTACTGAGCCATTATAGGTAGAGTTGTCACATGCACAAAACTGATGTTTCTGAGAAGGAGCTGGAGGGATAGAGCCAACCAGCCAAAAACTTTCAAAGTGACTACTGCAGTTTGAGATTAATTTCCATCACTGCCTCTTAAGAGCAATGTTTACTGTTAAACCTTGATTAAGTATTTTCCTGAACAGGGATGGGTTTGGTTTGGTTTTGAAAAAAAATCTATTTTCAGTTGTAGTCAGATCAGTTTGGATTTTGTTGTGTATGTTTGCTGCCAGGGATTCATAATGTTTATTTTTTTCTGAAAAGATGTATATAATTCACCTCAAATTCTATTTTGAGAATGTAACAATCATTTTGATAGCCTTGCTACTAGTTTTTTGCAAGTTTAGCTTTTAAAAAAGTGAAGATGTATGAAATTGTGACCACCAGTTCTGTAGTCCTTGATCCCTGCTAATGTCTGCATGGTGTGTTTTTGACTGAAGGTGACTTTTATGGTTTCCAGATTCAAAATTTATTTCATATTATGAACATATGTTTTGGCAATTGCTGTCATTTATCTCCTTATTTGGCTGTTCTCTCTGTTTGATATGGGATATTTTCCATACATATCCTATACTGTTGTTTTATTTCTTGATACTAAAATGGTTCATACTGCACAGATGATTTGGTAAGACTCCAGCTCTTTTTCTAGAATTCTGGCAGTAATTGTCCTATTGAAAATTGCAACATTGCTTGTATAAAGTGTAACAGACTTTTTTTGTTAGGGATGATGTCAGCATGAGAGATGGCCTCAAGGAGTCATTAAAAGAACACAGGACTTTTGACTGTTGAACTTTATTGACATTTCTCCTCAATAAAATACCGTTTTGCTAAAGACAGATTAGTGTCTGCAATGGTATGAGACATATTTGGTGACTTTACTGTATAGTCTGATGAAGCTGCATCGAAGTGCCATAAATATGGAGGCACTCTATTAAGAGCTTCAGAGAAATGCAGTAATAGCGGGCATAAAATTTTATAGAAATGCTTGCCTTTCTCTGAAAGTAATTGGCCTTTTTATGTGAAATTACTCACTTTGCTTTTTAGGACCTTTAAATTTTCAGTTCTGGTTTGAGCTAGTTTGTTTCTAACTCTCCACTTAAGACAGTCTGAAATGTGTTCACAGCTAAAATGTTTTTTCTTTATGGTCTGTTCATCTATTGCTGACTTTAATATATCATTCTGTTTAAACTGTCTGTGGAAAAAGGGAGTAAGGTAATATATGTTGAACTGATCAGTGAAATATTATAGGGGGAATATGTAAAACTAATGTGATACTAGGTAAATTGCAGTTGTTATATTGGTTGACATATGTGAAAATACTTGTAGATGGAGAATTTTATGTACAATATTAAAATGAATTTAAGTAATTGCTCACTTTTAGTAAAATAAATGGATGAATCGTGGAAATATGAAGTCTTTGTTGGTTGTGGTTTACATTTCCAGCCCTCCTGACTGACCTATTCCTGCCTTTATTCTGTGCCAGGTCTCCTTCCCCAAGTTACAGTTTAGTCGCAGAGCTATTGGGATTGCTGAATATGAGATACTTCACTGATACAGATGAAAGCCAGAGCAGAGCATTAAACAAAGTGACAGTAACATACAATCTTTCTCACTGGTAGTCTCTTCAGGTAGAACTCTCGATAGCTATGAACAGATTGTTGAGGGTGATTTAACAACGTAGTAGGTGTACTTGGAGTGGCTAAGCTGGTTGTGGGAGTGCCAGCTTGGACAGCGTAAATTTATTCAAAAGGCACTGTGCTGCCTTAGAGGGGATTTATAACCTGGGTCAGTGCTACCTAGGAGGTCTTGATACTCTTCTGTCAGCAGTGTCATTACTTATCATTGTACACCATCTGCATTATGTTTTGTATTAACCTGTGGTATTGCTTTATCCATGTTATCCAGCCCTTCCTTCCCCCTCCTTTTCAGAATAACTGAAAGTTGACTATGTGTTTTAAACTATAGGCTATGGTATCTAGCATAGTATCTTAGACCCTAATCATGAAATGGAGGAACTAATATTTATCGTATTTTTGTTTTCCTGTCTCTTTTGTGAGAAGTTATATGTGCAGTATAGTTTCTTGGCAACAGTCTTTTCTATTTTACATAGCTGCTTCTGTGGGTGGTACCTTATGTACATGCTGCATGCTACAGGTTTTCCGTATAAAAATGGAAAGGAGATGATAAATGGAGTTGAAGGAGATGATAATGTGTGTGAAAACCTTGAAGCCCTCTGAGTGCTTACTGGCCAGTCTTTGGACCATGGTACAAACATATTTCTCTAAACTTGTAGAAGTAAGGAAATGAAAAGTTGCCGTGTAGAACACACAGCCTTCTCTCCTCTCTTAATGAGCAAATGTCTTCCCATTACAACACTAGCTCAGTCCTCTGTACTGGAGATGGCAGCTTGCATTGTGTCCTGTACCGAAGTATATTTTTTAATACAACTTACCATGATGTGAGAGCAAGATTTATAACAACAATTGCAAGCTTTTTAATTAAAAACAAGATAAAAAAATATGAATTATTGACTTGACTTTTAGATTCAGCATTCCAACTCAAGCCTGCAAAAGAATGTCATCAACTGAAGTTTAATGAAGCTTGAGTATAGTTTCCAGAGACACTGTCACAGCAGGTTGAAGAAGTTGCAGCCCTTTGCCACATTGATTGCTATTTCTGTGCAGCAGTTCATTTCTCCTCTGCGCTATAAACCAGATCACTAAGAAGAAGTTGCTGTAGGTTATGAAGTGACAACCAGGTTAGTTCTGCCCCTGTGAAAGTGAGAAGTTACACTCAAGTCTTGAGTCGCCAGTTGTCTTGAAGTATTCACGGGAAAGTGAAGAGATGTAAAAGAAAATGAGAAATTGTTTCCTGATTCTGGAAGAGTCCATAGAAGGGGGGGTGTGTCTTTCCTGAATAATATGGGACAAGACCAGCTCAGGCCTATTGGAAGCAAAAATAGTGGAAAGCACTGATGCTTTTGATGGGAGTGTGTCCGTTTACTGGTATTCATTATCCATGATCCTGAGTGTGAGAACTGAGAAAAGCAGATGTCTTAAAAGTAAAAACAGGTGAGGAAGAAATACAGGAGGAGAGATAAACTTCCTGTTGTGCATACTGGGATTGAGGGCCTGAGTCAAAGCAGCAAATATGAACCGTGTAATGATTCTAAGTAATGGTGTTGCAGCAAACCATTTACAAAACAAGCTTAGTCTCCTTTGTTTTAGCCGAGATGGTTGCTTAATGCTAGAAGAAAATAGAATGATGAAGTAATGAGGACTTTGATTCAATTCCAAGTAACTTCTGCTTAGAAAATCCTGCTTAAAGATTTCCTTTCAAAAGTTGTTTTCTTTCTTCCCCCTGTCTTTTTCTAAACCTTTTTCTAAAGGCAAGGCTTCAACTTGTTTGTTAATGTGCAGATAACAGCTACTTTAAGGAGACTGTGCTGCCAAAGGAAGTCACTGCCCTTACATATCCGCTAGAGATACAGTTCATGTAAGTCCTCCCCAAGTTAGCTTCAGGCAAAATTTACAAGAGAAGTTTAAACAACTTAAAAAATCAAGTGAGCTAATGTGACTGTTTCTCTGCCTGATGTGAATTGGGAAATGCTCACACAAGCATTGCAGAATCAGTAGCTTACAGCAAAGGGCTGGTAAGGAGTATCCAATAGATGTGATAATTTTACCCCAGTATAGTCGGATCCCAGAGGGTGTATCTCCAAGGCTTTCAGATATAATTTTAAACTGTCTTGGTTAAAGTTGTATAAAAGGCTAGACATACAGGTTTCATACTATGATTTGACTTTTTTCTTTTTTTCTTTCTTTTTTTTTCTTTTCTTTTTTAGTTTAAAGTCAACAAGGAGTAGGTTTGGGTCAAACCAAAATAGCCTGCTTTAAACCAGGTTTATCAATGAAGGGGTGTATGCTGCCTTACCAGTGTTGTAGGTGTAGTCCAAAGGCTTTTTTCCCTGGAGATAAATACTGTATGTACGTTTTGCACAAAAAAAACAGAGGGACCTGCAATGCAGCTGGCCAGTGAGGAACTTCCCCAATTTAACTGCACTTTGTGAGCTGGAGACTCTGGTTCATTTCCTCAGTGTTAGATCTCTTGCAACATTGCTTCTCCAACTTTCACTTATTTTAGTTTGTTTGGCTTTATGTTTTAGGGTTGTTTGAAAGAGAAGCATGATGATGCTGTTGGCTGGATGCCCAAGTTTAGCGAGGAAAGGGCATGAAATTGCTGGAAGAGAGAAGATTGAGGCGGGTGGGAGCGGGGTGTCTACCAGAAGTTGGAAGCAGAGCATATGTAAAAACTTCTTTAACCCCAAACCCCATAGGAGGGGGTTAGAATTAATCCCAGTTTTCAAACATGGATAAACAGTTCCACTTTGCCTCATCTATGTTGTAGCAGTGCATGAGTTGCAGTTTGTATTCTGTCTGTAGTCTGACTTCCTTCATCTGCCTCCCTTTTAAAGCCACTGAATTCTCCTCCCTGCTCATCTGTAAAGTAGTTGCATCTCATTCCTGGGGTGTTTGCTTTGCCTCACCATGTGCCATCCTTAAAATATCATGCTGTGTACACAGGTACATATCTGTGATGAGCAAAACTTCGGAATAAATCCCTGATCACAACCCTGTATTTGCTACTCTGAAAAGAACTCTGTGTTTTGTTGGAAGTCTGTGTCTTAAGGAACCAAAAAAATGTGCAGTTTCATGGTTATTATTAAACAGCTAGTCCAAATCCTAGCTACTGCCAGAAGTCATGGTCCCTTTCTTCCCTACATGTGCAGCCACACATTCTCATCTTCTCCCTTATATTGATGTTAGAGATTACACAACTGCAGCATGAATCAGATCATGCCTCAGAAGGGCTGAAAACTATTTGTGGCGTTGTTTTTTTGCAGGATTTGTTCTCAGTAATGAGACCCAGCCAGCTGTGTGGCTGCACAATCTGGAGTGCTTGTGCAAAGGAAGGGGATGATAACACATGGCCAGTAGGAATTATTCCCTTCACTAGCTTAGAGTGGCTAACTGTGAAGCCAGGGTCTACATTGGAAAGTTACTAAATAATACCTGACATAACAGTTTGATCCATTTAGGCTACTGATTTTCCTGCTCTAGAGCCAACTAGAAGAAAAGCAACTGGAGTCAATAGGATATTAGGAGTTCTCAGTTCCTTGCAGGGACTGGAGCTTGTCACTCTTGCCTATTCTCCAGTAACCACGCAAGAACAACTGTATAATGGTGTTCAATAGTTTCCACTGGTTTGGTGGTTTTTTTTTTTTATTTTTAAAGCAGCAATATTATTCCTTGCAAAAGGAAAATGAAATTATTTCACAGAGGAAGTGGCATTGTATTCCAAGTTGTTACTCTGATTAGAATGTTTATCATCTTCTTGCATGCAGTCTGCTCCTGTGAGAAAAATTATGCTTTCGTTGGGAATGTGCTTTCTTGTCAGAGGACATACAACAGCTGACATTGAGTGCAGGACTGTAAAATACTTGTTTGTGTTTAGTAAGTGTTTTTTATGGTGACACCTGTGAGGTTTTTATTCATGTGTAAAAGAGAAAACTAAACTACGTACGGCAAATATGCATTAAAATCATGTGGAGAGAAAAAAAGGAGGGAGAATGGGAGTTGGTACTTAGAATCTTCTGTTTTTCTCTTTGATCCCACGTATGACTGAGTTTTCTTATTTAGTGTAATTAAAGTTCTTACAGATCTTCGTACATAGATTTTTCTAGTCTTAACAGGGAACGGTGAATGTTGCAGAGGCTAGGCTCGATAAGAGAGTTGCACTTGATTTATTTATTGGTTTTATGCGATGTGTTTTAATGGACAAGAGTTGAAGGGACAATTTACTGCTAAAAACAACTAGTGTAGGTCAAGTAATTTGGAAGCCAGATTCTGCAAAACTCCCTTGTGTGACTGTTCTTAAGATGCTCCCGAGTTTAAAAAAAAAAACCAAACAAAACAAAAAAAAAACCAACAAAAAAAACTAGCCAGGTTTCATTTGGTAACCTGGGTGTTGAAGGAGAAGGTAAATGCTTTGGCCATAGTTCTTGCTCACCGAAATTGATTCAAGTGAGGGATTTGAGAGAGTTCTTCGGAGAAGTGAGGGGTTTTCTTGTTTTTTAAAACCTTTGGCAAGAAGATTTGTTATTTGAATGTTCCAAAATAAAAGTGTAGCCAGAGGAAATAGTGTATGTGAAACTTTGATCCACACATCTGAAACTTGACAATGATTTGGCAATGATTTGAAACAGGTTTTATAAAGGACAGTGCTAAGCAGCTTTGGTTAAAAGCATGCTACAAACCTCGTCTTTAGCACACAAGACAGGAAATCTAGAGGGCTGATTTCAGTGTGAAGTGTAATCTTTCAATTTGTTTTGCATGTTACGCAGTATATTCTTAGGTTGGTGAGGTAGGCTTTGGTGGTAAGCACCTCTGTTCCAGGCGTAGCACCGCCAAGTTGACATTTGGAAGAAACCACTAACCTTTGCCTCGTTTTCTGTAACTGCAGAAGTCATAGCCTGTTCATGTTGCAAAAACCAGCAGGTTGGAGATTCTTGGTTACAAAATGTTAGTCCATGGAAATGGTTAAAACACAGTTTAGTGCTGCTAGTACTGCTGCTAAGTAGGAATGTGATTGTAGATGTCAAGAATGGATCTGCTGAGAACTGAAATGTGGTAAGCGTTTCAAGGACAGATCACATGTCTGAATGTAATTTTCCTTCATGAAATACTGGAAATTGAAACTAGGAATTAGGGGATGTATTTCATTACAGGGCTACAAAAATAATGTGGGTGAAAACGGTCTCCATTATGACTGTTACTCAGGTATTTCAGCTTGGGCAGTGGTGCTATTTCATCGGCAGTGTGCATTACCTAGGTAAAACAAAGAAGAAACAGCCTTATTTTGATTCAGTAAATGCCACCTTCTTTCACCTTAACTTAATAGTTTTATAAGAAGTGTATCTTAGATACATGGGAGAATAGTTCAGAAAAGTTCAGGTTTAACAGGACCGGCAGGTAGAAGGTGAGTCAGGAGGTGACATTTCTGAGGTTTGTTTTGAATTAGGGTATGACAAAAGTGGCAATGTTACATCACAGCAGGCAGGAAGAGGTAAAATCACCCCTCCTGTGTCAGAAAAACTTCCAGGTGTGAAATGAAGCTCCAAGGATGCCAACATTTTCAGTGCTTAGAAAGGAAAACATTCCCAGGTACTGAGTACAGAGACCAACAGCATCAGAATTATGTCACAGAGGTATTCTTTTATGATGATTTCTGGTTTTCTTGTGCAAGAAAAGTCAGTAAAATAATACCAGTAGCTCATCTGCTTAGTGCTGTGGTTTCATCTTATTCATTTTCTTTTAGTAGCTTTATGGGAATGTTTCCTAAAAATCAGTAGGATCACAAGCATTGCTCTTCTCAGATTTTCATTTCAAGTTCTGAAATGTTTGGGAGGTGAAACAAATCAATTGATAAAACCAGGATGAATATGCATGAATTTATTTGGCTAGCAGAATGAATGACAAACAAAAAGTGGAGTTAGTGTTTATATAACAACGTGCTTCAAATGCATTTGGAAAAGTGAGTAGTTGTTCTAACAGAGTTGATTCTAAATGTCCTAACTGAGCAATCAAATGGCATCAAGTTCCTCAAAAGATCTGTTTAGTGACATTATCTGGAAGATGCCTGTAACCTAAGCAGTTAATTTCCAGGGAGCAGCCTGGCTCTTCTGGAGCAGTAGTTGTAAATGAGTTGTTCAGGTGAGCTGCTTTCCGTATCCGAGAGATTACATCAACTCCTTCAAGGATATTCTTCAGTGTAATTGCGGTTTTGTTGTTAGTTATCATTGTGAAACTGTGGAGTTTGCTTCTGGTCTTTAAGTTGTGTATGTGGGCAAAAAAAAAAAAGTCTGTTTACACAGTTTCAGATTTTGAATGTATTTCTTCTCGAACAGCTGTACTTTGTCCTCGTATAGCAGTTCATCCTACCTTTTGCTTTCTGTCACTACACTGGCTGTCAGCCTCCTGGTCATTGATTGGCTTATCTAATTATTTATATGAAAATATATTCTTGTCTGTAAGCTGCAAGCTAATATATCTTAGATTTGTCTGTTATAAAAGAGAAACTGTGAATGTGCTTTTAAATTACAACGCATGCTTCATAGTTTGAGGGAAAACAGAACATTTTCTTGCCCTTCAAATGAAGTCATCCTAGTTGAGGGCAGTATATAGCAGCCAGTGTCACCATCAGGATTCAAATCAATTCACAGATACCAGTGTTGTTGCATCACTGCAGCACATTCATGGCTGATGTCACACAGCTGCAACTGGGTTATTATAGAAGACATGATACATCATGGGTGGGAGCCCACAGTTTACAGCTGCTGACATAATGTCACAATCTCTCTTACATTAGCGTTTTGCCAGTGGGTGTTACAGTAGTTGCTGACATTTGGTTTTGAATAGACGCCAAAAATCTAGGCTTTGCTCATTTAAATTAAAAAAATTAAAAATGTGGGGAATACATACAGATCTGTGGTGACAAAAGGCAGATTTTATTATCAACAAAATTTTGTATCACAGCCCAGGCCTAGAACTGGCCTTCATTGTCATAGTTAATTGGAACAAGAGCAGAAGCCATATTCCCATCACAACAGGATTAATGGACTGATCACATTAGCATCTCGTGATGAATTGGAATTCACCACCGCCCAGCTAGTTTGAGTGTCAGCAACAGTTGAGCTGCAGCTCCCTCTCTTTACACATGTATGGGTGGGTTGTAGTGGGTTAAAGTACCCGGTACCTTAAACAGTGCATCTTTATGCATCAGTGATTTTCCTTTGGAGACAAAATTTGTGTTACAGCTTAAGTCAAAGATGTGTGAACACAGCCGTGCTAATGTTTGATGTTAGAGGAACATTCTTCTTTGAGCAGGAAGAGTTTACAGTTAATGCCAAATGATGCAATTTTGAACGTAGTGTATTCTCTAGTCGCATTTAACATTGGATTTGCTGGCTTTCTGAACAGAATCCCAATTAAGATGGAAAAGGTCAGTGATCTGACTCCGCTCTGAGATTTCATTTTGTATTTATACTGTTCGCTTTTTTATCTTTCACAAAGAGCTTAGTTCCAAAGAATGCTTCCCCTTTGCCAAAATTCCACATGATCTTGCCTTCAAGGAAACACATCCATTTTTAGCAGGCTAGGAGAGCCTTTTTTTAAAGCAGATTTCTGGTAACAGTAATTTTAACCTGTGAAATGTGAACACAAGAAAGTCAATCTTAGTTCAAATTGTAATAGCTATACTTCACTCATATGCTTATTTGTAGTGAAATTCGTGTTTGTGCTTTTGAGGGGGGGAATTAGTCGTTTGCTCTTTGCAGTTTATGGTATGTCAAGCACCGAGGCTGTGCATATACATATTAAAGCAAACAATCTGCATCGCATTGATTACTCCTTGCTTGATTTGATAGTTATGAGTTGCTTCATAATTCATGCTATAATATATGTAAAAAAAAAAAAAAAAGAAAGTTTAAATAATACCTCACTACAACATTCTGTCATTTTTTCTGCACAATAATTTGTACTGTAACATCTTTTTATTTTCTGGTTCTTGTTGAAAAGTTATTTCATGCATACAGTAGCAGAAGAATATCACTAAAACAAGTCTTAACTGACAGGATATTTTCAATAAAATACCTTAGGTTTTGTTCCTTTACCTCACTCCCACTTTCTCTTTTGGAAAAGCACCAGCTACTGCTGTACTGCAGGGTAGCATATATGTAAACATATAACCAATCACTGGAGTGCTTTTTTCTTCACTCCTGGTTTTGTTAGAGCTGTTCATCTCCTTCAGATTTTCAGGAAGAAGGGGGGGAAGAGGATGGAGTTGTTGAACTGTTTCATACAATGACTTCTGTACTCTCTGCCCCATTTCTGGTCCCATTTAAGGTTCACTTTCTGGAGTGGGGGAGGGTTCCAAAGAAATTGGCCAAAATAAAAAAATGTCACCGAGTCTTAGGCATACTGTGTTCTGGACTTTGGGAAATTTAAATATTTGTTGGATATTTGTAGTGGGGCAAGGCAGGGATTGCAAATACCCAAAAGCAGCTGTTCATTTGCAGATTCAGAATTCACACTGTATTTTATCATGTGTTGCTTCTGTCTAATTCTTGAGGTATTCTTGTTCTACACTATAGCTTAGTCTTTTTTTTCCGGCACTTGCTTTTTTTTATGGTCCTGGCAGACCCTTCCTCTTAGGTCCCCATTTGAGCACATGAAAACATGGATGCTGTGTATAAGCATTCTCATGGCCATCATGAGTAAAAATGCTGCAAACTTATTAACCAAACTTGTAATCGATTAGACCAATTTTGAATGATTTAAGAGACTATACTGCACCATCCAAATTCAGCCTGATTTAATCTGCTTTCCACTGAATTTCTATTGCTGAACAGAAATGCCAAGTTTTAAAAATCACTATAGATTGAGGGAAGTCTGGAAAAACTTAGTCGTTGCTGCTAACCAGCTTTGGTGTCTCTTTTCTATCATGCTATGAGCTCCTTTTTTTGTTTAAAAAAGTGTATTTTCATTTCTTTATACCTAATGTTATTTTGCAGGGAGGTTTTTTTTTAGAAAAATGAAATCATAGTTCAGAATATATGAAGCTTTTGACTAGTTCATGCCTTATGGTCTGCACAACATGTAAACACTAGGTTTGTTTGGTAAGAAAGTGAAACAAAAAGCAATTGAGAATTCTCATGTTAGTGATTAAACCCTCTCCAAAACAGAGTTGAAATAAACTTTTTCTTTGCAACTCTTCTGCCAGAAAATATGGCTCATTACTTGGGAAGCCTATTTCTTTGTTAAAATGGGTAGTATGAAAACAGACTTTGCCAGCACAGCTGTGTGAAGGAAGGATAAAGCTGTGTGCTGAAGGAGGTTAGTATATTGTGAGGGGTGGAATTCAGTTCCATCCTCCAGGGTCCCTAAGAAAAACACACCTTATACGTGAACCAATGTTGTAATAATTCTTTAAAATAAATAGATGTTTAAACATCAAGTCAGTGTGGGAGCTAAGTATTTTTTCTAAATTACTCTTGCTTGTTTCTTGTCATCTCTGAAATAATTTGCATTCTTTTCCCTTTCTTACATGGTAACATACAACTGTACTGTGCAACCTTAAGGCAAGTTGTATGTATCACAGATAATTCCAGGGATTACAAATACTATGATTGGCTGCACTTACTAGAAATTTTTCAGGATACATAATTTTTATTTGTGTTGGGACAGTATGTTTGTTTGGAAACCGCTCTTCTGTTACATTTTACAACAATGTTGGCACAGGAGAGATCCCATTGGGAATGTCGCAATTGTGGACATCGCGTTGTTGCATGGTTTTAGGACTATTACTTTGCTTTACATCTACTGCAGCTCTACATCTTGGATGAGGAGAGCGTTGGAGTTTGCTGGCATTTTTCACTAAAACTTTAATGAGAATTAAATTATGGAAGTAAAGCAGAAGAAACCCTAGGACAGACTAGTGTATTATGGGAGATGACTTGTGCAACTTAAGTGTCCATTGCATAAATTCCCTTGAAAATGTATGCTGTGTCCCTGCAGGATATACACAATTACTTTGACTCCTTTACTATCCACAGATTCTTAACAAGGTTCTGATCAGTGTTGATTCATTTGCTCCACTTACACTGGAGTTCAGTAAGTGTTTTAAATCAGAGTAATTCCTGCCACCAGAACAAGGGACTCTGCTGCCTGCACCATTGTTTTTCCCCAGTGCTGGCACAGGGTTTGTGGGGCTGTGTGGTGAGGTGATCAGAAAAACTGTTGTATTAAGTGTCGATCACAGTTTCCCACAAACTCTGACAATACAAAGGGCCTGGGATGAGCAACAGCAGTAAGAAAACTTTGGGTTTGGCAGTAACAGGAAGCAGGATCCATCACAGTGGTCTTTCTTTGCATTTAGCACAATTATCTGATGTTTTATCTGGATTAGCATATGGTAAGATTAGGATGTTTATGGAAGCTGTCTTTAGCAATCTGTAAGTGCAAGTTTTTCTTCACTCTTAGAAGAAAAGAAAAACGGGCAAAAAAAGGGTCTCAAAAAATAGAAAACGGGGCAAAGATCTGTTTTCTGTCATAAGGCAATTAAACAATTCTAGATATACCATTCAGACTTAATGCTGACGACTTCTATTATTTTGTAGTTTTAGCTCCCACTATTACAGCTGGTCGGAAATGTTCATTTAAAAGTGCTGTTTTTTCAAAATCAAGTTTGGACATGTTTAAGCTGAGGTCATGTTTTAGCCTGATACAAGCTGGAAAGAAGCATGTTGTGTGGGTTTTTTTATTAATTTTTTTTTTAAATACTTATTGCTGAACAGAGAAGGAGTTTTGTTATGTTTCCCGTTACCTTTTTGTTTCAGTGAATTAGAAGTTTCCATGATTTTCATGTTTTCTTATCTGTGTGCACCCTGCAACATCTGCTTAACTTTATATTCGTCATAGCCTCTGCTATAGTTAGCTTCAGTTGTACCTGTAGGTTAGATAATGCAGTTCCTTCCCACTTGTACGTTGAACTACATCTGGAGGTTTTTCTCTACAAAGTTTTTCATAGTAATTCTTTCTACTGAGATTTTTAATTACTGGTTATTTATCAGTAGTAGCTCATGGCTTGCTCTAAGCATTGAGGTAGACCTAGAGTCAGTTCCAGCTGCACTTGAAGTGACCTCTTTTCCTTGGGCAACGCAGAGCAGCATACATTGGAACAATGGTAGGCAGGATATCTCTGAGGAAGGCTTTTTTACTCTGGAAAAGCTTCCCTTTTAAAAGAAAAAATAATGGCAAGAGATGCAAGACTTATCTGCATTTGCAGTCTTTAAAAAGTAATCTGTATTGGATGGTTCCTTCGGGGAATAAAGGTACAGAAATTACTACATCAGTTTATTGTATGTGTTTTGGGGTGGGAGCTTTTATCCTTTTATGCTGATGAGGAGAAACTGAAATTCAAAACAAATAAAGAAAATAGCAATTAAATTTGGATTTTTTTTTAATCATTCATGACACCGATTCAGGTTAGATGGGTTTTTACAATGAATGTCTGCCCTCCCTTAAAAATGTAAAGGTGAAGCGTCAGTTTATTAAACAGGCAGTATCTCTATAGGAACTCCCTGCTGACACAAGGTGCTCTTGATGTGAGCATAACTCCTGTCAGAATTAAGAGCTGGGTGCGTTAGGAAGCAGGAATTGTTAGTGTGTGTTTGTGAGAACTGTCTTTGGCATTTATAAGCAAGAGGTTGCCTTGATCTTTAAAGAAAAAAGAACCCTTTGCAACTGCATTGTTATCACAATGGAGCTTTTACTCTTGAAGGAGAGTAATACTGACGGATATTTTATACCTATAGACTGGTAATTGGAACTGGCTAAGGAAAAATATTGATTCTTCAAATACAGACATTTGGTAGGAGTTTTGGTTAAACTGTTGTCTCTTGCCAAGCAAGGAATGTATGATCATAAAGAAACAGTAAACCTTACTGGTAGCAGAAAGCAGAGCGTTTCTCTGCAGCTGGGAAGACCCTTTATTGAAAATCCTTCCATTGCCTGGTTGAGATTACAGGCTTGAACTGGTATCTCTGAAGGAGGAAATGCTTTGGCTAGAGTATAGAAGTCTTGTTTAAGGTGTGTGCTTCATGTTTCCCCTGTTGGAACTGTCACCTATAAATATGCATGTATCTATATATAAAGTATATATTTTGGACCAGAAATTTGAAGCTGAGATTTCCATGTAGCAGAGAGTACCTTAGAAGGGGGCTGAGAGAAAAGTACTTTCTAATTGTTTTCATTACAGCACTGCCCACCCGCTACCAACTCCATAATCTAAAGATGGTCCTGGAACAGATTTTTGAAGCTGGGCTTTCAGGATCTTAAACTGGCTTCCTCTAAGCATAAGGCAGTTTGGGATATGAAAGTGTGACTATGAAAGGAGTGTTGCATCTGGCTCTCTTTTTCTCATTGTGGCTGTAAGATTTTAAAAGATCTTGATTTATTTAATGTGTGAAGTGAGTCACTTCATAATCCTGAAACTTTTGCAGGCAGTTTAGCACAACTGATTCGTGTCCAACTGTTCCCACTGTGATGGCGAAAATACAGAAAATACTTGTCCTCATGAAGTTTTCAGATTGGTTTACTGAATGTTTCTTTTTTTTCCCCTCCTTTCAGATTTGTCACGGAACAGACTGTCAGAGCTTCCTGCAGAAGCATGTCACTTTGTCTCCCTCGAGAGTCTTAACTTGTACCAGAACTGCATTCGATATATCCCAGAGGCTGTTTTGAACTTACAGTCTTTAACATTTCTAAATATCAGGTAATGATTGTCTTAGAAATTTGTTTTAGCATCAGTAGTCTAGGTTTATAAATTTTGATGCATCTGTAAGTAATGCTAACATGGTATGTAATAATCATGTTGTTATATTGAATGTTACTGAATCAAAGCAACCTGAACCAGTCTTACCCACTTAGGTGGATCAGGGAACGTGAGGATTAAGCAGCAGCTTGTAGAAGTGGGGTACGAAGAAGAAAGCTAATTCCAACTTAGACTCCCAAAATAAATTCCAGTAGTTTTCATGTGAAATACAAGCTGAAAAGAGATGATAAAGCTTTTGGATAGTCTTTACAATTCAGCTCTCAGCAGCTGAATAAGGCTTATGCAATTTTCCTTTGCCTTCACTGTACTGGTGGCTTTTAAAGATCTTTCTTAAGCATTAACACTTCTCTGCCAGCACTAGAAGCTGATTGCTGCAACTTAGCCTGTTGATGAATTCAACTGTGTACAGCATCCTCCATTTGTAGAAGATCTTTTAAGAGGTTTAGGAAGTTCCTCGTCACAAATTAGCAGTGATATCAATCAAGAAAAAATTCAGGCTGTTTCCTTCTGGTGTTAACACTTTTGCCAATTTAGTATGCTTATGTTTCTTTATTTTCTTTATTGATGGTGAGAATTGTAGGAATAGGATATGAATCAGGTATGGGTTTCCTATTGCTATGATGTCTAGTAGGTGCAGTCCAATTATTATCCTTTCAAAAGCTGCTGTTGGTTCATCTACTGCTTAGAACTTTTTTTATTGCTTTAATAGCAGGGAAATCTGGGGTTTAAGCATGAAAAAATACAGTAGCATACTTTGCTAAATGTCAATATCTGATCAAAGCCTTATTTAAGATCCTAATAACTTTCTTTCTAATCATCCAGTCACCGCTCCTTGCTATGTTTTATTTTTAAAGGGAATCTTTCTCTTTTACAATCCATTCTTGTCCTGCCTGATTCTAGTCTGAGGTTATGGTCCAGTCATATGACTTCATATTTGCTTTAATAGTAGTTTATTATGAAATGTCCAAGACTGGGTTTTGGAATAGGGAAATCCATCATACCAAGATGCTTGATCCACATGACTTACTCAATTAGAAGTATACTTTAAATATTCAGTAAGTAATGGCTTTTTCTGTGGCATTTTGTATGTGCTGACCTGCAATGCTACCTATCAGAAAGGCTTTTGCACTTATATGTTCAAACATACTCATTTGTGACAGAGGGTGACCAGTTACCAGAAGCACCTAGAAGGGCATGAAAATGTTATAATCCCCAGCTCTGAGTTCAAAAGCATCTGATCAGTCTTGGTACTTGATATTCAGAGTTTCTTCACACAAAACTAGATAGAGCGAGTAATGAAGAACAACTTCATGGAACTACTTTTGCAGTAATTATATAAAAACAGAGTTGATCATCCAAATGAAGTGTGCTCTTTGTATGTGTCTTTCATTGCATTAAAATGTGAGGTGATTTCTCATTAGTTCTGATGATTTTGTTTTCTTTCTGTCCAAAAAGTCGAAACCAGCTTTCAACATTGCCAGTGCACCTCTGTAGTCTACCACTAAAAGTTTTGATAGCAAGTAATAATAAGTTGATTTCAATACCTGAAGAAATTGGACAGCTCAGACAGCTGACAGAGCTTGTAAGTATACAGTTACTTTTAACTATTACTATTCAGTCATTAATTTTTAATTGATGTGTTTAATAGGTTCAGAGGTGCTTCAGGAGAAATAACAATTTTTTAAACTGATCAAAATAATGCAGTAATTAGGATGTTATCTGGGCATGTGCAAGATCGACATCTGGTTTCTCATTCTGCTGAGAACTTTGTGATTGTAAACCAGTCACTTGTATGCAATGGCAAGTTACTTAAATCTGCTCTTAGCCTAAGGAAGATTTCTATCTGCCATAGTATCTCCAACTGTTTTTGACTTTGTATAGAGGTGTTAGAAAAGAGTTTGAAATACTCTGAGATTTTTTTAAAAATTCTGTATGAGGGAAAGATGCCTTGCGCTGGAGAGCAAATGATCTGTGTCAATTTAAGAGTCTTCCCTATTTTTGAAAGGAAGGCTGGATGGAATTAGAGCTCTTGGTGCATTTGTTTCTACAAAAAGCTTATATGTAGCAAGTTGTGCTGTCTCAAATAATACGGAATAACTAGAATGAGATAAACATTCAGACACAGAAGTTTATTTCAAGTTAATCTTTTAAAGCTTTTATTTCCCCATGTATTTAAAATGAGAATGCTTCACATCAGCAATGAGATTTAATGAATATAAGGATCTGAGTTGTTATGTAAATAGTTGTCTTTTTCTTTCAGTCCCTAAATAAAGTGCTACATGTTTTAGTTAACAGAGGCTTACCAGTCAGTGGTAACTCATTCTTTACTCTTGCTTTGTAGGATGTGAGCTGTAATGAAATACAGACAATACCTCCACAGATTGGCAATTTGGAATCCTTGAGGGACCTAAATGTCAGAAGAAATAATTTGGTGCGTTTACCTGAAGGTGAGATAAAGGCTGTCAGTTATAACAGCAGAAACTTCAAGCACTTCTTTATTTTCAATAGCTTTTTCTTCTCCTGAGAACTAGAAGCAACATACTTAGTTATTCTGTAAAACATGTATTTTTATACTCTTGCTTTTTTTTTTTTATACCTTTTTAATCTGCTGGATTGTATGTTTATTTTCTATCTCTATAGAGCTTGCTGAGTTGCCTCTGATTCGATTAGATTTCTCCTGCAATAAAATAACAACAATACCAGTTTGTTATAGGAACCTCAGACATCTGCAGACCATCATGTTGGAGAACAACCCTCTCCAGTCACCCCCTGCACAGGTAAACTGCAGCTAGGAATTCAGGTGAATAGTTGAACTAAAAAGGGCAGAACGAAGTTAAAAGCTGGAGGATTATATTACAAACTTTATTTAAGAACAAGAGGACTTTCAATAAATTGTATTGTCTAAAAGTGTTAAATATAGAGCACAGCTTGAAAAATCCCTTTTTCTTCTCTTACTTTACTGTATTAGTAGTCTCACCTATGGGATATTACTAAGAATTCCACTGTTAGCATTGTACTAATGTTAGCTGAACATTTCTGCTTTCAGTGTAAGAGAAAGGAAGCTCTGTTAGGCAAGACTGATTTTGTGCCACACAAATGTCAGAATTTTGACTGAGGCCTCAGTGCTGCTGTGTGCTGGTTCACTTTGCAGCAGAGTGCTCAAAATGGCCTTTGAGCTAGAAACCACAATATGGTTAGTGACTAATTTGATTTTTAATGTGGGTGTATAAGCCCTTGAGTATTACAGGTTCTACTGTGAGCTGCTGCTTCTGAGTGAAGAGTGGCACTTGCTAAGACCTGTAGTTTCAGTAGGGTTTTGCTTCCCTTGTGAAAGCAAAGACAGCTGTTACTGGCTTCATTCACTTTAAATTTGAGCTTGCTTTGGCAGTCTGCCACTGCCATTCAAAGCTGGGCATGGGTGGGATGCATCTGTTCTGATGCCAAGGGTATAAATTCTAGTACTTGTAAATGCTTATGTCTTGTTTGCATGATGAAATTTCAGCATCCAGCTGACAAAGTTGCATGCAGACCAGATGTAGTTGGAGGACAGCTTCCATTTGTCTATCACAGGCATCCCGTGATGCTCCACTATAGCTGTTTCTAAAATGCAGAAGAAGAAAAGATTCATTGGTTGACATAAATGTGCTCATTTATTACTCTCAACTACAGGTTAAATGTCTGTAGAGTACTTTGAAAATGTATTATCAAGTTATACTTATGTATTTTTTTATTTTTCTTTTTTAAGATATGTATAAAAGGAAAAATTCACATATTTAAGTACCTGAACATAGAAGCATGCAAGATAGCTCCAGACTTGCCTGATTATGATAGGAGACCCATGGGATTTGGATCTTGGTAAGTTTGGCACAGTCCAAGTTCCTAGTTTTGATGACATTCAGGAAAGTTTTGTCAATCATCTGAGTTTTTAAAAAAAAATAGATCCAAGGATTGTTCTTTGGTAAGTGCATTGATGGAGGTGGCTTTCAGTAATACCGTTTATGTTACCTCATGGTGCATTCTAACAAGGTGCCACTATGTAAGAAGCGAGGAGCAGTTCAGAAGAAAACCTGGGCAATATCATATGAAAGGCAGAGTTAGAATTGATACACAGTAAGAAGAGAGTGTTGGTATCTTCATAGTACAGGGGGTGTGCTCTCATGTTGTTAACATGTGTGTTCAGTTTATAAGATCTTAATGTTTTCCACGTACTTACTGAAGTACATCCCCGCTGTGATTTTTAACCTTTTGTACAGAATTTTATAACTGCTGTGCTCAAACCACAGGTGTAAATGCTGATCTCCACCCCATTAGTAAACTGTTATTTTTGGCAAGCTTTCACTTGGCACTATTGCATAGCATTGTAACACAAATATTGGAACAGTCAGCCGTATCAGCTGCTAAATTAAGATGTCTAGAGAAAAGCAGGAGTTAAGATTTATTTCTGTTACATGATATAGAAGAGAGAGAGTCAGTGAAGTATGAAACTAAATATATATAAAAATTACCTCAGTCATCTTGGAAGGTGGTAATAAAGTCTGGAGGAGTAAGTTGCTAAAGGATGTACCGCTGCCTTAGCAGCAACAAAACACAAGTCAGAGGGCCTCACAATAAATTACCGTGAGTCAGATTTGTGAAGAAGAATTTGCGTGAGGGCCTGACAGAGTGATTCCTCATCAGCACTGAATGTCTTAAATTATTTTTCTAGATGAGGTCAACATATGAGCATTTTATGGTTGTTACTCAGTTTCCTAGAGTATAAGCTGTTGCAGATGGTTTCTGCATAATACTGAGGATACTGTCCTGTTACTGAAAAGGCTCTAAATGATAAAATGTTGTGATCTGTTTATCTCTAGTGTAGGTTGTGGGGTTTTTAAAGAGACATTCCAACAAAATCAGTGGGCTATGTGCTTACTGATTTATTATTGTCTGTAGTTATATACTACTATGGAAGTTTTCATTAATTACTTTTGTGAAATGAGAAGAATTAATGTATTTTAATCATAGCTTTGAATCATGAATGTAAAAACAAGTGGAGAACTGGTTGAGGATGCTTTCTCTAGAGTTGCTTCCAGATTCAGCCATATGAAATGAGCTTCAGCTGGCTTTCTTTTAGCTGTATTTCCATCCCCAAGAGGAGATAGGAATTGGTGGTAGAATTATTTGTTGTTACCATGCTGTTCAGGGCATTTAGTGTTGCAGGTGATGCCTCCTGTCTTCATGTACCCATGGAAGAACTGTCCATGGATCAGAGTAAATATTAGGAGAAGATGGTAGAATGATCCAGTAGAAGAGAGGATCCCAAATTATATTCTTTTGGAACTTGGGATGAGAGAAATAAAAGCATTCACCTACAATATAGTTAGTATTTCCAGGCAAGTCACAAGATCTTTATGTTTGTTATCTTCAAGGGTGACCAACAGAAGTAAGATATCAGTCAGTACACCTAGACTTCATTGATGTTTTATCTGATAAGCTGGGTAAAATACCATGGAGGTTAAGAATCTGAAACTGGGAGGCAGAAATTCTTAAAAGTTTAAGGAAGTTTGAGTCGTGCTGTCAGTCCACTCTTGATCAAACATTTTTTAATAACAAAGTTGTTAATGCTGCTAATAAAGCAAGGTACCCTGAAACATTATGGCAGAAAGTGTGGTTTGGAGGTTCTAGTGTAGCTCATTATTTGTTTTAGCCTTGTCAAATTATATCAAACTGTCTTACCAGAGTGAAATCTTGTATGTTTCAGTCCTTTTCTAAACATAGGCAATGTGAAATTTATCTTGCAGCAAGTTTTGATCTGCTGCAGCCATTCTCTCATTTGCAACACTGAAATTCAGAGCAGCTCAGGTTGGTGCTGGAGCGAAGAGGAGTCAGAACTGTTGAAGCTGTGTAGCAATTCTTTTGGCGCTGAGGCAGACTGGTGTAGTCTGGAGTTAAAAGGTTTAAAATATGAAGTACTCATGCATGAACCACTGTAGTGAATGTTCTGGGACTTGGGCAACTGTTCTTTCTTACAGGAGGTTGTCGTGGTTTAACCACAGCCAGCAACCAAGCACCACTCAGCCACTCACTCACCTCCATCACAGTGGGATGGGAAAGAGAATCAGAAGGGTAAAAGTGAGAAAACTCGTGGGCTAAGATAAAGACAGTTTCATAGTTAAAGCAAAAGCCACGCACACAAGCAAAGCAAAACAAGGAATTCATTCACTATTTCCCATCGGCAGGCAGCTGTTCAGCCATCTCCAGGAAAGCAGGGCTCCATCACACGTAATGGTTACTTGGGAAGACAAAACACTGTAACTCTGAACATCCCCCCCCTTCCTTCTTCTTCTTGCAGCTTTATATGCTGAGCATGATGTCATATGGTTATGGAATATCCCTTTGGTCAGTTGAGGTCAGCTGTCCTGGCTGTGTCCCCTCCCAGCTTCTTGTGCCCCTTCAGCCTACTCACCGGTGGGGTGGGGTGGGGTGAGAAGCAGAAAAGGCCTTGCCTCTGTGTAAAAGCTATGTAGGAACAACCAAAAACATCAGTGTGTTATCAACCTTATTCTCCTGCTAAATCCAAAACATAACACTATGCCAGCTACTAGAAAGAAAATTAACTCTATCCCAGCCAAAACCAGCACAGAGGTAAAAATACATGTTTTAGTAGGCTTTGGAGCTGTGTCTTTGAAATGTTGGCAAGGATTGTCTTTCCTTTGGCTGTTGGCGTTACCAGGCGTTTAGCTTCTCATCCTTTGATTTCAAGCCTTCCATAGCTTCCTGGCTAAGTTGTAGTTGCCACAAAATGCTCTCATTTATCCAAATGTCTAGTTGCTGTTCCTTGTAGCTTGTTAGTCAGGGAGGAATAAAAATCTTAAGTCTCAACTGATTTCAGGATGGCTGTTGTATTATTATAAACATATAAAATGTGCAGCATTGAATAGTTGTTTTTAGATGTGAGAACTGGGGAGACAGAAAGCAGCTTTCATGTTAAAAAGGAGAAGAGTCCTGGTAACAGTGATTATGAATTTTTGAGCTTCCAGATAACCTTAGTGCTAGATGTATAGCTTTTAAAAATCTCTAATTGAAAAGGAAGGCTAAAAGAAGAAAATTTGTATCAAAATACTTCCCCATGTTTGAGATGTAGCCAAATAGTCATTTTGATACTCTGCAATAATTGTTCAACTTACCACAGGGTTCTCAGGAGATTCTGAAAATATTGATGCATTTAAAATGGAATTATACTGCAGATGAATTTTTCTTTTCTCTGACCCATGTTTTAAGTCTAATATTAAAGTACTGTGAACAGTTAGCATAAGTATGGTTCTGTTGTTAGTGATTCAAGTTAATAGTTCTGTAATTGCACTGGGCGATTTCATGGTCATTCTTTTTTCTTCCCCACCCAAAACAAGGGAGATGTTTTTTCTTTCCCCTTTTTTCTTTCTAGAGGTTTATTATGCCGATGATCTTTCTGTTAAATACAGGGCCATAAAGGTGGAACTCTTGAGTTAATCAAAACTCCATGCAGATACAAGACCTTGTCTTTTGGTGTACATCTGCATAGAAACAGATGTATAGCCTAACGTTTCTCATGTGTAACCCTCCATCCCTCCTCTTATTTTTTTCCTGTTTTATGTCTGTCTGAAAATTCAAATAGCCCAGGATAATAGTCTGTCACTGTTCCACAAAGTTTCGTGCGTGCATACAGTGCTGCATTAATAATAATAATAATAATAGTAATGAGTGATTTGAAAATAAGTATTTCCTGGAAGAGGGATTTCAGAAGGAGCAACAACTTGAGAGCAATACCAGTGAGAAAATGACCTGCAATTTAGTTATGATGGGGTGAAGCAATTAGCTTCCTGAAATTCGTTCTTCCTTGTGTATTATGTAGTAATTACTGCTGCAGTTCTCCCTGGGGCATCGAGTGCCAGTAGGACAGTTGAGCCATTGTGAAATGCCATCTGCAGTGGATCAGACAAGTCCCATTGTCTCTTTACTGTAGCTATCTGCAGCAGTTGCCAGACTTGACATCTGTGATGGCTGTACTGCTGAATTATGTCGTTTCTAAGCCCAGAAATTTAGAGAACTGTATGGCTGTTTGGTCATGTGTATTGTAACACTAGGCACATGTCTCATGCCTTTGTCTAGACATGTCAATGACAAAGTCAGGCTCTGTAGGTGAAAACTGTACTTCTATATTTATTATATTATGAAGTATTTGAGATGCTGTCCAGCTTACTGCACAGTTTCTTAGGTAATTATGATACAGAAGATAGTTATGTAATACATTTTGCATACTTTTGTGTAGAAATATATTCTGTATTTTTAGTAATTTTGCATGGGTTTATGCTTACTTACGAAAAAGTTTGTGGGACAGTGTTTTTCAGCCAAAACACAAGTAGCAGAAAATGAAAGTTTGACTTGTTAAACAGTGAAATAAGAGACCACTTCGCAGTTTACTTTATCATAACTTCTGCTTGGGAAATGTTTGAAGTATGGATATATACTTTGGATCAGATTAGCTCTTAAAATGCTAGGCAGTGGCAGGTGGACAGCTGACTGAAGTACGTTTGTAGTTGTAAGCACGTGCTTCTTGTTCTGTGTGGCAAATGCAGTATGATGCTTTCTAATATGCTGAGCTTGTGAACACGCTGCAACTGTGCTTGGTAACTTATTCTGCTTTTGTTCTGTTATAGCTGAGAAGCTTTTGGTGGTGTTTATATTAAAGTAACTAAAACTGTGTGTTTGACAGCCATGAGGAACTCTATTCCAGTCGTCCGTATGGAGCACTTGATTCTGGCTTCAATAGTGTGGACAGCGGGGACAAAAGATGGTCAGGGAATGAAGTAAGTGTTGCAGCTTTATTTTTGTTGAGTGCAGTATTGTACAGGAAAGAGAACTAATAAGTATATATCTGGAAGCATATTCAATAGATAACATGTATATGCTAGTGTGCAGGTTGTCTTGAGCCAAAATTATTTGTTGTTTTATTGGAAAAAAACAAGCATAATTTTATATGGGATGGACACAAAGTTGGAAATAATAAGAGAAATGTATAAAACAGTGCATGACATTAATTCACTGGAGCATAAAAGATGGGAAAAATGGAGTTCCTCATTTTAAAAAAAGCTTATAACTATTGTATTACAATGTTCAGTCAACTACAATTACTCATGAGTAGTTGTTTCAATAAAATAAATGTGAACATGAAAATTAAGCTCTGAAAACCAGGTGAAAATTTCATTGTCTGTCTTTGCAGCTTGTTTCAAATGTTAAAATCTGTTTGCCATGTAGAAGCAGGAAAATGGGATCTCTTAGCAAGGAGACTGTCAATTATTCTTCCCATGAAGAAGCTCCCTTTTCCACTTGGGACAGCTAGAAAAGGCAGCAGCCAAGACCTAAAATGTTTCAGTGAGCTATACTCCATATGCCTGCTTGCACTCGTAGCTTGGTTTTTGAGAGGGTTCTAGGAGTTTCCATCCTGGGAAGTTTTCAAGCACTTGCAGATATTGCAAACAAAACTGTAGGCAAGCTGGTTTTTTAAGAAAGCTTAAATACATGTTTTTTAAAAACAATACACTGTAGCTGTATTTTGCTTTCAGTTAGCGTTTTGTAGGAGCAAAACAGGACAGTTGAAGTAAAAGTCAAATCAAGAGGTAGTATCTTCCTAGGTGATGTTTCCAAAGAAAAGTGTTTCTTGACTTCACTGTTCATTTTCTAAAGCCAACAGATGAGTTCTCAGATCTCCCTTTACGTGTAGCAGAGATCACTAAAGAACAGAGACTGCGAAGAGAAAGTCAGTATCAAGAAAACCGAGGGAGCACAGTCGTAACTAATGGTGGAGGTAAATAGTGATCTTTGGCTAACAATATTTATTGTCATCATTATTAAAGTTCCAGAATATTTGCTATAAATACTAGGTTGTCTAAAGAGGAAAAAAAGAGAAGGGTCTAGGTGGAATTATACAAAACCACTGTTGTGTGAATAGTGTAAAAACACTGTTGTATTAAGGATGTTACAAGGCAAAATCAAATAGCATCAGAATTAAGATTATTTGGGAAACATTGTGTCAGCTTCTGCATATGTGCTATGTTAAAGTCTCCAACTGCTTCAGAGAGTATTTTGGAATATTGAATTTCAGTGCATGGAATTTTGCTGCTTGAGCTACTGGGGAAAATTTACAGCAGTAGTAAATTGTCAGTGCTCTGTGTTGACTGCTGTCAGAACAGGATGGGCAATTTTGTCAGGGAATTTTGTATTTCCGAGTAGCAAAAGTGCCTCATTCAGCAGTCTTGGGTTTTAATCCAAACATGCAAGCCATCTAGGAGGGACTGGTATTTGTGAATGACATTGCTTTTTTGTACCTTCTCGATTGGTTTCCTGCAGTTTTACAGTAGCACCCTCATATTTGTTCAAGAGGTGATAGCGCTTTGCATGTTTCTTGATCTCTGTAGTCCTTCTCCATTTTAACTTCCAGTAATCTGCACCTACCACTGTCTCTTTGATTATATGTCCCAATTTTAGCCTTCTTCCAGGTTAGGATTTTTCAATCATTCCCTCTTCTCCATTTTTCTGCACTACTTATTATTAGATCTCATCCCCATATACTTTGATTCATTTTTCTTCTTTCTCAGCTGCTCCCTGTTTTCCATTTCCCCTAATGGCTACAATTCATATTCCCTATCTGAGTGTCACTCTTCCCAGCTACTTTTAATCTTCCTTGCCCAACTCCCACTTTTTCTTCTCTCTTCCCTCCTCGTCCCCGTCTTTTGCTGTCTTCTTTTCTTGGTCTTATTCTTCTGTGCCACAATATTTTGTTTTCTTTGCTGCCTTCTAGAAATATCTGAAACTTTTGGTTGACTTGCACTGTTTTACACATTAACGGACAAAAAATTCAGTTCAAACAGTTAAATTTTGGCAAAGTTAGAAGAATTGAAGACATGGTGTCATGGGAAGCTCTCGGCAGCCTTAATAACAGGCGGTGCTGCCAGCTCCACCTCCAAGACTAACTTTATTTTGTTCTTTTGGGTTTTGTACACCAGGGATTTCAAAATGCCTCACTATTCTTTTAAGATGGAGCACAATCAGTTCATGAGTAGGAGTATCTGAGAGGGGGCACAAGCCATAGCATGTGGCTGTCAGTGATCCAGGAGATCGCTTCCAATTTTGTGTTCCTAACAAGGATACTAACTTGTTTCACTCTCTACTGTATTATTATTGTTGTTGTTGTTATTTAATAAGCAAGGCTGGAAAGAAGGGCTCTGTTTTGGTTTGTTTTGTTGAGGGTTTTTTCACGGTTTGAAACTGAGATGGAGATTTAATGAAGCCAAAGTATATAGGAATGCTGTTTTGGATGGTTGTAGCAGAGGAGGTGGCTTTGGCAGTAACAGTTGCTAGATTGTGTGGTGAGGCAAAGAGAAGTCTGTTTTAGACAAGCAGGAAAGGGGCGGGGGACTAGAAAAAGAATGTCTGCAAGAGAGTCTGGAGCAAGTTTGGGGAGAGTTTTAAGAAAAAGAAAGCTCTAGTGCTCAGAAAGGGAGCTTATGCTTTCCCCTGCATCCCCAGCACGGTATTTTTCATTAGGGTAGTTTGCTCAATGTCATGACTCTCAGAATCCCTGGGCAGAATGTGTAAAAAGCAGTGACAAGTGAAAAAATTGCCCTACATAGTATCGCCCACACAAAGGAAAATCAATGCTAGCCAAACTGTGCTGTTTCTTGCTCTCATTTCAGTGGTTCTTAATTTCTTTTTTAATTCCTCTTTTTAAAATAAAACTGCAGATGCTTTTATATTGTTTTAGAGGGATTTTCTTGCCTTCTGTACTGTCCTTTGTTATTTCCACATAGACTTTTTATATTCATTGCATTGCATCCAGATAACTTAGACATGCTGCCCTCTGTTTTATTGTTGTAGTAGTAAAAATAGTAGAGGTATCTGTCATATCCATTCTAATTTTCTGACAGAGATTTATTAGAACCAAGAGAAATTATTCAAAACATACACAAATCATTGCACAGTCGTGGTGTTAGCTGACAGATTTTGATAGATGGTTTTCAGTATTGAAAAAAAATCACAGTATTTACTTTACCTTTTCAGTCATTGCAAAAGTATCTGTGGCCAGCAATATAAAACTACATGCTTCATACATGTTTCTCATTGCTTTTTAAAAAGCATAAATTTTATCATTATTTCAAAATTTGATGTTTAACAAATGTTAGTGAGCCTGGCAAAATCCAAGAGCTTTAAGGCTGAGCTTTCCCAGACAAAAGAAAAACAGTAGGGCATTAGTTCCTGACGTTGCTTTTTTTGTTGTTTTTTTTCCTCTCCTGTTGGTTATCTAATTATGGGTGTTTCTTTGTGTATGTATGTCAAGTGGAACATGATCTCGATCAGATCGACTATATTGATAGCTGTGCCACAGAAGAGGAGGAGGAAGAGGTGAGGCAACCCAAGTGCATGGACTCAGACAGCCTCAGCTCACAATTCATGGCATATATTGACCAGCGGCGAATCTCTAATGAGGTGGTGCTTTTACTTAAATTAGTTGAATTCATACATCCCAGGAAAGCCTTTGTGATGGTATTAATGCTGCTTCTCCCCAGAGGTTTTTTTTGGGTGTTGTTTGCGGGGTTTGTTTTGGTTTTGGGGGGGAGGGGGGTGTTAATTAAAAAAAAAATTACAAAAACAGGTCGGATCTGGAGGAAGAGCACAATGTTGTGCTTTGTGGAGGGTCAGAGCTGGAGTGTTAAGCTGCTCCCCAGTGCCTTTTGGGATATGAGGAATAAGTCTAAAGCAGCCACACTGTTTTCCTGTCATGTGGGTTCTTACAAGCTTGTGCTTTAGGCATACGTGAAGCAAATGGTTTTTCCAAAGGAGTCCTATCTTCAAAAGACATTGAAGTTGATGCTTCCAACTGGTAATTGGTGAAACCTAGAAAATTGTTAACATTTACTTGGTAGTACTAAATATACACTGAGCTTCTCAAGGGAAAATGTTGATTGTTATCAGCATAAATATTTAGTACAAGAATTTTGCAACTCTATTAATTTGGCTGTTCATGTTGGTTATAAATTATTTGCCAGTAAACTCAATGTCTTGAGCATCCATTTTAACTTTAGACTAACTTAAATATTCAGACTTTTCAGAAAGCCTACTCTTTGCAGAGAATTATTTTTTTCTCTCTTACTGTTGAGCAAGGCTTTGCACCTACACGTACAGACTTGGATATGTATATAGTCACCTTTCTGAGCACAAAACACCATCTGTAGTTTCAGATAAACCTGGCACAAAACTGTTTTCAGTCAGTAAAAGTATACAGTTGAATGAACAATAAGTAAGATTATTGCTACACAGGTTAGAAAGTTCTCTGGACAGCTTTTTGCAAATGTCTAGAAACAGGTGTGAGTAACTCTAGACATTGCTCTGTTTTCTCTTACAGAAGAAAAGAAAAAATAATAATAATTTTTAAAAAGGGGCAAACTTAGCTATTATTAGGATAGTGTATGCTGCTTTTATTGATTGCTTACTGTATCCAAATGATGTCCTGGAGCAGACAAGGGCAATGATTCCAGTAAAGTTACTGTCACTTTTCTTTAGCTCATGTCATTTCATTGCTTTCTAGCTGCATAAGAATTAATGTGCCTTAATAAAATTCACTAGAGTTGCTTTGAAATCACATGGATTGCCAAAACTGGAAGGTGCCTTTGTTTCAATGTATCAGCCACTGCTGTGAACATATGGAGAAAACTTCTCTGTTAAGTCATTTGGATGGTACAGTTTTGGAGAGTGTCCTCAGAAATCGAACCTATAGAAACAGATTTTCAGCCACATAATGTTTCCTTCTGTGTTCTGTCAGTCTTAATTAATACCTATGTACACAGTTCAGTGGTTCACTGTACATACTAAGTGAATAACCTCTCTGAGAAAATCTTTGTGGTTGATATGCTTAAACAGTACTTATTGTGCTGTGATTCAAATGTGTCCTTTCAAAGTTTTGTGTGTTTTGAAGCAGAAAGATACTTGGTCTATGAAGGAAGAAAAAAACCCGAGATCTTTAGCATTCATGTAGAAGCCTGGTCCCTGTTTTGTCCACTTCATATTACTGTTTACTGTGTTTAAAATCAGTGACACAGGTATCTGAGAGGTGCATTCATTTTGCAGATCTCATAAATTCAATATCAAACCACAAAAGCCGACGCCACTTGAAGCATAGACACAAGGGCAAAACGCAGAAAATGCACCTATTGGCAATACAACCCAAGGACTCAAGATAGTGAAAAGGCATTGATCAACATCAAAAAAGATGTTAATAGGGTTTTATCTAGTCACAAAAATTAAACTGTTTGCTTTTAACTGAAGCAGTAGTTTCTCTAAAAAGACAATCCAAAATACTTTACTACTTAGGAAGGCTAACTGTATGCAAAATAGCAACATGCATACAGGCATGAGTGAAAATTGGCAAGTTAATACTGAAAAGTTTCCATTTTCCTACATTAATGGATGTTTAAAATAACACTAAGGGCAATATGTTTCTGTTCCCAATGGGATAAAAGATTTCATAGCTCAAATTAAGCCTAAGGTGTTCTCATTCATCCCATGTTTTGCTTTTTTAGTCCCTCTGTGACTTGTCTTTAGGCCATCATAAAAGACCCATCAGCTATTGTATCCTGTATTTCTGAGAATCTAGACTGCATTGCTGTACACTTGTATATACATTCTTTGGAGATTAACTCTACAATTCTTCTAAGTTCATTAATTATTTTCCCTGCGTGATTCTTAATAGTGGAGGTTTTTAAATTCTTAAATTTACCAGTAGGCATATTTAATCTTGAAACTAAAGTTTATTAAAATTGGAGGAAAAAATAAAGGTGAGCTTGCCTAGTTGGAAATTAACATCCCTGAGTTGTGTTTTGTGGTTCTTCGTCAGGTATTTTGAATACCAGTAGTTACAAATGTTGCTCTGCAAAGAGATTCTTTGACATTAATGTACAGTTTTCTGAATAAGTTGTTAACTTAGTCTTCTCTGTTATTTTGCTTAGGGCTCACCAGTAAAGCCTGTACCCATTAGAGAATTTCAGAGAACAGAGGATACAAGACGATATTTACATCAAAACAGGTAAGAATATGTGGTAACAGTAATTTAATCCAAAGTTTCATGATGAATGCAGAGCGCATATTTACTGAATGTGTTTAGAAAATGACATTTTTTTTCTGTTGCTTCACCAGAAGTGTGCATGGCACTTTTATTTATGAATTACTGCTGAGATTAGGAATTTGTATTCTAATAATGGCAGTGATCAAAAGGCTTGGCTGTTCTAGGCCAATGCTCAGCTTTAAATCAGGTGGTTAATGAAATCTGCCAAATTAAAGTGTATACTTTTAAATGGACTTAATATCTGCTTTTCATGATTTAATTTGTGCTTTGAATAAACAGTTGACTTAAGCTATATTACATAAAGGACAGAAGGGATAAATGTACATTTACTGCAGGTTTAGGGGAAGCATAGAGAGTTACTATGGAGTATCTGATGTGCTATGAGGTCACACTCTTGGTTGACTCTTGGTAGCTGTAGTACTGTGGGGGTTTAGTTTAATTTAAAAATGTGCTTTTCTGTGCCGTAATCATGAGCTTACGTCAGAGGAAGAAGGGATAGAACGGGAGTCAATTCTGAAAACAGGTCGCTTAGTTTAATGAAGTAGATTTTTTTCTTAATTGTGTCCATACTTTTTAATGATTACTTGGCTTATTAGAGGGAATGCTTATCTGTAAAATATGGGTCAGAGTTGGACAGAATATAAATGAGGTGGTTGGGTTTGAGAAAAGCCTTTTCAGTGTCCAGTTAAAAGAAGAAGATGAGCAAATTTATAGCTTCTTGCTAATGGAACTAAAATCAAAATTGATAGAACCTTTAATATGCCACTGAAGCATTTCAGTATTCTGTGGATTGAAAGTGAATGTGCAAGGACTCAGCAGAAAATCAGCTCAATTGTGCTAGGGATGTTAAAAAAAAAAAAAAAAAAAGGAAAACTGCAAGCCATAAGTATGTCATTGCTTATGCTGTCTGTAGAAATTATTTTTAATGGTATTGAAAGAGAAAATGAAATCAAGAATAGTGTGTAAATTTTTCTAGAGTTATGGTAACATTTTAATATGCATTTTGAAATGTGCAGTAAATGTGCAGATACAGTAGGTGTACCGATACAAAGGAGGGTAACTCCTTCAGCATGTATCAGCATTCCTTGTCCTGTAGTGTCTACAGGTGAGGCATAAAATAATACAGCAGTCTGACATGTTCTTCCCAAATAAAGTGAGTGCTCTTGATTTGAAAGACTGATTTTTTGTTTATTGATTTATTTTTCTATTTGAACATTTGTGGTCAGCATGGAAATAATTAGACTTTACAAACACTGGACTCCATGACATATCTGAAGGAAGTAAGAGGCTAGTTAGCCAGGAGAGAACTTCTGTTTACATAGATAGATATTAATGATAAAGGAAATTATAGTTCACTAGGGTATCCAGTGTTTTCAAAATTTAACTTAAGGATGGCAGCAGATCTTCATGTGGAAGTAGTTAATCAACAATCTAAATGAATTGTAGCTTGTTCATCTTATGCTGCAGCAGAGTGAAATTCTTAATGAGGCACTAAAAACAGGTCCTATTGTTATTGCCTTCAAAATTATGTAAAAACAGCCATATGACAATGTGTAATTTTTTTATATTTTAAGCTTGTATTACCCAAATACTTCATTTGTGGCAACCACAAGCTGTAAACTGCTTCCACAATGATTCTGTGCAAATGCCTTGGCAGGCAGCCTCTGTTTTTTTTCTTCAGCATGCTGGAGCCATTAAAACTCTTAGAGTTGGATGTAATGCAGACTTCATCTCAAGAGTACTTACGTTGGTTGATTTAATTCAGTAAATACAGTTTGTGCTTCTGGACAGACTGTGGTGCATTCCTGATGCAAAAAAGCTGTGTGTACTCTGGTCTGAATACGCTTCTTGGCACGTAGCTGAACCCAGTCCTGCCTGTTCAAAACAGCATAATAATGGATTTGTCTTGTACATCAATGCTAATTTAAGTAACAGAGGAGACCTGTTGCATATGGGTCTTCCACATCTCTTAAGCTTCTCTGTGCAGAGTAGGTAATAAGTCTACACACGGGCAGCAGGACTAATTTTTTTTTGGAAATGCATTGGTAAGTGTGTCTCTGTTCCATAGTTGCCCCAGGAGCAAAGGTTACAGAGTCTATGCTGTCAAGAGTAAGCTACTTGATTTCCATCAGCTTGCTTTCTAGGCAGCAACATGACAGGGAACATGCTGTAGACTGTGGACCTTGGGAACTGTCAGTGCTAGCAGCTGCCTTCTAGCAAAGAACTGACTGCAAAATTTCTCTTTTATTGTTGATGTGATGGATAAGAGACAGATCCATTATTGTTTACCCTGTGACTTTGATGGCTTGTATCACTGACAGTTAGGAAGTCATCGCTTGATTGAAGTGAGTAGATTTGTTCTGAAAATATCAGAGGGTGCTAATGTTTAAAAATAATTCTGTTCTTTCCAGAGCAGAATAAGGCCTACAATAACCAGAATATAGTCTTTAAATAGACATTCCATCTTTGTGCATTTTGAAATCATTGTTAATTAAGCAAGTTATGTTTATTTAATTATGAACTGCAGTAGTTGTGATCTGACTTGGTATCACAACATGATTTCTTTAGTCATCCTAAATTTCACCTTTGTGGTTATCTGAAGCTAATTGTCTAGGCAATTACTCTTAGAAAAACAGCTGTAATCTAGAGAAGAATTCATCTGACAGTAGTTTATATGCATCAGTGGCCAATCCCCCTTCCACCTGGTGTTTACCTGCAGGGATACTGATGAATTACGAAGACCTGAAACTCTAAATTTGATGCAGAACAGAGAGCATCACCAAGTACTAACGAGTTATGTGGACAGGACAGAGAGGTAGGGAAAAGAAACATAGTTTCTACTGATTAATTTTATCCCCTCACCCCACAAATAACCATAGTAGCCAGTTATTCCTCTAAATGAGAATCATCTGAAAAGTTCCTGGATTGGTTACTTAACCAGCTCTTGGAGAATGGGTATAAAGTACTGAGTATCTCAATGTAATAGGCCAAACGTACAGTCCAATTGGTACATCTTGAGCTGTAGAAAAATTTTGTCACAATACAGGAGGATAGAAATGACTGTACAAAATCTGTCATGCACAATGAGTTAAACTGTTACTGCAGCAGTTGGTTTAACAGCTTTGCTTACTAAACAGTTACTTTTCTGATTTGATGAGATACTTGTCTGTCACTGACAATTCATGGATGAAAATTTGTTTATATTTAAGATAAAAAGTATACTTAACCCTCTTATTTTTCCATTTGTCAGATCCCCAGCTGATTCACCTTACTTTCTCTCTCTATCAAGTCACCACAGTCAGGTAACACATTGAACTCTACTATTTTATTCTTTTGGATTAATTTGATACAAAACCAAAGTGATGTCAGCCATAAGACATGGACTGTTTCTCCTTAACCCATCTGTTTTACCCTGTGTAGCTCTGCCTTTACAGCCTGGTGCACTGTTTTGTTCCAGCTTCCTAATACAGATCATGAGCTGCACCGCAGACACATGGAGCGTACCCGTCGGGAGGCCCAGCTAGCAGCGCTTCAGTACGAGGAAGAGAGGATGAGAACAAAACAGATTCAGAGAGAAGCTGTCCTTGACTTTAAGGTACCTCCTTTAGTATCTACTTGATACTTTATCTTTTCTGAATCCCTTAATGAAAATTAATTGCCAAGATCATTAATACTTGTACGTTACGCTCTTGGGCATGGAATGCACTGTATAAAGAAAATGGAGAGATAGCATTTAAGTACATTCAGTATTGGTGCTGTAGCTTAACACAGACAAAACTAGACCTGAGGAGGAAGGTGGAAGAGATTTACCCAAGATACGATTGTTGCAAAGAATTCTGTTTTTACATAGTCTGCCTCATTCTCTCAATTTTTCATTTACATAGATGTGACAGGATTGGTATAAGAAAGAAGGGGTCTTTATTTGAGAAGGCATAGAGGCAATTTAATTTTGAAGACAAATTTGGCAGAGAAGAAAGCAATCATATGCACAAGAAGATAATATTGCCTGATCTATTTTGATATTTTATGATGCATAAATGACTTACCTCCAGGTAAAGCATGGGTGCAGATTTATGGTACATCAGACCTGTGGATGCTGCGCCTTCACTTTAGCTTTCAGTGCAGTCAATGTGACGTAGTCTGCTGCTTAACATGCAAGCTTGTTTATATGCTAGTTGACTTAAATTTATTTTACTGTTTACTGCTCTGGTGACCTACCAAATCTTGCCATAACAAATTTAAGAAATGTTATAATTAATATTTGGGGCTTAGGGTGGTCTGCAGAGAGGAGAAGATTGCATTTATGTAATGTATAAAGTTAGTTTAGAAGAAGATTTTTAGCTGCCTGAAACTAGGCTTTTCATTAGCACCGACTAATCTCAGACCCCTGGCAATGTTTTGTAGAAAAGCTGCTTTTATTAAAGATTCTGCTCAGTCTTTCAGTTAAAGCCTTTAGGATGCATTTTGTTCATTGATGAGCCTTTGGGGGTTTTCAGTTTGGGTTGTTTTTTTTTTCTTCTGTTGCCTTTGTTATTCATGAGCACTTTATTCTCAGCAATTCCTCCTTTGGGTTATATTTTGGGTTTATTATGCATCTTTAATCTGCAAAAACAAATTGGTTTTTTTGTTTTTGTATGGAATAAAGGCTGGTTTTTTTACAAATAGTATCAGTGAAGTTTCAGCTCAGTGGAAACTTGCAATTTGCCCAGTGCATGTTTTATTTAAAAACTAAGGCTTCTTATGTTTTAAAACACTTCTAAATTATGCTGGTTTGTTCTGAGTTTTTGTTTCTCTGTCACGTTCTTTTAAATTGGTCGTTCATTTTTCTTTTTTCTCTACAGCAAAAAGCATCCTTAAGTCCTCAGAAGCAAAGTCCTCTGGATAGTGAGGTAAGAGTCCAGTAAGAGTATTACTAGGGATGTCAGCACCTGAATTCTTAGCTCTCTCCATCAGAGATATTTTCCTGATTGTGGAGCACTCTTGGGTTGGGTTTTCTGTGTTTATGGGACCAGTCTAATATTCCTGTTCATGTAGATTGCCTGTCCAAGTGTGTTGTTTTATTGTTTCTTGTATGTTTTCTATGTTCTATACAGAAAATACACTTCATATTCCATTTTAAGATGCTCCTTGCGAGCAGTACAGTTTACTTTCTAACAGGAGTATTCAGACAAGTTACTGCGTTGTAGTCACCCTTCATTGATCAGTTTTCTCCCAGTTTCCTATCATTAGATCACCAGTTATCCCAGAAAGATTAAGCATTAGAATTTTGAGGGCTATTGGAAAAATAAATAAATAAAATTTTTAAAAGCTTTATTGTAGTGTAATTTCATAATCAAAAACAGTAAGTCAGTAGGGAACACAAATCATACAAGTCTCAGTCTTCTAGAATATACAGAGCTGAGCCAATGGCATCTGTTCACTCTGCATCAGATTTCTGCATAGTAATGGCTCTTCCACTGCTTGCCATCCCCACTTTCCTCCAGAGGAAGATAATTCACTTGGCAGTGTTAATCAGATCAAAAATTTTAATAATATAATGAATATAAATAGTTATTTAGCAGCATTTTCCAACTAACTCTTTTTTTGTTAGAAAATTACCGAAACGTGGGGTAATTGAAATAGTTTTTGCTCCTTTTCCTTCTTAATGTTCTTCTGGTCTTAATTTATTCTTTTAAAGGGTCCTTTGTTCTACCACAGTAAGAACTGTGAATACATAGTTGTCCCTATTTGCTTGAGACAATACAGAAAGCAGAATAATTGATTCCTTAAGTAATACGAATGCACTATAATTCATGGGTTGTGTGGCTATATATTCCTTCAGGGTTACATATACTTCATGGATTTTTAAAAAAAGCCTGACAGTGCTATAAACAAGCAGTACATGTTCCAAAATGTCTGTCTGTTCACATACCATGTGTTTCTGACATTCTGTGTGTTTCTGACATTACTCCATCTCTCCCACCTCCCAGTGTCCCTTTCCATCCAGAAGGTCTCAGCATACTGATGATAGTGCCTTGTTAGTGGTAAGATCCTGCACGTAATAGCCTTTTTGTGTGGCAGATTCTAGAGCATACAAATAATGTGTTATGATTGTCTCAGATTAGACCAACTATTTTAGAGCTAATCTAAATAGCATAAAACATGACCATCTTCTTTGAAAAGTAGCTTTAGCTGTGAACTTTAATATTATGAATATGTTGATACTTGTACTGTCAGCCATTTGTTAATAATATAGTGATGTTTTTCCACAAAATAATTAAAGCTTTTGCTGAGAGCAGAGGAAAATTGCTGATAGTAAAGAAGAGCTTCTAAAATTAAAAATTCACCTCTAGTTCTGGTTTGTTTTATTCTCCATTTAGCTTGCTTCCTAATCGATGTGCTCTTCAGTGTCAAGTAAGCAAATTTTAACGCTTTGAGTACAGCCTTCTACTTTAACTTGTCTGCGTCCTGCACATGGTGGTTAGGAAATACTTAGTATCTTGGTAACCATATCGTAGCATAGGGAAAAACTGCTCTACCTATGAATGCTACCAGTCATGAAATATTCCTCATACCTTTTTATTGTTTATCAGTGAAGATATCTTAAAAATTAACTATTTTGAACACTGAGCAAAAATAAAAACATTTATGTACTCAATTCATGTTTTATGCTATTTCTTCCTTTATGGCATCTTAGCAATATAGCACAATTAAAGAATATAATCAATGCCATAATCCATGTCTATAAAGGAAAAATACACCTGATTTGCCTGCTGTTGCATGACTGCATGCCTGGGATTTATTTTCTTAATTCATGTGCTTCCATTATCTGCCTAAATTTTCTTTAGGCAGTGCTCCCGGTTAGAATATCTCTCTCCAGAACATGTTGGTCAAGATATTTACTGTCTCTTTATTCAGACTCTTTGGTTTTCCTGCTTTCACCTGACTAGCACTTTGTGGGAGAGAAAAAGTTTGTAATAGTAGAGAGAGATTTAATGATCGTGCATGTGCCTGTTTAGAGAAATCATAATCAATTAGCATATAAATCTGTGCTTTCATATTTAGATAATAGGAAACAGGAGAATAGCAGTGGTTTGGGTTAATTAAGTGTTGATACTCTGTTGTCAGTGAATTCATCTTTGGAATGTATTTTAAAGATACCTTTAAGGACCCCATTTCTATTTGATTGTGTGATCCCATGACTTTTGTTGTAAATTCATATATAGAATTTTACATTACATGACTTGGAATTTTCAGAAATTATTTTGAAACTGGCTTCCATTGTTGTTTGTTTCCTTTGTGTCTTTAACCAAGTTACATCCTTGCACTTCATAAAGAAGTGGCCAGGCTGGTAAGGAAAGATTGAACTAGATTTGAAAGCAATCATTTCTCTGGTTTTTTTTTCTTTTGATTCCTTGCTCTTTTCAGCAGCACTAAACTATAATAGTATATGAAATACTGGGTCTTCTGAACTGCTGAAGTATGATATGCAGCTCTATTTTGTAGTGGAAATACACACTGTGTCTAATGATGACATATGCCAGGGCAGCTGTTTCTGGCAGTTATTGTAACTGGAACATTAAGCCCAGGCTAGCTCATGAATTTGTAGCATTTTTGTTTCCACAAGTGTATTTTGTATGGTAAAAACTTGTTCAGCAACAAGGTTCATTAGTTTGCTTTAAGAAAAAAAAAAAAAAAAAAGGTCTGTCATAAGAGCTGAAATTACTTTTACCTTTTTATTTTCTATTGCATTTCATTTGATGTTTTCCCTGTCCCTAGGGATTTGAAATTTAGCTAGGTCTCATTTTTGAGGATGTTTTTTCCTCCACCAAAGTATAGAGGCATGTCATATCAAAATTCTGTTGCTAATGGCAGTTTTCAGTACACATTTTCCATTTACATAGTTTCCTCTCTGTCTTTTCTCTCTGCATAAAGACTGCATGCAGTAGTGTAAACTTTACCTTACAAAACTCTCAGACATTGAAACTTGCAGATAAGTTAGTTTAAAAAAAAAAAGTTCTGCTAGATTTTCCACTGATTGTTCTAGCTTTATGGTATGGGAATAACACTTAGTGGCAAAAAAGGAGATTACATAGAGGTATAGTAAAAGATCTTTTGTTCAGCATTCCCCTCATTACATCAGAACTCTCTAAACTGAGCAGTTGCCTTTCTTTTGTTCCAAACAATGTTTTCAGCTCAGATGTAAGGAAAAGATTTTAAAAGTATTAAGTCTAATATGTAGTTAGAAAGCAAGTGAGCTTTCTTTTATTTTACTACTTCCACCTTCTGGTATCGTTACTGCTTTAACAAAAAAATTCTTAAAACCAAAATTTAAGTTGTGAACCTCCTTTTTAAATCTTACATCATGTTTCTCTTGGTCTTCTCCTTATTGTCTTTTATCACTAATTAAAATTGAAATGTATTCACATTGCAGAGGTTACTCTGACCGTTTCCTTCAGTTTGTAAACAATTTCAGGACAGTCTGTTTGAACTCACAAAATGACTACCCATACTTTCTATGAATGTTACTAGTTCGGTTTAGTTGTTTCTCCTACACACCTGTGATTAGAACCGAAGTGGAGACTGGCTGTAGTGCATCATTGCACACTGTGGCGGATTTCTTTGTGTTGACTTGTAATAGCCAGACTAACTAAAATGTTGCTGAAGAAATGTAATCACTGGCTTCTCTGAGAAAATGTGCTGTATACCTCAAAGTTTTATATTAGTCGTATCCTGCTTGCTGTTCTCACAAGGGTAGTCCCATTTGTTACAGTTGGAGATTACTTGTTGAGATAGTGTCAAGGCTTCAGACTTGGCTAATGATTTCAGCCTTGATTGCTTGTGAATCTCATTTTTCCCCAAATACATTCTTGTTTTCTCCCATACTGTCCCTTACAAGGTGAGTACTATGGAAGGGAAAAAAAACCCAAAACATCCTCTCAAACTGCTGCTCAATTTCTCTATTGTGAAGCCTGTAAAATACCTGATAAGCGTCACGCAGCTGGTGTGACCTCTTCCTTTCTTAACCTTTGTGTCGTTGGTGCCTTGTGCTCCCTTCATTGCCTTGTGTTTTCTTGTTGTGGTCTAAAACATGGCCTGAGGCCATCGTGTTACTGTTAGCACATGGGATCTCTGAAACATTTTAAATTAAGACTTTTAGGCACCAGTGTGTTACAAATAATAATGGTATGGGTAAAGTAAGCAGGACTTGAATTATGCTAACTTGTACCCTGGAGTTTTCTCTCAGACCGTTGGCATCCGTTTGTGTATTCAAATGTTTAATAATCAAATTCCCTTAAAATATCCTTATTTGGTTTGTACAGAGTTCTGGTTGGGCTCTGCTTTGGCAGCCCCTGTATCTGTAGTTGTTTCTGGCCCAGGGAGATTTCTCTGACTTCAGTGCTAGCCCAGGGAGATTTCTCTGACTTCAGTGCTAGACCTAGACGCCAAAGGCGACGTGTGCAGTAGGGTGTTTTAAGTCTGAATTGCAGCATCCTGGTTCCTTTTGTATTGTGGCTACCTTTTCTTACAATTGTTCTTTGCCTCACTTCTTCCTTTCTTCCCTCTGTCTTTCCTTGCTGTCCCTGACAGAATGGCTTTGAGCCTCTCTTTGTGTTTGAGATTGACAATAACACCAATACCATTAAAAGGCGGCCAGGGACTCGCAAACAGGTGAAGAGCATGCAGTGTGTTGCTGTTGTGATTGTCCTACCCTGTGGTGTGCCGTGTTCCCCTTCCCTTCGCCCACTGCTGAGTATGTGGACTGTGATGACTTCTTGTCAGTCTGCATCAAGGTTGTCTTGCTCTTTTCATACAGGAATAAACAGTTATGTTAATGTTACAGACCACCTACTTCTGTTTGATTTTACTTTTCTCATATACTAGCTAATGTTTTGCTTAAGTCAAGTAATATTTTGAAACTCTTTAAAACAAAACAAAATAAAAAAAAGAAATGCATGATTTTTTGCTCTGCACTGCTGTGGAGAAAGAGACTGTCTTGAGGATCAGATGTTAAGTCTGCATAGGGCTTAGAGATGTTTGTATTTAAGGCTTGCCCTGAGTATAGCCTCTCCTTCTAGTCCTTCCTGGCTGTACTGTTCTAAAGTGGCAGAATAGTTGCAAATCATTAAATACTAACACACCCAAGTGTGTTGTTCACATCTGTAGAGTTTTTAGGTGTCATTTGGTGTTCTTTTCCTGTGCTGAGCTGCCACTTTGCTATTTGAATGCTGTTTCAGAAAGTATAGTTTCATTCTTGAGCCATTCAGTCCTCAAATATGAACATTTTGATTGTACTTTCAGTCAGACACAGAATTTGACCTTCTAGATTCACCTGTCAGTGACAGATTGGCATGCTGGAGCTCCTGTTCTGTAAACATGAAAAGTTGTTAATTTGGTTGGGTTTGATATTGATTATAATTGAAATTTGGCTGTACTTTTATGTGTGACAACACTGTAAACCTTAACACTGACATCTTCACTGAGAGCTAGATTCCACTCATGGAATCTTATTTACTTTGTGTGTAATTCACAAGGATCAGCATTAGGTGTTTGTGGCAGACACAAAGTGTGTATTCTTGAGCCTGTTAGATGTGGGCTTCTCTGATTTTACAAAGTTGATAGGAAAATAACATCGTAAAATTGCATAACATACTTGAAACATTAAAAAGAAAGCTATTTATTTTGAATAGTGACTCAGAATGAACTGTTGTAGGGTAAAATTTCCTTTTGCCTGATGGCATAGGTGTTACATTAGGTGTTACTAAAGAAGCTTTTGCATCACTTACTGTTCTTAGTTCTGCTTTTGATGTCACTGTGTTGTGTGTAAAAGAAACATTGCACCTCTCAAGCTTGTCAGGCAGAAAGTTCAGGAGGGTAGGAAGGCTTTAACTGTAGTTCAGCAAGTATGTATCTGTGCCTGTTGACCGTTTCTGAGAATGTGATTGTGATCACCTCTTCCTTTTTAATTTGTCTACTGCATTCCACCTTGTGCATGACCTGTCAGCTGTTTGCTAATGCTGCTACTGCCTTCTCTTTCTTTCTGCATTCAGTCACTCTCAGGGTTGAATCAAGAAAGCTGTGCTACTACCCTGCCTAGTGCCTCTACCTTCAGTCCTGTCAAGGTATCTCTTGCTATTATCATTCACCAGTAAAGCTAACAAAAAACTCTTGGATCCACACATCTGTTTTAACAGGTGTTAGTCTGTCAGCTTCTAATCAAAAGTTCAGGTAGGGTATGAATCCAATTTACCTGATTAAACTGTAGTAGGTATTACCTCATCTTAGCTTTAGGCCCTGTCTACAGGAGGCCTAAGCTATAAAAACATGGTAACCAGTCTCTGCTCTGAGGGGTTCTTGGTTGTCTTTGATGTTGCTTTTTCTATACAAGACTATTTACTCTTGACCAGGCTGAGTTCATCAAAAGTACTCCTGTTGTATGCTTTACCAGCTTACTTTTGAATACAGATATTCTATATTTCTTTCTCTTCTGTGGAAACTGCTATACTGAATGCATTCATCACAAGAAATCATTAGTCTGTGTAAGTACTGTAGTAAAACTATGGTGTGTTTCACTGGGGAGAGTGATGTTCAGTAAACAGCAGTTTTGCATTAGCAAAGGTGTCAGAGGTGTATCCTTATTGGTGCTGCTGTAATGCAGGTTCTGCATGTTACTTAATTGTTTTTCTGTGTCCCTTTTGCAAAGAATACTTTGAAAGTTTCAGTTAGAAAGAAAAGTAAACAAAGATCTGTCATTGCACAGTCAGTGCTGTTTCATCGTTGTTTTTCCTCAGAAAAAAGCAATTGTGTCATTTCTGCAAAAGAAAAAGCTTTGTCATTTTCTGCAGACATGAGACTTGGGGAACAACATACTGTTTTTTCACATTTCTGGTTTTTTTCTGAAATACATTTAGATGGATGGAGCCTTTTTTTAAAACACAGCAAATTAAAATGCACTCACAGCTTTTCTAGATTAGGACCATTTATACTCTTCTGCTTTTTTTTGTCCACAGAGCGATGACAGATCTACCATTTCCCCCGGCTCACCTACCACTCAGACAGGTAACAGGGAAAGGAAAAAGAACTTCTGAAAAATAACATCAAAATGCCTGCTTGCTTATTGGTACTATGAAGAGAAGGGAGCATATGTTTCCATCTCTGTATGTGGCACTGCTGTGTTTGAGAATTTACCCAGTTATTTGGGTCCCCTTAGCAACACTTGAGTGAAGAGACAACAGGAGTGAAGCATGTCCTCGGGCAGAGAGCGTAGGATTTGGCTGTTTTAGGCCTTCATACAGGCTTTGGCACACAAATGCATTCAGCAAGAGTCAGAACAGTTGGTGGAATTGGTATGTGGAATGTGCTTTGCATGCAAGTGTCCTTGGAAGTGCCTTTTCCTGCTCTGCGCTTTTATCATGCATGGCTGTAATTTATTTTGTCATTATTATATTAAAATTTTTGTTTTGTTCTTTTTAATTACCACACTGCTGAACCCATTTCCTATTTAACCATTTCCTTCTTCCTCCTTTCCTTTCCTGTGCCTTTCCACATTTGTTTAGTCCACCTTTCCCCTCCATATCCTGGCCATGCAGCCCCGCCTTCCTATAGAAACCCTTCCCAGCGACCTGAGAGTTTCCTTTTCCGAGCAGCTGTCAGGGATGAAGCGAACAAAGGTAGGTTATATAGCTCAGAAATTAGTTAGTTTTGCTACATTATATTAACATCTGCATTAACTAGGTTTTGCACTGTTCTGTTACTTCAGGTCATTATCATCAAACTACTTTTAGAGTTCCATTTGTAGACACATGGCATTAAATATTTTGTGCATAAGCAATTTTTTATTTAGAGCTGTCAAGTATTCTTTTGTCATATTTGGGGAAATGTGGGAATTTGTTCTTCCTGGTCTGTGCTTCCGCCTAAAAAGATACTAAGTAAATGCCACAAAAGCCTTTAACAACAGATGAAGGCAGCTTGATAAATTTTGCATTGCACAGTAGCACAAAACAAAATTGCAATTTCTGTAGAAAAATTGAGCTGTTTCAACATACGCCATCCGGCAAAACTTTGTCCTCCTTTCTGAATGATTATTATCCAACAGAAAGAACAGAATCTAAACAGAAAGGAAAATGTGTTAAAGAACACCTCATTTAGATTAGTAGATTATTAGTTCGATTAATGATCAAATGAAAGAAACAGATTTGTGAAAAGGAATGCACTGTACCCATTCTGGAACCTTGTGTGTGCATGTATACTACAGCAGTGAAGGACAATCAGCCAAACCGTGCTTAGTGATTTTTCTTTCCTTCATGCTACTTTTTTAGTTGTTGCTTCATCTTCTACCCGTGCCTTGTCTCCTGCTAATGATTCTGCAGACCCTAGAGTAAGACAAAACTCCAAACAGCGAGAGGAGGAGCTAGAGCTAATAGAGCAGCTACGTAAGGTAAGCGCTGCGAGGAGCCACGTTGCGGACATCTTAGTAGATGCATTGCGTGTGCCCTGCTAAATCTGTCCCTGTGTTTTGGACTGATTTCACTGAACCAATATGGTGCACAGTTGACCAAAATTAAATGGCATTGTACAGCCTAAGTGGTTCTTTCAGATGGATGCAGTGGTGTTCGTGTTGTTTTTTGTGGTGGATAAAGTCAGCTTCAAATTCTGTAAAATAAACTGTGCTGACTCCTGGTTTTGAGTGTCCAGTGATCTCTGCTTTTAAAATTCATGTGTGCTTTCTTTCTTCCTTATCAGCCTTCACACTTTTAAGGAACTCCCTGGAAAGTTGCCTCACTGTCTTCCTTTTAATCTCTTTTTTTTTAAACTCCTATTTGCTCTAAAGCCCACAGAAAAGCAGATGGATTGCAGGGACTACTGCCATTCATGCTGACAGCACGGTTTCCTTGTTTGCTCTGATCCATCTATTGATTCTTGCCTTATCCTTAGTTAAGTGCAGAACATCTGAGGCACAAATATTCCTTATACTTGTGCTTTTTGTCTGTTCAGGGCCACCACACCCCTGGTTTGTGCCAGGAGGCAATGACAATACACATGAATACTACAGATGCCACATGGCATTAAGGTACTGCTCTGCTTTGCCCCAGACTTGTTTCTGGAGAGCACGAAGGCATTCCTTGAGGTGCTCTAATTAATTTTTTGAACTTTCCCAAGAAATAAAAATTCCTACTTATTAAAAGCCATAAGCATCCCAGATGGACAGAAAGAATTCCTTCTCTTTGTAAATTTTATAGTAAGGATAATCTCCTTTCTCTAAAAGGAGAAAGTTATCTTAAATAAAACAAAACAAAACTTGGTGCTGTTTGCAGACCCTCTCTTCTGTTATCTCAGAATGCTTTGTACGTAGTCTGTCTCTTGTTCAGCTTCCCAGGTAAGCTTAAATGGTTTTTTTGTTTTGGTTTTTTTTTAATACTTCAAAAAATTTAGATAAAGCATAACAACTCAGTTAAATTCACACAGCATTTGAAATTAAAAGCCTGAATTGAATTTTTATTCATTCCCTTACACAAATTCTAACTACCTCATTTTTTAAAAAATATTTATGCCAAGTAGTTCAGGTTTTTCTTTACAGGCAAAAATGTTGTCTTGACTTTTGTTAACTGTGTTATCCTCCAACCCACAAAGACAATTATTTTCACTTCTCTTGGCTGAACCATTCTCTGAGAATATGTAGGATTAGGTATACTGTTCCTAGACCCTGATTTCCATTATTTTTCACTAATGGTTGTATTAGTCCCCTGTACTGTACAATGAAAACTGTTCATCATTGAACTCAATTGCTCCCACATTGTGATCGGCTCTGGGCCACAGTAGTGAGCAGAGCTTTCCTTGATGTTATTCAGAAAGCTGTTTGGAAGTGTCATGAGGCTGGACAGAGAGTTGTAATGCAAGCACTCTACCTCTTATAAAATGTTCTTCAGAATTAAACAGTTGGAGGAAACCAGCTCTTAGTTTTTATGTGTCCATATTCGTTTTTCTACAGAATATAGAATCACGGTTGAAAGTGTCGTTGCCCAGTGATCTTGGAGCAGCTCTCACCGATGGTGTTGTTCTATGCCATTTAGCTAATCACGTGCGTCCCCGATCTGTTCCCAGCATTCATGTCCCCTCACCTGCTGTTGTAAGTATGTAATAATGATAGTATTTTATAGGTGTCCAAAATAACATCCAACGAAGTCCTGTAATCCAGACAAATGCTAAATTGAGGATTCTGCTCTGTGAATGTACATGACAAAAAATAACCATCTGTTCTCTCTAAACAAAAAAGGTATATAGCGTCATTAAAAGAAACTATATTTGGGTTTGTTTCATTTAACTGAAGTTACTTCTAACCCAAATTGTAAGAAAATGTTAACATTTTCAAGTCCTCCCTATGTTAACTTTAAAACTAGTGAAATAAGAGACAGTTCAGCATAAAAACTGAAATAGAATATTTCAGAAGATCAAAAGGTCCAAGAAGTTCAGGAAAACAGATAGTAGGGAAATACAACATTCTCTACAATGTTTAGGTTTCCACTATACATGACAGCGAAAACAGGCAGAGAAGCCAAGCTGATTCCTGTGTTCACTTTACAGCACTACAAATTCCTCTGCTTTGGAATTTTAGCAGAGAACACTCAAGCTACTTGGAGAACAGCATCTCCTGGAACAAAACAAATCCAGTCGTACTTTTGTGATAAGAGAAAAAAAGGTTGTAACTGGGGTCTGTTCAGAGCAAGGAAGGAATTGCACAGACAAGTTTGAAATTTTCTGAAGTTGTTTCTCTTACCCTGCCTAACTGCAGTGTTTCTGGAAAGCAATGAAGATGATCTATTTCTGGGTGCATTACTCTCTGTCATGTAGGGAAAGCACAAAATTGGAGAAAGGTTAAGAACTGTGAAATAATGACAGATTATTTACCTAATCTGTATTTGTGGAAGTCAGAAAGTTCAGTGAAAATATTTAGGGTTGGCTATTTAAAAAGTAGTATGGACAGGCAGATTGCTTGTTATGCACCTTTAAATTGTATGAATAAGGAAAAAACCCTGAAGATTGTTCTTGGGAGAAGAAGTTGAAACATGCATGTTGTGTTTGCTTTTCCTTCTTGTGGAGTCGGTCTTTGTGTTGGCTGGAATTTGAACTGGCACTTACAGGGCTGCCCACTATATCATTATGGTTCCTCTCCCTTGGACTTAATGTGAACAAGCAGATGTCCTCATTATTTTGAGAACGATTGAACTGGACATGCCAACATTTTAGGCAGATTGTGGAATCATTAAGAGAAAAGGCATACAGCCGCTATTCAGAAGACTTGCGTCATTGAGAATATCTTTTCAATGGCCTGGTTTTGTGTGCTGTTGAATATTCTGTGTTAGGAATTAAATCATGGCTTTGTCATATAAATCCCAAGGAAGAGGCAGCCTTTAGCTGCACGGCTTCAGGAGCAGAAGAGGCATCATGTCATTCCTCAGTCACAATGTGATCTTTGTATTCCCTTCATCCTTCGGTAGAAGGAAGTCAGCGCTAGCCTTTAACCTGCTTTCGTGGTGGGGAAATACGGCACATTGAGGGGACAGGGCAGAAACCCCACCACTTATGGAAAAGTTTTGAACCCACAGAGGCAGCTGCCTGCTGCTATGTGGACTGTGGGTAGCTTGTTCAAAGGAGCAGGAAGCTTGTGTCTCTTTAACCAGAAAAGAATAAGCTTCAAGAATAGAAACAAGACAGCCTGTGCCATCATATATCTGTGTAGAGGTGTGAAAGCTAGCTGTAGAAAAAAGCTTGCTTGAAAAAATGCCAGTGAGTGCAATTCAAACAGCTACATCAAACACATCTACAGGAGGCTTACAAGCAGAAAGCTTCGATTCCAGTTTTCTTCCATTGTTTTCTGGTTTCATCTAGCCTTCATTTTTTTAATCTTTTTGTTAATTGAAATATGGTTTGATATTACATATATTTTTGTATTGTAATAATCCAGAACAGACTCCAGATTGCTTCATGTCATGAAATTGCTGTGAAATCACAGCATGGAAGCCCTGCATGTATGTTTCATTCAAAATATATTTTTTAAATTGTCATACGGTAGTCCCTGAAAGTGTTAGCCAGTTTTATGTAACACCTTGTATGTAAATATTGCACAGCTTAGAATTGTCTTTTTTAAAAAACATCCAGCATTCATAAATTAGCTTTTCATAAAATAGCTTTGAAATTTGGGCTTGCTTTTTTAAAGAAGAGCGAACTTCAACAGAGCCTGCTTTGAATTAGACAAGCTTATGTCAGTGCAGTATGTTTTTGGCAAAGAGATTTATTAAGAGTTTTACTTAAAAAAATAAAGATCTTTTAAAATCCTGTCACTTAAGAACACTGCCTCCTTTACTTCTTTGCAGCCTAAACTTACAATGGCAAAATGCAGACGAAATGTGGAGAATTTCTTGGAAGCTTGCAGAAGGATTGGAGTGCCTCAGGTATGTATTTCTACTATCCTGATATAATGTTTCGGGTGCAGTTTTGTATGATGCTTCAGAAAGTAAAAACTTCTTTGGAAGATTGGATGAAAACAAAATTATTAAAAGTTTAGAAGGTTCAGGTATAAGCTATGTCTTGCGGTGTAGATCAGACTTACCTTGCATTGTCTTCCGGAGCAAAATGAAGTCAGATATAGTTTGTCAGAGGTCTGATTCACTTACTGCTGTGTCTCAAATTCATAATAGCTGATGCAGTTCAAGTCTGCCTTTAGAATTGCAAGGTATTTCTATAAAAACAATTACATTTTCTCAAGATTAGATATTTGACAGCTTAAAAGTGGGATAAAATTTGGATGATGTTTTGCATGTGTTATTTCTATCCCAAAGCTTTTCGTGTTCCTTCAGAATAATTCTCTTATGTGAACATCTTTACTGTCTTACCAACAAGTCACAGTATTTTTGGCCTTTCTCTCATGGTAGCTATCTTTGCATAGATCCTAATTCTTTTATTATGTACCAGTGGTAGAAGTCTATCTTCTGGTATTCATTGTCCCCTTCTGAAACTTCGAAGATGTAGGAGGTGGGAACATATAAAATAGTCCATCCAAGTCCAGTCACCCAGTTTTATGCTGTCCTGTCCTTTCCACTTTGTCTTATTCAGCAGCTGTGTCAGTACAAATAGTTTTGATACGTCATGTTTTTCTTAATTTTTCTTCCAGTGCATTAATTGATTTGGTTTCTTACACTGCTAAGCATTAGTGTTTGTGTTATAGGTGCTGTTTTCTTTCTTTTGTATTGTGAAAGGGAAGAGTAGACCCAGTGGCTAATTTCCTAGCTATTTCTAAAAGCAGTGTTCTCAAGTCAGTTATGCAGTACTTCCTGGTGTTTTCAGATAGCTTCACTTGCAGTTATTTGACCCATTGGGATTTTAGGACAGCATATTTATTGAGCTGCCTGGCAATTTCACATGACTCGGTGGTGAATCCTGTTGGAACATGGTAGAGAGTTGTAAGTGATCATTAGTACTTTGAGATCCTGCACTATTTTGGTCCCCTAAGAAACTTCAGACTTTTACTCCCAGCAGACCTGCACAATATAAATTTGTCTAGGGCAAAATTGTTCAATTCCTTCCCAGCTTCCCTATTTATAGCTCCCTCAAATATGAAGATGTAATTTTCATCAGATTGCAGTACAGAGCAGATCACCAAAATGACCCACATTTAAAAACAAACAAAAAAGTCACTCAAGAAAAAGTCCCTTATAAACCCAGTCTGCTACATCTGCTACACCTACTGTCTAGGACCCTCCTGTTTTTCTCGTATTTCTTGCTTTAATGTGAAAAGAGTTCAAGGAGAGTGTCTCTGGGGAAACTTAATGAAATACCCCCACCTGAACACTAAAGTTGCTCTCACATGTCTACATTACTTATCTTACATTCACATCTCAGTAGGTATCTGTATGCAAGAATGGCGTGGCAGCCTAGTATATTTTTCTTGAAACGATGCCTGCAGGTATTTTCTTTCATTTAAATTCTAATTACAAAAATAAAAGGCTTTCTGAAAGCATGGATCTATGTAGAAATACTTACCTTCTAAGAGGAAGGCTACTTTTAGAAAATTCTAATTACAGGCACCACAGTGGAGCAGCTATTTCTATAGGACTTTGCTAGTTAAAGCCCTTGCATCAAAAGAAAGCAACAGTTGAACACATTGATATGTGCATCTAGATTTCACTGATTTATTGCAGTTACCTGTGTGAAAGGGAGGGAAAAGATACACAGTGGGAATAGTTACAGAACACTTAAACTCTAATTAGTAATAGATATTTCTGCAGGACACTGCGTTCAAGCATCAGTTACACATAAATAATCCCTTGTCCTACTGTCTCATTAACTAAGATACATGTGGAGACTTAGCTTTGGTGAGTACTCAGTGCCAACAGCATCTCAGAAACCTGTAGCCTCTTCATTTCCCCTGGAGAAAAACGGTTTTCACTAAGGCATATGTAAACTGTTATGTTTTTAACAACAAAGACTGTTACATGTTTAAGCTGTACAGGTGACAGGCACCTCATTGAACACTAAATATTTGCATTAAGTGAGTTCTCTGCAATGGGAGTCTTGCAGATTCCTTTGAGAATTAACCAGCTGTGATATGCTTCTTGAACATGTAGGTTATATCTGAGATGTCTGATGACTGACTGCTTCGTGGATGTTGCTATGGCTAACTGACTGACCTTTTTTTTTCTGTCTGTTTTCCCTTCCTGCTCACACACTCTGGACAGGACAATCTTTGTTCCCCTTCTGACATTCTTCAGCTAAACCTCAGCGTTAAAAGAACAGTTGAGACTCTTCTTTCCCTGGGGACAGATTCAGAAGAATCCAGTCTTGTCTCCCTTTCCATTCAGCTCTGGGGCTTTGTGGTGTTTTACTGTACTCTAATGCTAACGCTCTGTATGTTCTATCGCTGGGTCTTTTTTCTCTAGCTGAAGGATAGTGTTGCTGCTTCCTCCCTCCATCACTCCGGTGCTTGGGAAAGAATTTTGGGTTTTGTCAAGACTGTGTGTATGAAGTGCTTTCTTTCCCACTGATGGGACAGAGGTGACAAGTACGATGTGTAAACACATTGGTGCACCCACACAACCGTCTGTGACATAATTCACATTTGTATTTGCTGTGTCTTATTTAGCTGATGTAACGCTTTTACAAGGGAGGAGGTGCTGTCCGTGGGTTAGAGAAGGGACTGAGTTCAGGACATGTGGGTGCACACTATAGTCTGCTGATGAGTGATGTAGAACTGGGAAAACTGCGTTGTCAGTTCATGCCTCAGTTTCCCTGTCTGTATAATGGGAATTGCACCCACTTTGGTAATTGCTTGAGGATTATCTGATGAAAAATGTTAAAGAATGTAATTTTTTTCAACATCAGTGTTCCTGATGAGCTCTTACAGTCTGAGGAGACATGGTCTGGTAAGTTTTGTCCACAGGACTTTTTAAATTATAGAGGTTTTTTTCTTATCCCCAGTCCCTTATCCTACTTCTGAGAGCATTTGACTTCTCATATTTGTAGACTCTGGTGTGTTACTTTAAGTCAGGATTTTTAAAATAACTGTCAGTGAATCCTGAGCTACTTGAGCTTCATAACAGATCAAGCAGGAAATTTTCAGAGAAATTGAGCTCTTCAACAGCTTTGAGAGAAAAGTTTTCTGGCACAGAAGGAAAAATCTTTAAGATTCTATCAGACACCACAGAATGTCGTAGCAGTTTACTGTGCTCTGGATAAAACTTAACAAAAACTTCTTGAGTCGCTACTTGATTGTGGACGCCCCAACCCATGCTTGTTCCATGGTTATTCCCTTCTTCCTCTTATCCTGTCATTTTCAGAAACCTTTGTATCATACAATTGCAGAAATACAAGTCCCAGCTGCACGATCACTCTTCACTGTTTTACAAAACTCAGGTAGTCTTCCGTAAATCTTCAAAGCTTTTCCCTCCCCAGGAAAAGCATCCTGGTGCTTTAATGCTTTAATGTCTCAGGGACACCTCAGAACTTCAGGGCGCTCCCCATGTGATGTGCAAAAGACCATGTCTCCTCAGGGTGTAGATTGATTCAGGGAACTCTGCTCAGAGACCAGTGACAGGTAAGTGTTAAGTAAAATGGCTGTTCCAAATGTGTTTTCAATAAATTCCCATTATATCTGAAAATACAGTGAATGGCTTGTAAGCCCGGTTTAAGTGGTGTTAGCATTCCAACGTTAACCTGGTAACAACTCTGAAGCACAGTTTAAGATACACAGGAGTTTAGTTGCAAATGTGGTCGCTACCAGTAAAAATGTGTTACGTGTACATGGATCTCACAAGCTCTTGTAACATGAAGTGAGTATTTAACAAAGGAGCAAGTAAAGGAGTTGATGCCCTCTTTCCAAATCACACAGTGTTCTGTCCAAGCAAAACATTGTTGAGGAAAGAGAGGACCTTTGACAGGGGAAGATTGTTTTATTTTTAAATAAGCTATTTTTGCACTGCTTACTGGTATGAACTAAAATGAACTCGGTTCCTATGTTCCTTAACTTCTTCTAATGAACACTGTGATGAAAGCTGCAAGGGGTTTTACACTAACAGTGCCTTCCAGTTTTTAAATTTTGTTTGTCATGACTGTCTGTGGTATCGAGTCATTCCAAAGCTTTTCCCCTTACCTATTTGCATACATAAGAAAAAAGATAAGGCATATTTGCTCAAGTTTACAAGTATTTTCTCAAGAAGCACACTTTTTTCAAAAAAAACATAAATTTGCTGGAAGAAAAATGTATTTCAGCCTGATCATATGACTTACTGTGAGAATTTCAGTCTGGGTTCATTTGTCTTCTCTCCACTCTGAGCTTTGCGGGAGGAGTGTTGGCTGCCACTGTTTATGCTGAAGGATTCTTTAACATCAAAAATCAGTAAAGGTTCAAAGAATGGAGAAATGCAGGTTGCTATGGAAATAACATGTGAGAAATAATCTCTGTAGCTCTATAGGAAGGACACACGTTGGTTATTTTCTACAGAGACAGAGAACTGTTGGACATGTATCCTGACTGTTGTGGAGTGAGGATGGCCAGGATGTGCCAAGGACTTACATAGGATGAGGCTTTAAATCCACCTTAGACTGAGAATAGCACATTTATTAATAAACACTTTGAAACCTCCTTTTGCATTTTGCGTATTACTCTTATTCCTTAGGATGATTTTGGAGGTAACCTGCTAAGCGGGTGTACTTCTGGAAGATAAATAAGTGGTAGTGACTCGCACATAACATAGGATGGATATTTGCCTATAAATATACTGTCAATTTCTCATTGCCTTGAACAGGAGAAATGGCATTTTCTGCATTTGTCATCAAGGTTATTTCAGTCATACATAGAAGCAAGTTTGGGGTTTTTTTTCTTTTCCTTCCATAAAACTTTCTTCTGCTTTTTTGTGTCTTCCGAGGAATTTTTGTAATGATAGAGATCAGCACATACATACAGGCCGAAGGACTTCAGATGGGCAGTGTGTCTCATGAGATGAGAATTGCTTTTAAGTATGACATTTCCTCTTGAGGCTTGTTGCACAGTGTTTCCATAGCGCACACTAGTATTTCATTCTCTGCTTTAAAGCAGGTCTTTCCTCATGTTTGACAGCTAAACAGGCTTGCTACATGAGGACTCCCTCAAAAAGGCAGTTTTGTTTTGGAAAGGAAGCCATGGTTCCTTTCCTACTGCATGTTGTAGCAAGGTCATCCTGTTGAAGCAAAGCTTTCCCCCTCCTTAAGTTCATCTACTTTTGGTTTCATAAACTGCTGTCATTTCAGTGTGGGCAGAGATAGAGGACAATTTGCTATTCCCCACTTCTCCCACAATCCTTTTTCAAATTCTTATTTGTACTATTTTCTAATAAATAAACACAAGGATTACCCCAAGGCCTCCTCCTTTGAGTAGTCATGTTCATGGTTCTTTAGTTACAAGCAGAAATTTCATTTCATACCTGTGTGTGTGCTAGCTGTCCATAACATTTCATATTTCAGTCACCTTTTGCTTAATTTTTTTTTCTTTTCAGTTGAGTGTTTTTCATCCATTTTGTTTTTGTCTTTGTTTTGTTCCCCATTCAGGAGCAATTATGTTTGCCTCTACATATTTTAGAAGAGAAGGGTTTGACACAGGTAGCTGTGACTGTCCAGGCGCTCCTGGAGCTGGCACCCCCAAAGCAGCAGCAACTTCACCACTTGTCTGCTGTGTAAAGACCTCCGGGACCTTTTGGGTTACCTTGGCTAAGCAGAAGGACGTGAAGACTTTACTGCCCATGCAGTGCATCCAAACACACAGAGCTCTGTTCTAAGGAAATGAGTTTCCGTGATTCCTGACAGGAATGTTTTACTTCATTTCTCCATTTTTTTGGAGATCACAACAGTTTCCAATAACATTTTTATTACCAATATTTTTGCCCCTTATTTAAAAAAAAATAAAAATTGAGTTCACTGGGAGGAGGGCAGGGAATTCCAGTGGCCAGCTGTTGGAGCCAGCTGTAGAAACTGACCTTGTAGACAGAAGACATGGGTGTAGAGTTTGGAAAGCAATTCCTAGGGGAATTCATTTATGAAAAAAAAAAAAAAAGGATGCTGCTGCAGTGGGCACATGGGAAATGAAATTTCTTTCCTTCCCCGCAGGGTTCAAAGAAAGGGAATTTCTTTGCCTCAAAAGAACAACAGCTATTTCTATTATATATTAAAAAAATTGCAACACACAATCTTAACCTGCAGTGTTTCATAACAGGGCTGAACCCCATGCAGCTGTAACTTTTGTTGGCATGTCCTCAGTACTTAAAATTTGAAGGAAAAAAAAATTTTTTTCCCCAAGGGAAAAAATACCGCATGTTTTCTCCACAAGAAACATTGTAGTAAAAGATACTAAACAAAAACTGTTCAAATTGTATTAATCACATTAGCATTCTTGCTGGGTTCACTTTCTGTTTGGGTTTTAACATGTCTTTCTCTGAAAATTTTTCCAACTTCAGCAGAGAGAGATGATCTACCTCCTCTCACCTCCCCTTCTGGTCATGTAGGGATGCGTTTGGTTATTCAGTAGTTTTGTCAAATGATGACTAGATGTCATCAAGAACCATGTATGTATTTTCACTGCAGTGTGAAGAATTACAGCCTGCCATGCTAATCATTAGAAACCTGTTATCAAATAATAGGTTTATTAAGGGCTGAGACATCCAATGCAGACATGCCAGCACTGGTGAGTGTGTCAGCCACTGAGAAATTTATCATTTTAAGAACACAGCTATTGAATTTCCACAGGTGGGCTGCATATTGCCAAAGCAGCAATCTGTTTCAAAAGGTAGCTTCTGTTTGTGGGTTTGATAAGGCTTTAATAATGAAAGCTTTTTATCATTGGAATTTATGTAGAGATGCACTGGTTTTACAGAACTACCATTACTTCCGTCCTCTTTCCTTAACGTAAAAATGGAAATTCAATATACAGGAATGGGAGAGGCAGCCAACAAGTTTTGCATTTTGCTGGAAAGTTGACCTGCAAAACAAAGACTAGCTCTGTGTGCTCTGGTCCTAGTGACAAGGCCAAGCTTGCTACTGGATCAGTTACAATAATTATTTTTTTTCCCCCAAAAAAAAAGACCTTGCAAAATCCAGTTCTCCACCCATGCAGTTCCTTTGTTAGGTTTTGGCCAATTTAAAGCATCTCAGAACTTTTTGCTACTAAAACGTGGTGCATGGGGTCTGAGACCAACTTCAGGCATCAGAGGTATTCCATCTGGGGATATATCTGAAGCAGAATACACCAAGAGGATTTCATGGGGATAAAGGAAGAAGAAATGGGAACAAGCTAGCTAAGTCATTTTTCCTGAAGTAAACCTGCCATGGGAACACTGGCAAGGACTGGTCTTAGCTGGATTTTTCCCCTTTTGATTTTGCAGTTTTGTTTGCGCTCTGTTTTGCTTCATGTATTTCTTTCAAGGTCCATTGTGGTGATTGTTGAATCCCTTGTTTCACATAATTATCTCAGTTGCTTCTTATTGGCATTGGTTGATCACGTTGCAAGTGGAGAAGAACACCTGAAGGGTACTTAAAACTGCACAGCTGAAAAGAGAAGCCTTTTCATACTGGGTAAGCATGTTGCCCTGAGCCCTGCAAGAAATGAAAATGCCAATAACTTGCAATACACGTAGGAAGAGAGCAGCTCCATACAGACATACTTTCCTCCTTAAGTGGGTCTTGGGTTTTGCTTAATTTTGCTTGCAAGGAGTGTTGGTAATTCTTAAAGGACTAGATGAAAGTGTCTGAAGTCTCTGCTGTAGTTTGCTGAATGGAAGATTCTGCCACTCGCAAGCAAACAGTATAGACCGCAAGTGTTTCTTGTATGTTTGTCTCTACACATAATTTGAAAGAGGGGGGGCACTGACTTCATCTTAGTTTTCAACATTAGGTCACTTGTGTTGTTAGAGAGGCATGTTAACTTTTTAACAGCACACCCTTTGTGGACTATTTAAATATTCCTGTTTTAAGAAGGCCATTCCCTTCATGGAATCGTGAGGGTGTGTTGTTTGCTCCAGTCCAGCTTCCAGCACTTAGGGAAAAAGAAACTTAACAGTATTCAGGTTGGTGGAAGTTTGTCATTTCATTAATACTAGTTTTTAGGAATTAATGGGGTGGGGAGTTGAGCCTGAACTGCAAGAAGTGGCCGTTTCCTATCATGCCTGGTTAACACAGATACTCTTCCGTACGAGCGGTGCATACGCGCAGCAGCTGAGTTCACGTAAAGCGCAATGGTTGCATGGCTGGGCAGGCATTTTGTCCCCAGTACCACTTACTTTGTTCTAAGCAACGGTTCACTCTGGCAGTTTCAGTGTATGTGGTCATGTTAGTTTGACGTTTATAATCCTGTGTTTTCATGCTGGCAAACACTAAATCTTGACTAAATGTTTAGGACAAAAATCCAAACCTGAAGTTTCATCATATGGTTTATTTAATGTATTATACCAAAAACAACTTCAGTTCTTTTTTGCAAAATGAGTTGGGATTTTCAGTGTATTTATGTGCAATTTTTGTTGTATCCCATGAAAAGAATATTTTAAAGAAAACTTGTATAAAATTCTATTTTGTGTGTTAAAGTAAAGAGGCAATTGTCTTTCCTCTCCGGGGCATTTGTGTTGGAGGATGTGGGAGGAATCCATCTGAGTGTTTCGTGCTTGCTGGTGTTTATACACTGACTCCATTGTGTCGCCATCCTTCCTCAAACCATGTCAAGCACTGAGCAGCGTTGAGGCTCAGCAAGGTTACACTCTTGAGATCGAGCAGCACGGGCACCGGGGAGTCCCTGATGGCATTGCGGTGGTCGGGGCAAAACAGCCAGGGTTTGGGTCTTCCCCCTTGTGAAGGGGGAGGCTTTCGGAAAGGCCCTGACCTCAGTGGCCTGCTGAAAGTGAATCAGAGACAACTTCTTACAGCGCCGAGAACACCTCTGTTGTTCTTGGTACTGACACAATGGCAAATGGTATTTTTACCCTTTTATGACTATAAATGGTTCTTTGAAAAGATGTTTTAGAACCAGAGGACTTGTAAGGTGAATTTGGACATCTAAAAAATTCTTTGGTATAGATATTGTGATGTTTTACAAAGCAGTCTAATTTTGTTATTTCTGAAAACAGTGTAAACGTGTAATTAATAGAGTAAAGGATTTTAAAGCTTCATCCCATGCTGTATGTCTGTAAATACATTCCATAATTTCTGTTACATATAAATGTGTCTGAATATTGTATACTTTATTTTAAATTGCCTGTATTCTGCCAGTAGTGTGAACTTTTAGCACATTGATAATATAAAAGGAAACCATGGGTAATTTGAAATAAAGTTTTAAAACTTACATGAATTACAGTATTTCTTCCTGCTGTTTTTCTGTTGCATCAATGAATTTCACATTCTCTGTGTTGGGTGTTTATTTCCCTTCCACATCGTCACAGTTGGCAGTTAATGGACCTGGTTTGTTTCTCTAGTTTTCATAATTAACCAGGATAGAAAAATTCCAGCATTTTTACACACATTCTGCAGCCACATCAGAAGCTTTTTCTTGGGGATATTTTTAACCCTTCGCAGACACTGAGAAGCTGCACTTTTGTACAGAATCCTTTGTTTCTCCCTCGCCACTCCTTTCTTTTTTTTCCCCTCCTCAAAGTAAAATGTACATTCTAGGTTTGGGGAGTTTGCTGCTGCCAATACTGGTGCTCCTTGCCATTCTCATCTTTTGCTTGGTTTTATCCTATCTTGAGTTTGATCTGTAAAACTTGCACCCCTGCTTCATGCCCCTGCAGCATTTGAAAGGTTTGTTCTTACTAGCCAAAATGTTTAGTCCTCTTTTCTTCCCTCCATGTAGCTAGTTTTTATTATTTGAAAACAAAATAAAAATAAAAGGCCTAGAAATTGCCAGAGATCCACAAACGCTCCCTACTTCGTGCATGCTGCATACCCCTGTGGTACTGTTCCCTGCTCACCAAGCTGCTTCAGCTTTTGACCTCCTGGTGACTCCACCGGTCACTTGGGACAACTCCATTCCTGCCTTCATGAGGGCTGCCCAGCTCTCTCCTGGTGTTCATTTCTCCCTCTCTGACTAAAGCCTCCTCCTAACCAGCTTTTCAGTCTCCAGTCTCTCTTTTCCATTTACCTCCCTGGAAACCAGTTTCTTCAAAGGGCTTTTGATTTCTGGTTTTCCCTGCAGAAAATATGATGGATGTGCACTTTGATCCCATCTCTCCATAGCTGGAAAAAACGAGCAGTACCAGCCCTGGCAAAGTTCCTCAAAACTGCCAGGTTTTGGGACACTGCTCTCTGCTCCCATCACTGGATGCGCTCAGCCTGTTTACTTGGCAGCTGTACAGCCAAGACACGGAAGTCCACTGCAGTTTCTGACCGAGCAAGGTAAGGCTCGTAAGGAGAGCACGGCCTCTGGGAAGGGCTGGACGGGTGGGTGGCAGCGTGGCCATGGTCCCCAGGCAAGGAAGGGTGTGCTGCTCTTACTGGGGAGGCATAAGCTCACGGGGGTTCCGTCAGGTTAAAAACCTTTGTCCCTGTCACACTACTGCCCAGTGGATGGGACAGTAGTGTTGGGATTCTGTAAGAGATTTCGGCACTCCCCACCTTACTGGACCAGCAAACCCAGTTCTACTGTTGCGTTTTTATTTATTACATCATTTTTGAAAGGAAGAAGTACCCTTTCCTCTACGCACGCAGACACAGAGTTTCCTAATTTTGGAAGCATACTGCTGTGCCTATGCAATTTATGGGTTTGGGTTGGTTTGGTTTTTTTTTCTTTGAGATACCAGTCACCAAAATGGAAGTTTTGAATTATTTCATGATCCAGTGCAGTGTGTTAACTTCCTACTGGCTTGTTCACTGCAGCTCCGGGGACTTGATGTGCTGTAAAAACAAGTGCTGTTAGGCTGGCATCAGGAACTGGGGCTTGAAGGGGAGCCCAGCCTTGGCAGAACCCCTGGATGCGGAGGATTTTTCAGAATTATGTTTTATTTTGTTCTCTGCTGAAAATCAAGCAAAGACCAGCTGATTCCATGTTTCAAATTTCAGTTATTTGGTTGTATTACTAATGTGTGCCTAGAGTTTGATATAAACAGCAGAGATCTACTGCCCCTCCATTCTATCCCACTTTTTCTTTAGCTCAAAATCTCCAAAGAGTTTATGATCGAGCTTCATTCCCTCACTCAAACAGGTCACCTGTTAACATCCACCACATACGGAAAATACTGGTCCTAAATGAAACATACCAAGTCAGCAGCACATGAAAAAGAAGAGTTAAAATCAGGAATATAGCTCCCCTGGTTGCTCCGTGGTGCCTCCTGCAAGGAGGAGCCACAGTGCAGACGTGGGGTGTAAGTTCAGTCCTGGCTCAGCTCCTGCCAGCATCGGGCTGGAGTGATCCCTGTTCTTAGCACTGCGTGGGGACCAGGGAAAGCGAGCGATGTGTTCGCGGCTTTGGTACCAGTGCTGGAACAGGAATGTGTGCTGGTTTCAAGTAAGCGGCAGTGCTCCAGGGGTAATACTGATAATTTATAACGCAAGTTTGTCTAGAGCATCTGAAATTTAAGTGCTCCCTTGACAATCGGCTCTGCCTGATATTTGGGCACCAGCCCCCCTCCTCCCGTTCAGAGAGAAAGGCTCTCTGCTCATGATTGCAGTCATCTCACTTGAACTTTAGCGCTTTTGGCACAGTTCAGCTTGGACACAAGGGTGTTTAGATGGGGCCAGCACAGGCTCGTCACAAAGAGCACAGCAGACTTTGTATGGCTTGAGCTTGCTTTCCTGCGTGGGAGTGTCAGAAACCAGCCAGCTCAACCGCAGGGCTAATTTTGCTTTGTGCACAGTCCTGCGTGTGATTGACAGTCATGTCAGGAGAGAGGGCTCCCCTCTTGGTTAAGAAAGCAGCACGCTGCTCCCCAGCAGCTTCGCTCCCTGCCTGCTGCCTCATCTTGCTGTGCAGAGATGGTGGCCAGGGTGGTGGGTACGGCTGTGACAGACCAGCTCCTGTAGGCAGTGCGACCGGCTGTCTTTTTCCATTGTTCCTCCCCTCTGTCGGAAGGTATTTGGAGCTATTCTGTCTATGCTCTGACATTTTGCAGGACTGTGGGAATGGAAACCTGTGTGCTTTGACTGCCCTTGTGTTTATGCTGCAAGCTGTCAGCAATTTTCCCCCTGCCAACCTAATGCTGGCACTGACAGCAGGGAGAGCTGCTTGAGCCCAGATGCAGGGGACTTGGCCTCCCTGCCTTACTCAGCGCCACAGCAAACAGCAGCGCTTCAGCCACAGCCAGTGCTTTGGGGTCTGCAGGGGAGGTCCTTGGTGCAGAGCATCCCATGCAGGTGAGTTACTGGGCTGTTAACAGCATTACCTCCCGCTAGCTATCATGTTTCCATAAAGCACTTTGGGAGATACAGCGTATCTGCTGGACAAACTGTGTCTTTACTGTACAAGGGCAGCTTCAAGATCTTAAGAGTTAACTGCAGCTTCACCTTAACCATGTCTGTCATGAGCTGTGTTCTCCAGAATAGCCCGAGCTCTGTTACATGGTTTATTTTGTCCTGTCAGACAGACCAACTGTAGTGGCCTGCCCAGCAATAGCCCTGGAGCATGTCTGCAGCTGCTTTCTTTACTTATCGTGTCTTTTTCTTTGCTCCAGATTTTTCCTTTTTCCCTTTTTCTTTCTGCTTTGATAGCTGTTTCTCCCAAATCTTCCTGAGGGTCTGGTAGGGGCCAAGGTTTCTGCGGACCATTGTACCTCTCCACCAGGCCTGCAGCTGGAAGTGAGAGAGAGGTCTTAGAAGAATCACTTGCTGGGGTACCTGGTACAGCTCAACGGCCTGAGGGTCTGTTGCATGCTCCCCAGCCGCAGGAGGGAACCCCTGGCCCACACAGCAGCAGCTGGGCCTGTGCTGGTTATGCTGGAGGTATCCACATCTGGGCTGAGGGCATCTGGCTGGTGGCAAGGGGACGAGCAGGGGAACTGTCCCGTGACCCTCCCTGTATCACCCACGCAGTGGGGCTGGTGTGACGGGCATGGCCCCAAATCATGTAAGGAGACTGGCTTCTCCCCTTTCACTCCCTTCTCAAACCTGCAGCTAGCTGCTGGCTTTGTGTCTGCTCCAGTAGAAAGGGACAGGCTTTGTCTGTCCTCTGCTTGTGCCACCCCACACCAGCCAACTTTCTCAGGCCATTTTCTGCCTGAACAAAGCCTGTGGTGCAAATTATTAACTCCCAGCTGCTGATGGAGCAGCACCACCTCAGCTTTGCTCCCCTTTACCTTCAAGATGCTCTTCAGCTCCAGGGCATCCTGCTCTAGTTGTCTTCTTTTAGCCTCCTTTTCTGCCCGGTCACTAATGATGGTTTCCTCGAATGTCTGGCACTGCAAGATAGCACAGGGGTGGCAACAGCTGCATGAACAACACATCCCCTAAACTGCAGGGCCAACCTTCAAGGCTCACTCTGCCCAGCAGCTTGCCACGGCAGGGCAAGGCTCACCTGGACCCTGGTGCAGAGTCTTCTCCTCTGGCTGCTTATTGATCTCATCCTTGCTACATGCTTTTCACAGCCCCACCAGGGCTGCTCTGGCTGGTGGGTCGTGGTGTGGATCCCCACCCTGTGCACTGGGGAGCTCCCTGGCAGCCCAAAGGTAATGTGTAAGCGTGGCCTTCCTCCCCCACCTCCTTTACTTGATCTTTCCTGAATCCAGATGGCAAATGTTGCTCATTACCACTGTCAGTCCTAAGGCACTGAGAGCTGCTGCCAAAGTGAAACCTCTCACGGCCTGGGTGTAATTAACCCTCTGATCGTGTGGTGTAAAATGGCTGTCTGATGGCGTCTCAGGCAACAGATGGTGGTAGGAAGGACCTGAGCTCCCCCAGGCTAGGCAGCAGATGATGTACAAACACACTTGGGACACTGAGATGACAGTGTACAGAGTGAAAAATGAGCCCACAGGCAGGGAAACATCTAAGTCAGTCCCATCGTCTCAGACCCAATGACAGTAAGGAATGATTATAAGGTAATTCCTTCTGGCTTTAAAACACCCTTTTTTCTAGACACCTCTCTGCCCTGTGCTGCAGACTGTCCTGTGCCTGCATAGCTGTGATCAAGAAACCAGTGTGGGGCAGGAATGGTTTTAACCAGAATCAGTTCCCTTATAATAGCACTGTGCAGCTGTGAATGTGTGTCTGGAGGAACGGATGAGCTGCCTTTTCCAGTCTCAGCCTGTCTTACCCCATTGTTGCTAGAAGGAGCAGATTTGTTCAGACTAAGGCAACAAACTAAGGTGAGGCATACTGATAGGATAGAACAGTGTCTTTGCCTCTCACAAAGCCTGGCGATAGCTCTTTGATTACTTGCTGGTATTTGAAAGTAGGGAAAACATCATCATCTTCCCTTGATGTTACAGGTGGCAAATAGAAGATGATTTACTTGGTCCCTGCCTTCCCAGGACCAGTGCTTATAATTGCACCCTACACCTCAAGATTACTGATTTCTTTTTTTTCCCATGGTCCTGGTTGCCTATCTGAATGAGGGTAGGAGAAAGCCAGGATGCAGTTTTGCATGGCTGAGCATTGAGATGCTGCTGCTTACCTCCTTGGCAAGTCTCTGCAGCATTTCCAAGTTGTTTGCCTTTGATGCTTTTAGGGCATCCAGTTCTTCATCTTTAGCGTCTGTGTCGTTTTCATACTTGTCCACCCAGTATTCCAGCTTCTCTTCCACCTTCTGCAGGGGGATAGAGTGGTGCTCAGCATGGTACAAAGAGTGTACAGGGGAAAGGTTTGCTACTATTATGTGGCCTGTTGTCAGGATGGTGGTAAGAGTCCTGTAAATTTTGCATGGTCAGTGTTTCCTTCTCATCTTGAAAGGGTCAAACCCCTAGGACTAGTGATAAATTACTGGTGGCCTGCAGACCCCTCACTGGGGGTTCATCACAGAAGCCGCAGCACTGCACTGCGGATGAAGAGAGATGAGGTTGGGCTTTCAGAGGTACTTGGAGAATGGAGAAGCACTGTGGGCTTGTTTTGTGCACAGTCAGTCCTGGTGAAGTAAGTGACAACCAGAAGCCACTCTTTGTGTCTATACAGAGAGAGGGGGTTTAAGAAACACAATTTGTCAGTGAGAAAGCTTTTATGGTCTGCCTGACTCCCTATCCGCTTTCTGGATTAAGCTCAGAGCACCAGGAATAAGGTCCCAGGGGACAGCACTTCATGCTATTTCAGGTTGTAAAGTTGGCTTTGTCTTACTTGTGAATAGGAGGGCAGGTGTTGCTGAAACAGTCACCCAGATGACTTCCTCCCATTCACAAATAACTTCTCCATAGCAACAGCCATGATTGCCTGCATGGAAAAATAATCTGAGGAAAAGCATCAATCTCATTACGGCATCACAGCTGGACACACAAGGGAGATGGAGGGCATGGTCATCCTCTTCTCTGTGAGCCCCTATAAAGCCACCAGCTGCTGTCTCAGTACAGAAAGGCTTATACTTTGCCTTCTGGTAGAGGTCAAATAGGCTGCAGCTTGTACTTGGAAAGTCCCCTCACTATGAAGTGTTGATGAGACTAAGGCTCTGGGATATAGAGGACACTATTTAATTACTCACAAGTTACAGCACTTTTTTGCCCTCAAATTACATTTAAAAAAAATTATTATCTTCTATTAAATTTTGTACTGGCAGTGATGTTAGGTACCCTGCAGGAGTATAGGTTTTCTTCTAGTCATACAGTTTATGAGATGCTTTCCAGTGTAACTCACTGTAACGGGTACTGCTGTTGATGATAGGAAAGCTCTGAACCCCTGGATCAACAGCACAAGGACATTCATGGTTGGTTGCTGCTGAAAATGGGTACCATGACTGTGAGTTAGCAATTATCCAACCCTGATTCTTCCCCAGATCAAGATAAGGCAAAACTGGGCTGAGAGTTGGCTTCATTTCCTTGTTAGTGCCCCCTATGGTGCAACACTTGGGTCTGTGAAACTGTTGCCCTCGCTTTGTGCAGTAGCACTCTTCACTGAGTCGCTGGGAGCCCCAGCTACTGCCAAGGAAGGTCTAAATAAATCCAATTAGCTGAATACAACTGAGGGAGGAAAAATCCCTAACACCTGAATAAACAATGCCAATCATTGCATGAACTGTAATTTTAAGGAAATGTATCCAAATGTAGCAAATCCCAAGTCTGGGAGAGCTGGGTTAATTAAGACTTGAGGATAAGTAGCCATTCAAACAGCAGCAATCATGAACCTGGTAAATTTGATGGAGCAGTAACTGCTTTTCTTCAGGCACTGATTGATGATATAATGTTTATCAGTTGCTATTTTAAGCATTAGCAGACAGTCACACATACCTTATAGTGTTGCCTGAGGAAATTTTCAATCTCCATGTGGACTCGAATCTCCTCATCAGTTTTGCTCCTTAATTTCTGTGATCAGCGCAAACAGAAAATGTGAGAAACAATGTTAGTGCATACGTGTGTGCACACGTGTGCTGCAGAAAGCCAAGCTGGTGAGCAAGAATGCAGGAGCTCTCTGTGTAGCCAGCCCACAGACTTTTTTCGCAGTGACAAAATGAACCAAGGCAGTTCTTGCTCCTGAACCATCCATGAAAAAGGGACAACTAGATCAGACCTTGATCAGTCAAAAAAAAAAAAAGCTTGCAAAATCAGAACAGTTTTCTGGGCTGGTTCACCTTATGGCCACACAAACAGCTTTATCAGCATAATGTGCTGTGGGCAATGCTGGGAGCTTGGGCTGCTGTTGCTAAGTAGCCTTGTAACTACACCCTTTGGGCATAGTTATGGTCTGTTTCTCTGAGGATGGTATTAGTTTAAGCAGTCCCTGCCTCCAGCCACTGTCTCCTGCAGCTGTGCCATCTGCACTGTTGCTGTTTGCAGGACAATATAGGACAATATAGAGAAGCAACGGAAGAGATAAAGATTTCTAACCTGGATGAGTTTCCTGATCCACTTCAAAAAGTTGTGTTGGTGACTGTGATGGAGAACAGAAAGGGCATCTGGGGAGTGAGGGAGGACTCTTTCCTTACTAGCCAGAGATGCCTTCCAGTAGGGGCCATGGGGAAGGGCTTACCTGAATTTCCTTGTGGAGGACATTCTCTGCATTGCTGCACTTCTTCTGGGTTTGGTGGACCTGGAGGTCTGTGCTTTTCTTCATGTAGCAGCTCTCCATGTCTGTTTTGGCCTTCATTTCTTGGAGCTCATCTTTGAGGTAAACAATCATATTATCTCGGTTCTAGTGGAGGAGACAGAAGAAGCACAAAAGCAAGCCTGGTGACTGAGGTCAGCTCACTGTTTCTTAATTTCTCCACTCCTTGATAAACTCAGAAGAGACAAGGCTATAGGCTTCACACTTTCCCTGAACGTTGCTCCATTTCCACCTCTACTTCAAAGGGAAGTTTGGTTTGTAACCCATAGAGAAGGCAATAAACCCATCAGCAAGGAGTGATTACCTCTAGAGAGGGTGATGAACAGAATGAGATGAGAAGCCAGGCCTTCTGGTCTCTGGTCCAAGAATGGATTCAGTCAAGCTTATTATAAGCATGAAAGAAGCCAAATAATTTCAACTGCTTGAAGTTAGACTTTACTAACCTCTTGGATTAGGCTGTCTGTGAGTGAGCATCTGTAAGAGGAGGATAATGCCTCAGTCCCACGTAAGCCAAAGTTTGATTTCTTAAAGTATATTCTATTCCTTGGATTCATTTTTTTTTCTAGTTATGCAGCAACTGTATAAACACAACCTTAGGAACAGGTGAAAATCTAATCTTGTCTTGCTCATATGTTTAAACAGTAGTTTCTTGAAATCTTACCAGGTAGATGGTGCCCACTTTGCTATAAAAGCATACACCCAGGGCGAGGAAGAGGTGCCAAGGAAAAGCTGGCTGTGAGCTCCCAGCCTCTCCTCATGCCTTGCTTTGCAATGGAGCTGAGCTTTCCTGGGGGAATTCTGTCCCTAGGAGCTCCCCCATGGGCAAAAATCCTGAGCCAACATGCCCCATTTGTCTGGCTTTTGGAGCATGCTCAGGAAGCAAAGTGCATTTGCTTGATTTGGGATTATTGTTTTGTTTACTCCTTTTTAATTAATTTATTTAAGTAACAGAAGTTCATTAATCTGGGGCTGGAACTTGGAAGAACCGTCTGTAAAATGAAAACCTCTAGACTTTTGTATTAAGAGTTAAAAAGGTCATCAAAGTCTCCTATGCAATTATGCAAGATCAATTAATGTCTGGTTTGGCGCCAAATTGCTCCATTACAGCCTTTCTCTTTGCTTTCCTGCCACGCTATGATGGGTTTGACATTCATCAGCCAAACCTTGCAGCTGAAGATTAAATACCAAAGTGCTGGCATTTAAATGTTTTGAAGCCCACATATCTAGTCTCTGAAGCACCCTCACATTCCTTGGCTGTGTAAACATGGAAAAATGCCACAGGAAGAAGCCAGCTCAATAGCGCTGTGTTTAAAAGCCTCTGCAGTGTGACTCATTTCGAAAAGTTTTCCTTATAAGAAGAGTTTGGAACAGTTAAAAGGAAAATCCTTCCCTCTGCACCCCTTGTCGGACATAGTTAGGAAGAGCAAAGTATATTTATAAGGCTCAGGACAATTAGGGGCCTTGGCTGATGCTGCTTTGTGCATTTAAAAGTCATGTGTTCACATTTTTTTGAAGGTTTCAAACATCAGATACTACTTAACAGCCATATCATCATATGACTGCAGACAGCTACAGACATGACCTATTTGTACACTATTAAGGTTTCTGGTAATGGCCTTTATTTTCCCTGGTATGAAATTTTGGTGGGCATTGGGAGGGGTTGTGTTCCTGGTCAGTAGACATGGGAGGTAACCGTACTGCTTTATTTTGAGATTGTCTTCCTGTGTCATGGTGGAATCGTGTCTAAATTGAGGGGCTGGCAGAGAGACTGGGGAGATGCTAATGAAAAACACCGATTTTTTTGTGGTGCTGAGGCTCAGCAAAGCCAAGTGCTGCTGATGTCAGTGTGTTACTGCTATCTGCTAAGGATGTGCAAACAGGTCAGAAAAGAAGGGTTCAGCCTAGGTTACAAAGTACTCGGGTATTAGACAGGTGGGGCAGAGCATGAGCACTTTACCAGGTTATTTTCTTTTTCATATTTTAGTAAAGCAGAGGAAAAAGTGCTTTTGATTCCAGCGCCCCAGGCCTCAGCTGGGATGGGGGTCCATCTGCTCTGTTTGCTTTTTGTTGTATGGCATGTTTGTGGTTTGGATTTGGTCTGTGGTGTTGTAAAACATCGTTGTTAGAGGTGGGGAGTCTGGGGGCTTGGTTACACAATCCAAAGCAGACGGGAAGTGAAATGCAAAACCCCACTGGTGGTTTACAGCAATGCATTTGCTTGGAGAGGGAAAGTCAGCTGCAGGCATGTGGGCTGGTACTGCAGCCCACCTGATGGACCTGGTGCTGCAGAACTGGGGTGCATTTGGTATTAGGTTGCAGGTAGTAAATGCAGCACTAAATGCCCACAAGCTGTGGGTACCATCTGTAGAGTATGCTGTTCCCTGAACTTCAGGGACAGGCACTGGGAAAATGAGTTAATATTTGTTCATTCTGGTTTATCATAGCGAAGGTCCCAGCCAGGACACGGACCGCTTTCATAGTTAATGCAGTAAACCTCTGGGCTGCTTATTTGGGATGACTTCAGCGTTGAATCTGCCAAACCAAAGATGCAAAATCATACCTCATGTGTCCAAAACTATCACAAAACTGGCAGAGACCAAGATCAAAACCCAGGAAATAGCTGTCAAGAGCCAGACTGCTTCGCAAGCAGGTAAACAAGCTGATTTTCTCTGATCTCTCAGCTCGCAGACATCAGCTCAGAGGCCTGTCTGCTGCTGTTAGCTGGTGCCATAGGAGTCTGCCCCACAGATGCTGTTTGGATGCAAAAGCAACTGCGCTTAGCTGGAGAGGGTATGCGCAGTCCTGTGTTTTCATTTACTTTGATTTCTCTCTCTTGCCAGTGCCATCTAGATATCTCAGCTCTTCCACAGCAATTAGTATTTACAATCACTTAAAATATAGCTGGTTACAAAAATAGCAAACAGGAGTAAACAGTCTGAGGAATTCCTCCAGCAGTCGGATAAACCCCCTGCCGCCAGCAGCACACCCAGCACCCGCCATTTGGCAGGCACTTGGAGGGGGCTGGGGAACGGGTGCTGTGCTACGTGCAGGCAGCAAGCATGCCGGCAGAGCACCCTGCTGCCTGCCTCCTTGCTTCCACACCGGGTGCATATGAGCTCGAGTCTTTCCACTGGCAGCTGCGCTATCTCAGCTTGCAAAGCCTGAAGATATGCTTAGATCTACACACCTGCTGCAGCCTGGACTTGCTTCCCCTGAAACCACAAAGTGCAGCCCTACAGACACTTCAATAAGGCTGTAGCCCGCATCTCTGTCCCAGCTGCCAGAACATCTCCATGTTGCACGCCCCCGAGAAATGCCTCAGCCGAAAGGAGAGCAGGCCTGGAAGGTCACCCAGCTTCGACATAACGGCTTCTGCAGCCCTCCGCTAGCTCACCTCCAATCCCAACAACTGCGGGAGTGAGCTGTGTGAGGGGCAGTTTGCTGGCAGAGGGAGCAGACCTGTTGGCAGCAGCACTCTTGTTGAAAGTCCTCTCCCTCTGGAGCCAGGTTTGGATCTAGTGCACCAGCTCTGGGTCCTGCTGAGCTGCTTTGGGGCTCTGCCAGCAGTGGAATGAAGTCACCCAGGAGCTCAGGACCATCACGAACCTTGTGCTTTCTACTGTAATCACCTGGTGCATTTCTCCAGTAGAAACATGCACCCAGGGGTGCGTATATATGTTTGAAACATTCCCCCAGAACACTTCATTGATGCATTTGTTCGCCTGGGAGAGGATAAGGGAAGAAACATGACACATTTTACTTGCACTACTAAAAGCGCTACCAAGTGGTGCACTGATACAGTGGAGCTGGGTGTGTTATGAGAGCCCACGTAGAATAAAAGTTACGGACCTGTTTTCACTGGTACAGTGGTGCAACGTCTTGGGTTTCTGTCTGGTAGGTAGCCTGCAATATTACTGCTTGTTACAAAATTATACCATGACCTGCACACATGTATGGCATGAGTATACCACAAAACCTACAGGACATAAAAAGTCTTTGGGTGAATAGCAATGCAGGAATTTTTACATAAAGTTCACACTACCTAAGTTTTTCTGTTAAAGTATATAATCCTATACAATATTAACTTGTTTCAAAATCTGTACAGACTGCTATCACTTGTCCAGGAAACCGGAGAAAGTAAGTATTTTTGTGCAAGCTAGAAAATGAACACTGCAGCAGCAAACAGAACTCCTGCAGCCAGACTAGAGCTACTGGTGATGCTCCTGCACAGAGGGGTGAGAGCAAAACCAGACTGATCATTTCAGCTCTTTTAGAGACATCAGTGCTTTCCAAGAGGAAAGAAAACAAAATAAATAAGAACATTTAGCATTTGATCTGTGTTCCATTAGAAAGAAAAATGAGCTAAGCAGGGTAATACAGCATTAATTAGCATCTCATTAAGAGGTAGCAAGGCTGAAAATACATATAGGCAACATGTGTGAAGCAAAGACCATGTTTTTCTGGTTCCATGGTTAGATTTGCTCGCTTTTGTTTTCTCATCCACTAGACCGGAGACAACCATGTAGGCTTTTGTCTACAGGTCTCTGCATTATTATTGTTCAAAGTACTCCAAAATCAGCAAGCTGTATTTTTGTTTTTAATTAGTTGGCAAGGTGACAAATCATGCAAGTGTCTGTAAAACTGCCTATGGGAAAATCCCATATGAAGCAAATAGAAATTATTCTCCCTTGGGAGACACAGTGAGACACCATTATTTTTGGCACAGGAGGAAAGCAGTACTTGAAAGTAGTCTTGTCTTTGATTTGTTATCAAAGCTGAAACTATAAGGAAGCCCAGAAAAGGACTTTTAAGCTGGAAATATAAAAACAAAATCCCAGAGGAGTGCAGATCCCACCTGATGAGGCAAAAAGCAGGAACTGAATTAGCAGAAGGTACTGAAAGAACACAAAGAGCACCCTCTGAGCACAGGAGCTACACACCTTCTTATGACTGCAAGAGGTAGGAGAGGTACAGGGCAGGACACAGAGAAGTGCCCAGCCTGACAGCAGAGTGCCAGGACATTGCTGCTAGTGCGAGACGGGATCATTACAGCCCTCTATACACCAGTCTCTGGGAAGGCATTAAACCAGAACTGGATACGTATATTGTGTGCACGGACACTGTGAGGTTTGAGGAGCAGTACACAGAAGGAGAACTACCTCATCATATTCACTAGCTTGGGGAGTGGGAGAACAGGAGCTTCCCAGGAGCCCTCAGAATCTGACTGAGAAGGGACAATGTGGAGAAGCAAATGGACGACATAGAGTCTCTGAGCCTGACAAACTATCCAGCTTATTTTGTTTAACTGCCACACAGATGTCAAGGGACTTTTGGCTTGTCCCATAGGGCCTGGAAATAGGCTCCCATACCATTACCAGTGGCAGTAAGTAAGTATATATTGAGGTATACAGCTCCCCTTTTCAGTCCTGGCTCTGACCTCTACATCATTTAGATGTTCTGTTCAAATCTGTAGGAAAAAAGGTTATCCTGCATTCCTCTTTTAGTTCCCACAACTGTTCTTCCTTGGTTTGTCTCCTAACTTGCTAACTTTCCATTTCCTTCAGTGACTCCTCTTCTTTCTCCTCTCTGTTATGTCCACAGTTTTTTTCCAGTGTACTTTTCACCTTGCTACACTTCCCAGTGTATGTTATGCATTTCCAGCATCTCCAGTAGTAGATGAGTACTGACCTAAATTAATTTTTTCGTCTTGTACATTCCTGCTTTCTTCTCTGCTGTTCCAATATCTCCCCTGGATTTCTGGTGTTTTGTCAGTTATAGATAGCTGCATACACTACCAGTGCCAATAGATTCTTCATGTTCTTACAACCGTCCTGTATTTACAATTAAACTTTCCACTGCACGTGCATCCAGGCTGCCAACACAAAACTTTCGTGTTCTATAAACTGTACTTCACCAGCATGTCAGTGGCTTAAAATTCCTCTCTGTAGCCAACTATACTGTGGCTTGATTACTGCCCACACTTTTGTCCAAAGACAAAATTCAGTGATACCAATTCTTTCCTCAGATGCACTTGCTGTCCTCTTGCTCAGTACTGAACCAAGCATCAGATTCTTGTTCCTTCTTCCAGTCCTTGTATAGCTCTGAACCTGCCTGCCTTTCGCTTGTTTTCTATCACACACTCTCTCCTGCCTCAGCAGGGCTAGGCTACCTTTCCATGTTTCTGCACAGAACTGCGTGTGCTTTTGCTCTAAAGCATGCATGAGCATCAAGTCTGAGCTGTCTGCTGAACATCAAAGTGACCAACGATATGCCACTCAATTGATCTGCACTTGTGTAGCAAGTCTGACATTTCCAGAATGCCCCATATTTACTGTGTATGCACACACCATTTGCGTGCTGCAGACAGAAGGCCTGAAGCTTTCCAGAAAGATCAAGTTGACACCGTATGTGCAGTAACATTGATCTGCCCTTGTGTAGGACTCCCATGTTTGGGATTTTCTAATATCTGGAAGCCTAGAAAAATAGATTAAAATAATGACATTTTCCCCACACAAAATTGTTGGTAGAAAAATGACATGCCCCTATGCCAGGTGTCTATCTTTCTCACTCCCTCATCATCACACTTTCTTCTGTGCCAGGTGTCACGTCTGCACAAGTAAGACAGAACCTTAAATACTGGTATCTGCTGATAACCTCTTTCTTACTGATCGCAGATGTCTGTGCTTTGCCACTCCCAGCAGTGTTTTGGGGGTACTCTAATTTGATCATAGTCTCATGATTATAAGCATTTTGAGCTCCCATTTGAAAACCATTGGACACTGCTCCTAAAGTCATTAGCAGGCTTATTCAGAATACAAATCTTTATTGCAATTATTCTGCTTCTATATTCCTAAATGATGGATCATTATATATGCCACACATCCTCTCATCTGAGTGCTAGTTCCTGGGCAGCAGAGGTGAGCTTGCTAACGAGTTTCCCTGCTGGCATGATGCCCAGTGTTAAGTGATCTCACCTGAAGTTCTATTTCTGTTTCTTTCTTGACATCTTGCAGCTGTTTCTCAAGTGACTTTATCTCCTTCTTTCCTTCCTCCTCCCTGAAGAAAAATGGGAAAATACAATCACCTGAATATACCAAAAAAGACAAGAGCTGTTTACCTAAAGGAGAACTTCCTGTCTCCTGATACAGTGCTAACTGAGCACTGCCCCGCTTACCCTGCTCACTCAACGAGTCTGTAACAACTGAACTAAAAGTGCAAACAAAATCTTGGCCTGCTTGTGCAGAACAGCAGAAGACAAGCCCCTTCCTGGGGCTGAGTAGCACTTCACTCTGAGCCTCAAGGGAGGCAGCACATTTGCAAGTCAGGAAGAGACTCCTTGCCAAAGCTAGTGACTTGGTAAATTAATCCCAAAAGAAGAGGTGCATACACTAAGCAAAGAGAATGGGAATGAAAGTGAGAATGAACGAAAAAGGATGATGTGATTCCTATAGCAGAGAGGGAAGAAGGCTATCACTGAGTGCCAGTTTCTGCATTTCAGGCAAAAATCTCCTTGTTTCTGTGCAGAAGCATGCCTAATCAGCAGAGAGTGCCAAATTGTGTAAGTTTCATTATATGTATGGAATATATTTTTTTCATATTGGACTTAAAATCTTTCAAAAAAACCTGCCTCAGATTCTGAGATCCATGAAGGGGTATGAGTGAAGGCCAAAAGCTACAGAGCTGTTTACCTGTTTAAAACAAAACAGATGCAGTAATGTTCTAGGTCTTATTATTATCTTATTTCACTCTGAGTGCTTTTCTAAGCTTTTATGCTTATGATTTGATTTAAAGCCAGTAAATACTAGAGTTGGTACCTGAGACTTCATTTCCTATCCCAACCTTACAATCAAACATGCATTTAATTTTCAGAGTCCTTAGCTGGGTGACTGTGATAAACAAAAGCTCCTGATAAGGAGTTCCAGTTTTACTGCAGACTGCTTTCAGACTAGGATATTGATACAAACCCAGACAAGTATATATTATATTGAAAGACAGACCAAGTTCATTCCATGAAAATAATGTATAGTAGAACAGACAACATAGTGGCTAGATATGATTGATAGAATGGAAAAAAAAAAGATTATGTCCTTTCTGATTATAATTTGTCTGCTCCTTTCCACTTTCCAGTATTGCATAGTTATTCCACAAGCAATTGCTGCTTTCATTTTGCTTTCTGTCCCTTCCATGGATAAACAGGTTTCATGCTTCGAATCACACATTTCACTGGAAGCTGGGGACTTGCACTGGAGGCAGACCACGGAGCCACCACTGGGGTTGTTCCAGTAGGTTGGACTCATGACAAATCATGACCTACAGCAGCTTTGCTGTCTACTCTAAATGATGGGCCTGAGCTGCTACACAAAACAAAGTAGCTTTAATATGGTCAAATACTTCTCTGATGACTGCTATTCTCTCTGATAGGCTGCGGATTGAACCAGAGCTTCCCGTGCTAAAAAAAACTCCAAACCTCTAGTGCACAGAAGTTTAAGCTAAGGAATCACCAGTTTGAGTTGAGATTATAACAAATCCGTACCCTATCAGATTTGAGACAGAAGAGGATCTATAATGCAGTGGCTGGTGGATTAGCCTTAAATAAGACAACTGCCTCTGTCACCATCTGTGCTAGCCCCTTGCTGCTCCTGGGAAAAGGGAGCATATTAGCATATGGGTCAGAGCAGATCCTCCTGGGCATCACATAACCTAAAGACCATATGTTGCTGGCCCTGATTTGAACAGATTCTCTGCTGCTCTGGCTTTCACTGGGGACAAGGAGTTAAAGATCAGGGAGTTCCTACATCACATTATGTTTTCATTGATATGGAGCAGCATTTGCATTAATGCAGACACTGGTGTCCACTGTGGTGAAAGCTCAGGCAATTCCTAGCTCAGATCAGTATCAGAACCATCAGTTATTTCTTTCTGAAAGGGAATTTGCAATTTGTAAAGCGGAGAGAATAATTCAAGTTGAAAAAGCAGAATCCTTTCTGTATCTTAGGAGTTTTTATATTTTCCTTTTTAGCATGTACTGAGGGGGAATGGACTTCATCTTTGAGCAGTTAAGCAGGAAAGTACTGAACACAACACTGACCTGATGAGGAAGTCATGAAACTTGCTCTTTTTTGCCTTCTCTCTCTCATTAGCTTCTGTTAGGCTATTAAATGTTCCCAATTCCTGCATCTTTCTCATAGTGACTGTAATTACATCACTTGCATACTGCCTGCCAGGAAGAAAAGGAACACAACAGTAATTTACAGGTGCTGGTACTACAGTGTCTGGCACCTTTATTCAGTATTGTTTACAGCTAAAAAGGTAAGGAACTATAAGATCTCATTTCTGTTCCTACGTCTATCAAACCCAGGAGTGCTTCTCCCATGGTACCTGCTTCTCGTACATCTGGGGAACTCTATATTAGGAGTTGGTTGAAGTTTATAATTTAAAAATGCTGCCCTGAATGCTACTCTAGGAAACAGCAAAGAGGCACAAACATATCCATGCTGTGCCAGGCTGTGCTGCCATCAGGAAGAAGGCTGCTGGCCTGCAGTAGTGATGACAGCTAGGTAGATCTTGGACAATGAGACAGGAGGATGCAGACAAGTCTGTCTATGGAGGGATATCTGGGTGCCAAAATATCCCAGTACAGCTCTGAGCGGATCTTAACAAATACATGGGCTTGCCCAGTTTATTGAATTTCATGGTACATATGGTATTTATATTTTAGCTGCATTTTCCTCATTTGTGTTAGGATCTTTAAGCCCTTTGTTGAAATAACACTAAAGGACAGAAACCAGGATGCAGAAAAATGCGTACTGAATGCTCAGTTCCCCAATCTGTCTCTTAAACTGAAGGATGTTAGTATCTCTGCAGATCAAGTTACTTGATTAGGTGCAGGAATAAAATTTATTTTAAAAAAGAAAGGAACTCTTTGGTCTTTATACACATTATCTGTTCTGTAAAGGAGAATGGCTGTAGCTGCCATAGAGGCTTTGCGTGCCCTGCAGAATAACTGAGTTCATGAGGCAATGCTCAGATCCTGCTTTGCCTGTATGTATCTGTTAGGGGAAGCTGACTCCAAATACCAGAACATCAGCACTGGCTAGATCTTGGCATGAATTCCACCCTAGCAACCATTATCAACTGAGTAACATTTCGCAACTCCATTCAAAATAAACTGATTGTCATTACTTGGCATCCAGAGGCAAGCAAAGGCCAGAATTAAATGGCCTATGAAGCTAGACCCCACTGTGCTCCTTAGAGATATTGTTTCCAGACCAAGAGTGAGGTACACCAACAGTGGGAGAGTGGGAAGCCTGTATTTTTGCTTTCAGGAGATAGACTGAGAACTTTACAGCTCTGAGCATCCCCATAGCCATCATATTTGTGCTTCACTCACCTGTCAGCCTGAATTTTCCTGAGGTCCTCTACAGACAGAGCACTGTGTTTCATGGCCCTGTTGGAAAGATGATGGGTACTTTTTAGATCTTCAGTTTTCCCCAGCTGCTGCTTGTGTTTGATGCTTTGCAGAAACATGGAGGTAACTGTTTCCCCACTCCCTTGCCTTGCTGACATAAGCTTTTGGTAGTTAATGTCCAGCTCCTTCTGGGTCTCTATGATTTCTGTCATTTCCTGGATGCCAGTCTAAAAGGGAGTAAGAGAGACATGCTTGCACATTAGGCAGTAGAAATAAACCCTCTGCAACATTATGTGAAAGGAAGGAAAATTAATAATAAACTAGAATTAAGCTATACTAAGAGTAGTTGGGAGTGTATGTTACATTCTGCAAAGAGTAGAAGAGTAGAAACACTTATCTTGGTTATCTACAATGTAGGCTTACTAAAGTTCATGGGATCAAAAGTCCTAAAGTGACAGAAGTAGAAAAGGCCTCAAAAGGTGAATTCATCTGCCCCAAGAGATGATGGTTCAGTCTGTGCCATTCCTGACATGTTCTTAATGACCTCCAGCAATGGAGACTATGCACCCTCCTGCCAATGCCAACACATCACAACGATCTTTACCATAAGAAGGTTTTTTTTCTCCTCAGCTGCAGTTGAGCCCCTGGCTTCTTGTCCTAGTCTCCATACACACGGAGAACAAATCATTCCATCCTTCTTTGCAGCAGCTTTTATGTACTGGAAGACTATTAGCCTGTTTCCCCTCCGTCTTCTCTCCATCATAGCCATTTCCCACTGCCTGTCACCACAACCTTTCCCTACAATATTACAAGAGCTGAGATGTGTGGAAATAAAAGTAATAGACATCAGCTATCTGCTTAGCTGGTTTTTTTGAGAGAGTGACAATGGAGGAAGTATAACATCAATTCAAAGAAGAAATTAAAAATATTGGCAGCTCTCTTCTACATGGAAAGGTATCTTGTGGCTGTGTACAATTTTATTAAAAAAGAAAAATCCCCAGAAAAGCAAAAGCACACTACAAAATCAGCTGAGGCCTTGCTTCTAGGAATTTCTCTGCTTTATGTGCTATGGGTAAGAATGCAGGTGTATACACTGGGACATGAAAAGAGAAAATTTTCTTGCCAGCCTACTAGCATCTCTATGACTGAACACATAATAGCCGTACAGCTGAAGCCAGCTAACGCAGTCACTGCCAGCCCCATCCTAGTCTGTAGCTGCCTACTCCCCACCCTGGCTGGTTGGGGAAATGGATTAGAGAAGTCACTGAGCTGAAATATTTTCCAGCAAAAAGGAAAAAAAAATGTTTATTTTTAGCAGCACCAGTTCTCAGTTCAGATCCCTCCACAACCACACACACATTTGTGCCAACACAGCACAGAGGGCAGAGTAAAAACCAAGCGGTCAGGGCAGCAACTGTGTATGCCAGTTGTACTTCCAAGAAGTTACTTGTCAAGCAAAGCTCCATTAGTGGTCTGTGATGCTGCCATCGTCCACAAGGGCAGTGTGCAGGGCACTGCAAGGGGCTGCTTCGTTCTGAGTGTCTTGGACATCTCTGGATGGTATGAATCAGCCTCTGGCAGTGCCTGACTCACCGCTGACTACAGAAGCAGTTCAGGTGACTACTTGCTTAATTTTTGGACAGTTAAATTTACATTAAATGAATCACATGCAAAGTATACACAGACCAATGAAAATTACATAGTTAATTAGAAAAAAAAGGGTTTAAATAGTTTGCTGGTGATGGCTATACTTCAGAAAGAACTAATTTTGGCAAACGAACTGCTTTAATATCATGTAGATTTTATGAATGTTCTAATAGATGTTTTTTAATGTCTGGGGAAAGTTCAAGACAGGCTATAACTGGATTGTCTGTAAACAGTAGGGACTTACACACTAATAATTACCAAATAACTATGTAAGAGCAAGGAGTTTGTAAACTGCATGTGTTACCATCTGTGTAGTCTCCTAGCTGTTTATCTTTTGCCGAAAATTCATCAAATAGAAAGGCTGCCTTCCTCTGGGGGATGCACTGCATGATGCAATGTACAAGAGTCCCCGATTTGGAAAATCAATGAGGTGCTGGCCAACACTGTGATTAATCCTCTCAAAAATGTCATCAACTGAAATTTAGATGTCAGTCTTTGAAAATGTCATTGATTTGTTTGACTGACAGAGCTCCAGAGTGCTTTGCAAATACAGGTCTTCTACAAATACAATAACAGCCAAATGTAAACTGAGAAACGGGGAGGAGTAGCAAATTACAGAGCACCAAAGTTAGCAAGTAGCTTCCCTAAGCCATTTTCTTGGTTCTAAATTCTCTCCTTCTCGATTTGTTTTGGCATCTTTAAGAACACAAGTAGGGTTTATAGTCTGTGAGAAAATTGTGGTTTAAGAAGTGACTTGGTAAAAATGAGCATCTGTGATTGAAGAGAAAAGCTAAGGTGTTTTCCCTTTAATTTGTGCACCTTTAGTAGGTCTACCAACCTGAGTCTGTGTGTCTGAAGAACAACTCCTACTGTCCTAGAGATATGTTTTTTTCTCTGTGTTTTTGCTGCTGGCACATAAGAGGTTTCCCACCCAGCTCTGTGAAGGAGAAGCATCCTCTGGAAACAGGCGAGGCTGGCTCACAGAACTCTTTTAAGGGGAGGAGTGCCCTCTATTGCACAGTCTAAGCACCGTTCACGCCCTGAAATTAATACTAGCTTCTGCTGCTTTGCAACGGATGTTTTTTTAAAAGAAGGTAGTATGGAAAGGAAACATGTAGAAAACAACATATTGATTTACCTTCCTGTTGCTTTCTTAAGTGGTACATTAGACAGAGTGAACAGCATTAGATCTGAAAACTTGGATCCCGGTTTTTATTTTCATCCTGGTCACACACTTTTTTCTTTTTTAAGTTCTTCTTTAAAAAGAGTTTCAAACCTGCTTAAACTGGAAACAGCCTGCTATGTCATTTAAAATATATGACAACAGAACTCAGAACCATTTACACCTCAGGGTAAATTTTCGTATGTCTGTCAGCTACCAGAAATATCACACCTTCCTCCACAGGAACAAACCTCTGCCTGAGCATTAGGACTTCTTCTCCGTTCTTGATATCTCTTCCCAAACGCTCTTAGTTATGATGCTTATTAGAAATCAACTAATTAATAATGGTCATTGATAATGGGTAGTTACTAATATATTTTGAAGTGGAATCTTTCTTAATTCATTGTCTGTGGGGACTAAAGGAACCTTAGCATGGACTTAAAGAGGGACAGGAATACCCTGTGTTTGAGTGTTTTCGAATGTCCTATTCTTCTGCATTTTTAAAATAACTGCATATCTGTATAAGAACCTAGACATGTTTGTTTCCTTTTCCCTAATCCCTTGCTTGTCATCTAAACACCACAATTTTAAAATTATAAGCCCGGGAACCTCACCTTGGGTCAGTAGGGTTCTTTGCACAAAGACTTGACAAAGGCTTTTCAGTGATGCTGCAGTATAAATATTAAACTTGATCATCCATGCATTTTTATTGTGTTTTTTCACCCAAGGGTCGTGGAGCACTTTGCAGAAAAAATATCTGAATTGATTTTTAAAAAATGCTACTAGAAGACATAAAACCAAGACAAGAAGAAAACCAAGAGAGATTTCTTTGAAGAGCAAGGATAAAGGCACATACATGGCTGATGTCTGTCTTGCCCTCATATGAAACCGGCATGATATATCCGAGAATTGAGAGCTGATCGACACAATTCTCCAGCACAGCAGTAAACAGCAGAGCTTCCAGATGAGTGAATTTTTCCATTTCTTTAGTCTCTGTGCTCTTGCTATGAGGAACAAAGACAAAAGATACCAATGAGAAAGACAGTATGGTGTTAGTAACAGCAGTTTAAACTAAAGGTAGACCTGAAATAGCCTTATTTGCAGCCTTCCATATATTTCCCTAGCTTTGTTTATAGCCTTTCATACACTGTTTATAAGAGGAGCCATGCTCTGCTAATGGCTGCATTCAGGGACAGTGGGAATGTTTAGCTTGCACAAAACAAAGTAGGTCCTGGTCCTTCCTACACTAGATCTGGGTAGATAAGCTGAGAAGGAAAAGGATATGGAAGGCACAAACTGGGTGAGGTGGCCTCACCATTCAGTTCAAGGGAGAGCAGTGTTTCATGACGGACTTTGGTTTTGCAAAACAATGGAATGAAAGTGCCTTTTTAAAAGGGAAAACAATAAATCTACATGTCTCATAAAATGTCAGATGGTGACCCTTCAGGCTCTAAACATTCCTTGTTATTACTGTGTAGCCTTAACATTTTTACAATCCCAATCCCCTCAGCAGGAATTGTTACCACCTTAAGATGTTGAAAGTCAAGCAAGAACCAATATCTGGGCTAAGTAAACTATCTTTGACATTCTATGTTGGTTTATTTTAAATTGCATTTCAAATGAGAAACTGCTCTGATGTACACTTAAGCATCTCTGCCTTGCTGCCAAATAGAATATTGTGAAAGCTCATCTAGGGAATGGTGGACATTCACTATTAATCCAAGTGAAATTAGTCCATTTAGAAAAATGCGTAAGAAAACTCCTGCATAACAATGGATAAATTCTCTGAGATTTTTAATGTTTTGGTAAGCCATTAGACAATCCCTCCAAACCCTACACTCACAAAACAGATATTTCTTGTATAACACCTAGCACAACTGGAGTCTGACATGACTGAGATCCTGAATGTCATTGCAATGGAAGCATCAGCATCCACTAACAAAATCTTCATTTGGCTGCTATACCTACAACTGGATTCATGCCATCTGTAAAACCTTTGAATAAACATATTCTATGTCTGCAGAATATAACAGTTGAATCTGTAAGCATGCCAAGGAAATACATCAGACAATGCCTGGTAGCATGATTAACAGGATAAGACACGGCCACATTCTATGAAAATTAAAGAGGTTTAGGTGCAGTTATGCTCTTGATCACTGGAAATCTGTGATTTTTCATATGCAACTTTATAAGTGTTTAAAGAAATACACACTTACCATAACCTCTCTGAAACTGTTGCCATTTGTCCTTGCCCTTTTTTGTTGTTTTCTTGAAGAAAATATAGTAATTTACAGTTGGAACATGAAATGAATTTCACTTGGGCAGAAAAAATGGGCCACTTTCAAAAATAACTTAGATTTTATGTATTTGCTTCTTGATGTCTCTGTCTCTTGCAGTAAGTCATTTAACACAACATGTATTGAAATGTACTTTCCTTTGTAACAGGACTCGGCTCTCCTTGTGCCTAAGACTGCAACTAGAAAGCCCAGTGTGCAAGTGGCAGTCAGTCTTTTTCATGACAGCTACATGTATAGTCAATGAAAGTGGAATATTGTTCCTTTCAGCCTAGACCCTTTTCTTCAATTAACTGAATAATATCTCAGAATGCAAGACTACCAGGTGCACAGTCTTGCATTAAGGATTTTCACAAGAATTTCTGCTATGAGGTCAGGAGCACAGGGTGGAAGAGAGGGTTCAGGGGTGGCATGACTCCAATGTTATGAACCATGAATAATGCAAAGTGCTAGGATGTAGCAGGACTGGTATTTTCAGCAGATATAAAGAAGTATTAGTGCCGCTGCATAAGGCATCAGAAAACCTCAGATAAGGCATGGTGCATGTTTCTAGTTGTTTGTGTTAAGAAACAGGCACAGGTACAGAAGACGACTAGTGGCATGATCATGGGAATAGAAGTTCTGTTTTACGAGAGGTTAAAAGAATTGAGGACTGTGATTACTCTCTGTAAATACATATGAAGAGTAGATAGCAGGGAGAGACAGAGCTATTTAAGTTAAAGGATAATGCTGGTCCAGGGTCAAAGGAGTGTAATTTCCCCTAAGCCAGGCAATTATGATAAGGTTTCTAACTTCGGGATGGATGAAGATATGGAACAGCCTTTCAGACAAGGTAATGGTAGAGGCACCCTAAATTATTTCAAGAAGCTTGCTTAAATCATGGCAGGAAAAGATAACAGCAAGGGAGTGATTCTGAATATTATCAATATGTTTACTATCTTACTTGTACTCTTTATACTGACTTACTTACCTAATTAATCCCACTGTTCAGGGCTTTTGATGGTCACCTATGACTAAGAAGGAGCTGATTTCCTCCCTTTGCTTCTGAGATTTTTTCTCTCTTTTCTCTTAATTATAAAAAATATGCTGCAGCTTGAGATAGGAATCTGTTATTATCATTAAATAAATAGCTAATAATCTGTATAATGAACTAAACCCATCACTTTTCCTTTCTTTTCAACCCTGGAATCAATGATGGAAGTGGAGATGCATGAATTAAATATTTTTACATAGAGAAAGTCAGACAATGTCTCTTTACAGTCAACAGGCACTAATAAAATAATTTTTAAATGTTTTACTCATATTTATCTTTTAAGAAATCTATGATCCATATTTTGAGACTAAACAACATAAGAATAATCTATTACATGTGGAGTCCTAATGCGAAAAAATGCAGTGAAAAAAGATTTGTTGTGAGATAGCTGAGACAGATGATTATGACAGCATTCTTGAAAGAAGAAATAACACTTGCAGCTCTCATAGGAAAAAGTGACTTATTTGGAAACAAAGGAGGATGCAATAGCTTTTCCTCTATCCCATCAGCAGCTTCTGTCCAGGAGAGAATTAATTCAAGATATTAATGTGCGTTAAGGAAGCTCATAGCTGGAATGTTTCTCTAAAGCCTGCTGGTTTGCTCCTCCTATATATCTCCTCTTATAACCATATGCTCACTCAGCAGATGCATGTGCCAAGGCAGTATGCTCTGGGCTTACGTTGATGTGGAAGTGAGAAGGAAACCGCTGTCTGGGGCATTAAGAAATACTACAAATAGTGATCTGCTCTCCCTGGATTTTAGTGTTAATGCAGTGCCCACAGACCATCCTGATGCAGCCATTGGCATCAACCTTAACCACTGTGCTTTGCTGAACTCCTTCATTAAACTCTATTAATAATAAAAAAAAGAGCTATGTGAAGGATTCAGCTTCCCCCAAGAGTTTAGGTTGACATTCTTTCGCTGCTGATCTAAAGGGAAAGAAAAACATATCAAGAAATAATTTTTAAAACAACTGTATAAAAGGTCTGGCCTCCTGTTCCTTTGGGGATTGCAACTCCCTCTGCTGTGTGAGAGTCCTGGATGCACATTTCTCCCATCCTTCTGCCTGATAAACTAAAATGGCTTCAAAAGCAGCATTTTTTGCAAGCATTCCTTTTAGTCAGTTAAGGAGATACCGATGAATTCCAGTGAGAAAATTCAAAGTTGAGAATGTCACATCTCCTTTAGCTCTGTTTTGCAAATGATTTGCAAAAGAGCTTCTTGAATATCCACAGTGGCAGCAGCTGGGACATAAATCAGAAATACCTTAGTTTTTACCAAAAATGTCCCTTAGGCAAGCAAAATAGTTGTGGCCTTAAAAACTCTGCCTACCACTACAAATGTTAGAACATAAGTTGCTCATTTGGAGGAAAGAAAAAAAAAAAAAAAGAAACCTTGGAAAGCTGAAGTAACCTTGGTTTTGGCTTAGAGATGCAATTTAGGTTTCATCCTGACTGTAGATAAATACTTTCTGCTCCTGCTCTCTGAGGCTGTACTGATGAGAACCCATGAGAACCGAGTGCAGGAATGAAAGACATGGTGCTACTTTTAGTTGTATGTCCAATATGGGACTAAATCTGTATGGAACCGGAAAAGATAAGATTTAGGGAGCATTCACTGGCTGTGGCATCTCTACTGCCAGAAAACAGGGTGTTTTGACAGATAGTTTATTCTCCTCAAAGTTGTGTCCTTTCTCCGAGCAGAGGTTCCTAGTGCACATTTGATACTGTTAACTGGGTAGATTACTGAGTGTTGCTTTGCTTTCTACCTCTTCCTTAAAGTAGAAGCCAACAATAATTTGGAGAATTCATAATATTCCCTTCTCTGCTCCTACTTCCTAACAATTTCATCTCTCTAAGAAGAACCTCTGCTTATACATGCTTACAAGGCATTGAGTGCTTCTACCCTGGCCCAGCAAAGTACAGAGAGACTTAATTCTCCTCCTGGGTCAGGATCTAATTCCTCAGTCCAGGTTCAATCTCTCCGAGCCCAGCTGGTAACAAGACAACAGTAGATTTTGCTTCTGAGATCCAATTTTTCATAAAAGCACTCTGGGCACACGTTCAAATACAGCTTAAGACAATTAGGAACAAAGTTGTAGTGAAAGTCTGGATGGCTAGGGCACATTTCGTATTGGAGTAAGCTCCTAAGTCAATGCACCTGAATTTCTGGCTGTGTGAGGGAAGTGACAGAAATTGGGAGTGAATGTCCCTGACTTGGGAAAATGGCTAAGTACCTGCTTCCACCTATTCTTACTTAGGAAAACACAGAAATGTGAGACTTCATTACAGGGATTGGAGCGTAGAAATACGTGTTTTCTGTCACCAGGGCGATATCAGGAGTAAAATAAATGTTGAGATGATTCACTAATTCAAGGTGAGAACGGAGGAAGGCAGGCAGGGCCTGGAGAGCAGCCATCAGAAGAGGGCCCCAGAGCCCTGGCCACCCCAGAAGTGCCAGGCGCTGCCTCTCACCTCCCCGCTGCCCCCTCGCAGGGCCCCTCGGCTTGTTCCACCGCCGTAGCCGGTTCTCGCCGTCGGGCTGCGGCCCTCGCCCTGCCAGGCCTCCCCTCAACCTCCGCGCCGGGATTTACCCCCCCGCTCCCACCCCGGACGGCCGCAGGGCCCTGCCCACAGCCGTTGGGCCGGCGGTACCGGGCCGGACACCCCCTGCCCGCCCGCCCGC
>NW_010972798.1:7794539-7809510 GCF_000737465.1 Haliaeetus leucocephalus | reverse complement strand
TCCGGACAGGCGGCCCGGCAGGCTTTTCTGGCCGCCGGACCGGGCCTGCGGCAGCTCCCGCTCGCTCGGCTGGGCACTGCTGCCGGCCTGGGAGGCTCATGGCTTGTGTGTCGTTTTTAGGCCTGCTGGGACCAGGGCTTCAGGAGGACACCATGACCGGGAGGTGAGTGACTTGCCCCGAGATGGCTCTCGGTTCGTTGTTCCACTGAACTTTTGACAAGTCCTCTTGCAAACTGAGCATTTCTGAGAGTGTGTTGTTAAAGCTGTGGACAGTGATCCGTTTTCCTGTGGCTGCTCTCACTTTCCAGCACAGCTCCTTTACCCAATGTCCTGCTGGGTTCTCTGTTAAACGCCCACAGTTGTGTGTCCCTATTCTGAAGTCTCTGCCTTAAGCTGGTTGTAGCTGTTCATATGGTGTGCCACGCTTTCCCTGACCTGTCAATAGATGCGGGCTGTTAGAGGTGTTTTTGTTAGCACGGTGTTTGTGAACCGTCAGTGTACCTTAGAGACTTTCACATATTGTTTCCTTGAGTAAGAGAGCTACCGTGCCATCGAGTTTTCTTACAGATATAGGGATTGAGTATGTAAATGGTAGAGGGATTGAATCTGAATCACAGCTTTTTGTCTTAATATATATCTGTGGAGTTTATCTTCTGTTATGCATGTGTGGAAGGTAGAACTGGACAGCTTAGTTTAATATTGCTGTATTATGGGACAGTTGCTGGATGCAGCTGAGACAGTCATGATGTGTACATGATGCATGGAATGAGCCTTATAATTGCTTTACCTGTGTACTACAGACAGGTCTTTGTCGCGAAGAATTGTTGAGGAGTTTGTCTAATGTCACTTGTCCAGTGTATGTGGAGCTGTCTCTCTGGCTGTCCTTGTAGACTGCAGTTAATTCCTTTGAGGCTACAAATTAGCAGCAGTTAATATTTTCTCCTATAGCAGTTACTGCAACACAGGAGACTCAGTTTGTGGTATATAGAAAAAAAAGTAATGTTTACTCATCACAGAGTGTTTGTAGACATTTGAAAACATAACACCCACTAATGTTGAAGCACTTTGGGTTTAATATGAAGTCTGTAGTGCCAGAAGTTTATAACAAGCAGAGAGATACAAAGCTTTCGTAAATACTTCATGTCCCAGTTACTTAGCTTTCCTCTGTTGACTGAACATAAGGATTTGCAGTAATCTGTAAAAGTGAAAGCAGTGGAGTTTTTCTTAATTAAATTTCTACTGCTGTGGAAATAGTTTCTGCTGAAACAGCACATGATTTGTTTTTATGTTTGATACTTGGAGTGAATTATGATTTGTAAATGTTTTCAATGCCTTTAGGCTGTGGTGCAAGGCCATTTTTGCTGGCTACAAACGTGGCCTCCGAAACCAGCGGGAGCATACTGCTCTTCTGAAAATTGAAGGTGTTTATGCCCGTCAGGAGACAGACTTCTACTTGGGCAAGAGGTGTGCCTATGTATACAAAGCTAAAAAGTAAGTAACTTTTTATTGTTATGCTAAATTGGCCAACTCCTATATCAGCTTTTGCAAATGCCAGGATGTGAGCAGTCTGTTTATAGAAATTTTGTTAGAACAAAAATAAATTTGGCTCAATTTATCAATAGAATGTCCATGGAGAACTGTGTAGACCAGTTTAATTGGTTTGTTTCATTTTTAAAGTCCTTGATTATTTTTGCTTTAATTGGCCTATGTGTTCTTAATTCAGATTGTGAAATTACATGGAATAATCATTCACTGTTATAAATGATGTGTTAAGAGAGTAAATGGGTTGAGAAACAAATTTTGCCTGAGACTGGCAAACACTGAAGGAGGATAGAATAAACTGAAGTGAGGTGAATTTGTGTTGAGTACTCTGAGCTATTGAGTTACTCAAACAGCAGAACTATTTTGTGAAGCCTGGAGGAATTTGTATCCTGGCTTTTGCATGCCCCTGTCGGAGCACTGTCATTTCTGCTGTGCTGGCATTCGTGGAGGCCTTAAGAACAGTTACTTATTACCTTCCACTTAATTTTTCTTTGAGTGTAGCTGTTCGAGTTCAGCATTGCCTTGAATAAAATTGATCAGACTGTTAACTTGACCACCATCATTTCCATGATGGCCTATGGCTTTTCTGCTAAAGCAATTTTTAGCAGTCTATCCCTTCCTTTCCTGCCTTTGGTGTGTCTGGAGAAATCTTACAAGTGAGATGTTGCATATTCTTTGGCGTTGAAATTGTTGAGTTTTCGGTTTGATCATCTTAGCATCAGTGTTTTCCAAATTTTTAAGCTTCGTAACTTGTTAATAGTTCCCCAGTGGAGCTTCTGATAAATTACAAGCTGCAATACTTACCTGTTTGGAAGGTATAGTGAAAATCCCAGGCCTAGCAAATTTCACAGGTAAATAAAAGTGGAACATGGTCCAATTAAAGATGACTGAGGAATAAAGTTACAGAAGTGCCTTAAAGAGGCTGCATTGTCTGCCCCATCCCTGATGGGTCCTGTACAGAGCTGTGACTGGTGTGCTCAGCAGTTCTTTCCCTCTCTTTTCTCAGCAACACTGTAACCCCTGGTGGCAAACCCAACAGGACACGAGTGATTTGGGGGAAGGTAACTCGCGCCCATGGGAACAGCGGCATGGTTCGTGCCAAGTTCCGCTCCAACCTTCCTGCCAAGGCCATTGGACACAGAATCCGGGTGGTAAGCGGATTTTCACAAGAAGATATTTATTGGCAGTTTTTGGGGTACCTTTCAATCCCACATACTATGAGGGAAAACTTGAACTATAGTTTTGTTCTGTTGCGGTTGTGTATTCAGCATGGCTCTTTGATAAGTGCTCCTTTTGGAGCTAGGAGAGTTTTGTGGCTGGCTTCTTGTGCTGAGGGGGTTTGTCTCATTGTCAAAGGGTTTGTATGCTTGCTCAGCCTGGAAAGGCTCTTGGAGTTCTGGGACTCTTCCTCAGCTCCATTCTAAAGCTAGCTTGATTTCTCTTCCCTGGATCTTGTACATGTATTTTTGCACCCTTCTAGTCCAGTTCCTACCTGTTGACAGATTTTTTTTCTCCTACCTCCCAAACGTTTTAACTGAGGGGTGTACAGTCCTGACCTGTCTGCTAGGACCTCCTCCACAGTCGATGTTTTAGCCACAAGGCTTCAGTGAGGCTGTCCCTTTAGGTTCCTTGCCCAGAGTTTTGATGGAATACCTTTCTAGCGATGTTGTCAAAAGGAGTATCAGAGGGGATGCAGTCCTTCCTTTCTGTCTTTCTCCATGCCTTAGAAAAAGCACGGTAGGAGTGGCACAGTTAAATCCTGAAACTAGACCCGTGAGGACTCTTCCTGTCAGTGGGCAGGAGGGCTGACTGCCAAGGGAGCCTATGCACCAGCGAAGTGCTGCTTCAAATCACTGAACTAGCTTGCACCTCTTCTGTGTAAATGGGAGGATTGCTTTTATAGCAGTTGAGGAGAGCGACAATCTAAATTGTAACTGCAAAACTTCTGTTTAAAATAGTACAGTCCAGTAACAGGATTTCTAACATGATTCTATTCTTGTCTTTTACAGATGCTGTATCCATCTAGGATCTAAATTTTTATTGGAAATAAAATGGAGAATCTGTTTAATTTTTGTACTTTTCTATTTTTATCCTTTCCACCTATTTTGAGGGACTTCATTTCTTCTTTAGTAGCATATCAGAATTCACAGCACGGGATGGAGTAGTGATTCTAAGCTAGATAATGAAGTGGAGATTCCACCCGTGCTTGGCAAGGCATTTGTAGAGCAGACTACATTCTAAAGGCAAATAACTGTCAGCCTTTACTGTAACCTGTCTGTGCCTCCCATCATGGAATCCGAATGGTTTGCAGGGCTAAACAATAAACATTTACAACCTCAAACTGTGCACATAAGCTTTATACAGAACATGAGAAATAATTTCTTGCCTACGTAGTAGAGGGAAACTTCTTGTTCCTGTTTCTCTTGTACTTGGCGATGACTGCTGTTGAGACAAAACTGTGTAATGGGACGCTAAATCCTAGTAGGTTTAAGTCCTAGCTCGCATCTAAAAATAGCAGTTCTAGTATAATCACAAAGAATGAGACCATATATACCTGGGCAGCATTTGTGCCTGTAGCATCTACTGTATGAAATTTATTTAGACACATTTTCATCACACAGCTCTGTAGTGCCTGAGTATTAATACTTGCTGGTTTCCTGGCCAGCCTTATCACAGTGTGTAATGTGGAGTGGGCAGGATCCTTACATTAGACTAGTATATTGTTTTCATGAGTTCTTTAAGGTTTGTTGAACAAGAAGGTGGTAAAAAATGAACTTAAAGCTTCCTAAAGTGCAAGCCTCAAAGTTTCTTGGTACATCCCTCAAGAATACTGGGTAGTTTTAAGGGAGGTTTCAGGCAGCTGCGGGTTAGCATGGTTACTGCTGATGTCACAGTCCCAAAATGATCTGTCAGTACCCCGGATGGGTAATACTACTGATTCCGTGTAGTTGTTCCATCATTTGGAAAGCATCCCTAGTTGGTGAGGCAGGTGAGTTGTTGCCCTAACCTTCCTTTGGTCCCACTCCAGCGCAGGTCCCTCTTTCCCTGTGAGCAAGAGCTTCCCTCTCCCTGCCTGGCCCTGCTGCCTGCAGCAGGGAGCCCTCTGAGCTGGGACTGAGCTTGTCTGCCATCTCCTGCGGTGGGCTGGTATTTCATAACTAATCCTCTTCCTTCTGAAGGGGGTGGAGTAGTCATGTATTAGGATTGCATTATTGGGTAAATTAAGTCTTTCTTTTGAATGGCAATTCAAACAAAAACTGTTTGGACCTGGCTACTCAGCGCTGGTATAGAAATTATTTCACTGAACTTGGTTCAAGAACTACGCCTGCTGCTACTGGTGTCTCCAGCAGCAGGAGAGCACTTGCAGTGGAAAGTGCTTTTTTTTCTAATGTGTGGAGAGAAACTGCAGCTTATGGCAACCTGGGTCAAGTCAAGCGGGGCTTTAGTCTTCTGCAAGTACTGACAGGTTGTACACATAGGATTCAAAGAAGGATGGGGTGGAATACAAATTGAATTTCCCATTTGGGGCATTACCAGAGGAAGGAGGAGGAAATGTAGTGGGCAAATTGGACTGTAACAGCAGGTTGGTAGTACTTGGTCCCTATCATGTGGCTGGATTCTGCTGATAAGAAGGTAATAAGCACTCTTGAGTTTGAGGTAAGCGGCCCAAAAATAGTGATCCCTTTTCTCTCATCTTCTACTGTACCAGACTGCTAAGGTACAAAGCCTGTTCCTGGGAGGTCCAACATCAAATAGCATATGGCTACAATTTTTGAGTCTTTGTGTCAAAACTCTGCTACTTCCTTTCACCTTCATTTGGTCCCACCAAAACCAGCCTGTTTGCTTCTACCTGGTGGCTGCTCAGAGCAGCAGGTGTAGGCTGTTCCAAGGCCTGTGGGGTGCAAGTGTCTTTGCTATAGCAAACCCCTTCCACTCCTTTCCCCAGGAGTGCCGTTAACTGACGTGGGAGGAAGCTATGGCATCAGAGGAGCCTGCTGTCTGCTCCTTTGTGGACCAAACCACCTGGGAGCTCCTCAACCTGCTGGACATAGTGGGCAGGCGAAACGGACGGGTGCTGGTGATGGAGGTGGACAATGACAGTGTGAGAGCTCCCTCGGTGCTGTTGGATTTTGCCCAGGACCTGTGTGGCACAGCTGATGTCAGGGCTAAACTACAGCAGGCGGAGAGGATGGAAGAGGAGGAGGAGGTTCGGCCACATCTGGTTTTTATGCTGTGGCAAGCCGCTGTGCTGAAGCAGCTCATGCGGTGGGAGCACCTGGATGAGGCCCTCTGGGATGTGAGGAGCCTCCTCCCCTGCCTGCCAGATGTGCTGGTGCTTGTGATGATCCATCCAGGCCCCCAGGAGCAGCTGGACCAGGCAGTGGGAGCGCTTAGGAGGCTGCAGTGTCTGCTGGATGGGGCCTGGCAACTGGTGGTAGAGGCAGCGGTCTACAGCCCCGGCCAGCCTGGTGGTATCCTGGAGGCAAAGAGAGCTGCGTGTAGAGCACTGAGAGAAGTCTTAAACTGCCATGAAGGTATCCTGGGACATAGCCAAACACAGGGGCAAGGGACACAGAGGCAGGCTTTTTGGAAATATAAACATGCACAGGGTGGGGCATGGAAGGGTCTGAGGGACAGTGTAGACCAACATGATGTGTGGTGGCTGGGTTCAGATACAGGAGGAAAGTTAAACTAGACCTTGTGGGCAATGGGAGCTGGAAATGAGAGTGAGGGCTTAAGTGCTGGGATGGGGATGGGCAATGTGAGTCTGAGCCTACTGTGTGTCCTCTTCCAAGTTGGCTGGTGGTGGCTTTTGCTTCTTGCCCCAAAACACACGTGGCTGTGGAAACGCTGCTCGGTGTAAGAACTGCAGACCTGACTCCACTGCTGGGGCTTTCCGTGATTATGTTAACAGCTCCATGGTCTCACTGACCCTGCGTTCTTCATTGGAGGGATGTGCTAACTTTTTGGGGTGAGCTATAGGCCAAAGCTTTGACCAGGATGATGCCTGCTGTTCTATTATGTGCGTTTCCTCCCCTGCAAGTCGACTCCCAGGGTCGATTTATTGTTTTGCTCCCAGAGTTCAGTTACTGCTGTGCCCTACCTGAACATATGCCACATGAGGTATCAAAGATGGCTGGAGAATGAATTTCCTCGGGCAGCAGAATCTGACAGGTTGGTTTTAATGCTGTTCACTCTTTGTAGAAATACTCCCCTCCTGGTGCCTTGCTTGTCTGCCCAGTCCTTCTGCATGGACATGATTCAGTATGTGTCTGCTGCCAGAAGGGGACACTGTGCCCTCAGCATCACTCTGTCCTTGCTACAAAGCTCAGATTTCTTTGGCTACAAATCTCAGATTTCTTTGCTGCATTGGCTGAACAATCTACCCCAGGAAATTTCTATCAAAAATCACTGAGTTTCTGCTTTGCATGAAATGCCTTGCTCAAATATCAAAACGTCCCCGAGAAACCTGTTGGGCTGTCCCCAAGAAACCAGCTGTCAACAGAGAGGGAGTCAGAGCAGGCCAGCAGCCTCTGGATTTTAAACTGTCCCAAAACAGATAGTGAAACAAACTCAGAGGTAAGAGCTAAGACCACATTTTCCCAGGAGAGCCTGGATGCAGGGCTCTTTGGTACGTAGCTCCCATCAGCACAAAGCTCCTGAAATTCCCCAGGGTTCTTTGTAGTCACAGGATGGTGGGAGAGCAAAGTTTGCTGCCCCCTCTTGCTTATCGAACAAGATGCTGCAAACAAGACAAAGGTCCATCTCCTGTTGCACTGCTATTTGCCATTAGTGTGTTGGCCTTTCCCAAGATACTGTCCTTACACCAGAACAGTTGAAGGATCTGGGATGAGCTGTCTAAACTTGTTACACTGATCTGTGGGATCCTTCCCACCTACCGTGATGGAAGGACCTGTGGATGGTTTATGTGCACAGCATGCTCTGTAAGTCACTATTTCACAGACGGCCACTCCAGGCGTGCCTGGTAGCTCAGTGTGGTGTGTTTGGGCATGCGACACCTTGCTGTCATTCGTGCTGTGCTTTCATGCTTGCTGCCTGAGCAGCCCTTCAGTACGATGGGTGAAAGCAGCTTGCTGTACCTTGACCCAAACTCCACTGAGATCTGTAGATCAGGGTCCAAGTGCTGGCTTACGGAGGTCTCAGCACAGCTCTTGTGGGAGGACTGAGGGCGGTGTGGGCTGAACCCACAGCATGTATGGGGCTGAGAATCAGCTGGAGCGAGGACGGTCCTCATCTATGTGCAAATGCAGACTGACACTGCTGAGCCCTTCTGTAACAGGAAATCAGTCAGCATCCTCGTCAAACTAGAGGCACTACAAGTAAAACAGTACATTTGTGTTCGCTCTTTATTCCTGGGTAAAAAAAAAAAAATAATTGTGCAGATGAAAACCCAACTTTTAGCCAACTGTCAATTAAAGGAGCTGTTGCAGGCAGCTGACCTTACACCCATAAAAGTGAGTACCAGTAGACATCCAGCAGGTTGAATTACTGGGATGGGTTATTTTGGATGGGAGAAACTGTGGGAGCAGTAGATTACTTTTGTTTTGAAGGCCAATGGCCCATGTAATAGCTGAACTCATTTTCCATCCTCTCTGGCCATGGCAAGGCACTATGGTTAGCTCCACATTTTTGCATTGGGAGTTTAAATGTATTTCTTCTCTGGTTTTTTTACAGATCTTTTATCCACCTAAGATCTTATCAATCTCCAAAAGAAGTATTAAAAACCTGGTGTTTATTTAATTTCCCTGTGTGTCTGCGTGTACCTATAAGCTTTAAAGCTGTACATCAAAGACTATGAAACTCCTGCTGAAGCTGCAGGTTTGTGCAATATAGTACGGAAGGGGTGGGATTTGAGTGTGGTACAGAGCCTCTGAACCAACTTTTCTCAGGGAAAGGATCCTCCATGTTATTTTTCAAATATGGGTTCTTTCCACATCCTTAAGGACAGTGTGGCTTTACAAAGCAAAACAACCTTCCTGCAGGTGTTTGGATGGTGCTGGTGCTTGGCAGCCTCTTGGATTAGGTGCTGGTTCTGTGAAAAAAACTGCTTTAAAGGAGGGGGGGAAAATTACCTTTTCCAGAAAATGATCAATGTCTAGTTGTCTAAATATAGTTGTAACACACTTGACCCAATTGCTCTGTTGTAGAAGAGACTTTCCATGAGCAATTGGGCATCTTAGGATAATTTCCCCTTTTCTTTAGAGAGGATGCTTTTTTTTTCTTTTTTTTTTTTGATCGAGCTAATGCAGAAATAGTTTTCTTGAGTCAATGCAAGATGTGTACGGTTCAGGCTGTTTGTGAGTGCAGGAAGTTTGGCTTTAAGAGACTCCTGATCAGCACATTAGCACATGCCTAAAGCAAGTAGCCATGATGAGGTCCTGTGTGTCTATTATTTCCTGTAGCATTTGAAACATGCAGTTAACCATCCAAATCCAGGCACAGTCCATGCAGCTCTCTCAAGTTTCTCCTCTGGCAGCATGTTTGTGCTGTGTCCAGGCACTTCTGCGTGGGGTGACATGCGGCACTGCTGAGCACTGCTGGTAAAAGGGGAAGCTCTGAGGCACATGGCTGAAATCCTGGCCAGGACCTGGGAGCACAGGGATGCCTACAGGGGCAAGTGATGTAGCCACAGGGATAAGTGGCTGGAGTGGGGAGGAGTGTGGTCCCCCGGACAGTCGAGGAGAAGAGGAGACAGAACACCGTGGGTGCTGTCAAGCTACATCCATGCTTCATTCTCCAGCTAATCCTGGATAGACATATAGGACTCTTGGAGCTCCCTGCTCTGCTGCTGTGACTGCTCCCCCAACCTGCTGTGCTCCAACAAAGGCAAGTCATGGGAGATCTGCTCTTTAAATGTTGAATGCCGTTCTCATTTTGACTAATGCAGAGTTGGCGAGTTTTCATGCGATAGCTGTAGTGCCAGGCTAGCAGGAGCACTGTGATCCAGCAAAGCAGAAACAAGCAGCTGTGGCCTGAAACCTCTTCAGCCAGCTCAGCTAGATCCCAAAGAGAAGACGCCCCAGCAAGCATTAGGAGTACTGCTGCATGGCCCAGAAGTTTGCCGAGGGCAACAGGTCTCTTCCCAGGGCAGAGGAGAACAACCTGCTCTGCTCAGCTGGCATCACACGCAATGAGAGCAGCAGGGAGGTGCCATCCTGTGGGCTTCAGGCATATGAGCATCTGAGTACTACCTCTGGAAGAAGATCTTGATCAAGAAGGCACCTGAGCCAAGCTTTGCCCATTTCCAAAAAATCCTTGCCTAGCCCTGCTCCTCACTGATCTGGCACATCGTGCCTATGTTCCAGGGCAAAGTCCAACTGCCCTTTGATGCCCTGTAGTGTACCAGAAGGGCACCTCGCCAGCTGGTTATTTGTGGCCTCTTTCAGGGCTCAACTGTGTCAAACCAGGCAGATCTAAACCCACATGTTCTGCCCATCGAAGGAACTCTAGCCTGGCAAGCTGATGGATCTGCCCTTTGTCTTTATGAAGGGAGCAGTTCTGAGAACCTGGGGGCTTGGCCTGTGCCAAGAATGGGTTTTGTGGGAATGAGGCAGGAGGATGCAAGGGGGAGCATGAGCGAGGCCGGAGGGGCTGCATTTGCATGCAGTGGTCCCCAAGCACAGGTCTCCAGCTCAGTGGGGGTCTGGGGTAACTTTTAAGAGGTTCTGCAAAGGGTAAGCATACATAAAGCTGGACTGCTGTTGTTGAAGACATGTGTGTACTGGGAAAAAATGGAGGCTGGTGGTGGTGAACAGCTAGTCCCAGGTCCTGTCATCAAAGCAAGGGCAAGGCTACAGCAGGACATTAGAAAAAGGCCAGAAGAGGCAGTTTGGTCCTTGGGTCTGATTTCATGTCTATCGCCAGCCAGTATTTGGACATCTTCCCAGTAGAGGGGCAAAGAGCAGAGTAGGCTGAGGGGCAGCCTCCATCGGTCTCTAAGGGGACAGGCAGATACATCCCTCCTACTGCATGGTCAGGACTGCCCCAACACCATGGGCTTTCTGCACATGGCCCTGTGCCAGGTCCCCATCCTCCTCTTCAGAAATACCTTCCTATGCCCCTCTGCCATCCAGAAAGGGATGGTGACTCAAGGAAACATAAGGAAACTTAGGACAACTGCAGAGATGGGCAGAATGAGGCATGGCTTTCAAAGGGAACGGGATTTTGGAGAAGAGAGGCAGGGAAAGGTTTGGTGTTCTCCATCAGGAAGCCAGGCTGTGTTGGAGCCATGGGACAGCCAAAGACTTCCCAGTTTTATTTGCTTATGGGGTGTAACCTCTGCTGAGCGTTGCTCAGAGGTGTGTGTTGACTTGGATGGATCCAGGCCAGGGCTGAGTTGGCACAGGCTGCCAGGGGACCAAAACTGGGGCTGCCTCAGCAGTCCCTGGAGGTGGCCGGGTCTGGGGCATGGGGAGCTGTGACAGGACAAAGCAACCATCCGGTCTGGATTCAGATTCTGACTGTTCTGATTCAGTTCCGACTGAACTTGACACAGGAAGGATCTGTGTCTGGTTTGATAGAGTGCAACCTTCAGTGGGGGAAAAGTTCAGGGGCTAGAAAGGTTGAGGGAAGTTTTGGGGAAGGTCAGTGGAGGAGATGGGAAGAGCCATGGAGGAGTGAACAGGAGACAGGAGCTAGAAGGGGTTCAGTGGGACTGGGATGTTCAGGGCAAGGACATAGGTGGGGTCTGGAGTATTTTCTTCACTCGCAATTACCTCCTCTGCTACTTCTTTGGGGCACCCAAGAAGGTCTCCATGGATGAAGAGCTAAGCCAGTGCTGCTGGTGCCCTGCAACAATCCTGATGGCAGCTGCACAAGTAAAGCAGATGCTTTCCAGCATCTCATAATGATGTGTTTTTTCCAAAGCAGTAACTGGAAGCAGGTTTGGAGAACAGGTCTGTGAAAGAGCACTTGTGCAAATGTTTGTTAAGGCTTAGCTTGTCGGCAGCCGGTTCCTACTCCTAGCTGGCTCAGAGGCTTTTCCAAGCACCCCTGTGAGCATCGAGGCTGCTGAGAGGAAGAGTTTAAGGAGCTGGGCTGGGTCATTGGACATGGGGGCTCAGAGCTGCTCCCACAGATTCCCTCGTGCTCGTTTAGCCTCTTTGCCTCCTATCATCAATATTGGCAGGAGAATTCTTTTTCCCCTCCTCTTTCTAATCTCTTCAGAAGAGAGTTTAATCTTGGTACATGCATCTCTTAAGGGGCCTAATCCAATGGACCTTTGATTTTGTTTAGACTTCAAGGCACTACTAATACGCATGATAAATTTATTTTTCTGAACAAAGCATCTTCTCTTCCTCCTTTGAAGTCCGAAATGAGCAGATGTTGTGTTTGCTCTGAACAGCTATGGGCATATGTAAGAGATGTGATTACCCTCATTTAGGCCTATCTGCAGAGATTTTCTACAAATGTGACTGTCAGATGGATGTTTGAAGGGGTGTCAGGCCTTGTAAATACATCTGTGTTTTCACTCAGATGCCTGCCAGAGTTCTGAATTCACTTCGTCAGGGACTACAAATACTGCTGATCTCATGACTGCCTCCGAACTGTTTGAGCTGTACCTCTTTAAGTAATACAAAGGAAGATAAAGTTGTATTTACTATTAGATCGTACCTCTGTTAATGAGTAAAGAAGTGTAAACAAGGTTGGTCGGGTATTGTGGGTGATGTTCACCTTTCCAACCATCCTCTTCTGGCAATGGTACATGTGTACCCAAACTTAAACAGAGAATTGCAGTGGCCACAAAGAACAGCTCTACCTGGTCCCTAATATTAGTTTTCAGAGGCTGTGCTGGGAGTTTAAACATTGGAGCCGCTGCAGAGAAACAGCCAGTGGTGTTCCTTCTGGCCTGAGTTAGGAAGATCTTTTTTTTCTATACCTTCTCTGCAGGAATCTTCATAAATTCGGGGAATCACCTGGTTAAGAGCCCACTTCCAAGGCACTTTGGGGTCTCTATGTGACTTGCACAGCACTGCTTCAAAAGAACCCTGCAAGACCCGTGCTGTAATGAACTTCGCACATCAGACAGGGTATAACTGGCACCACCACACCGCAGGCTGTGCTTGCCGCTCGTGTAGAGTTTAAACATACTGTAGGTCTTGTTGCAGCAGTTTGCAGGGAGCATCCTGCCTCCTTTGAGCCAACTTCAAGAGACCTGGGCTTCCCCGGTCAAACTGGCTGAAGCAAGTGTCTATCTTTGGCTTGTTCCTTGCAGGGAGCAGCCAAAGCTGCTGGTCCCTCTTCCCAGAGACTTTCTGCTTGTGACTGGGTCATGAACAAATCTGTGTGAGGGCTGTACCCGAAATTCTGTAGTGGGGGAAAGTATGAGCAGAGAAACCCCAAGGTGAGGGCTCCTGGGGACCAGCACCCACTCCTGTCCCCTCCTGCTGGCACAGCTCATGGTGCTGATAACACCCAGGGCTTTTCTCCATGGGACCATGAGCAGGCTTCTGAACAGATGAGAAAAAAATCCTTGTAAATACAAAATCTGGGCAACACTAAGGACAGACCTGGCTGTTGAATTATGTCTGACTTTGTAGCCCTGCCATGTTGACAGCTGCTCTCAGGGCTACCACACTGGCATGGAAGCAAGGACTCTTGCAACAATAGACCCTGATCTTTGGAAGAGGCACCTAATCCTTCTGTTTTATCTCCGTCCGATTTGCTTATCAGCACTTGTCAATGAGTAAGTTACTTTTGCTAGGACCCAGGGCAGAAAGTCTCTCTGAAACTCTCGCCTGGGCTGTCTGGCCCCCACAATGCTGGCATGGGCCAGTGTTTGCTAAGCCTGTCACAGCTGGGGCAAATGTTTTCCAGGCTTAAAATTGGCAGCACATAGCAATCTTCCCGAGCTGCCACACCTCCGTTGTGCCTGGGGACCAGCCTGTGGCACATCCCTTCCCTGTGGTGGCTGCTGATCTGCTGGGCTCTGGGGATGGGTGGCCATGAGGATGGGTGGCCATGAGGATGGGTGGCCACGAGGACAGGCAGGGAGCAGGCACGCTGGCTCAGCCACCTTCATGGCACAAGCGTGCCCCAACACACATGTTGGGAATCATTGGTCCAGGGCAGGCACGTGGATTTCAGCTCTGCTTTTGCCCCCAATGCTCTTGGAGCCTCCTCCGCCCATCCTACAGAGATGGTTTGGTTCTGAATGGCCTCAGAGAGCGACTGGCCAAGGTGACTCCGGCCGTTTGCACCTTTGAGCTGTTTTTCCCCTCCTGAGTTCTTGCGATAAGACATTACCTGTTTAGAGGAGCCTGTTCTGATATGGCACAGGGGAAGTATTTACCCTGTGCTGTGGACTGGAGATTCCTGGTTCATCTGAGACACACCGACAACATGCAAGCGCCAGGGCTGCACACGGCGGCTGCTGTCACGAGGCTTTCATTCACCGTTGACTGGCAGAGCTGGTTCGTGGGATATGGGTCTCTCCCCATGGTGGGGCCATGCAACACATGCCAGCACCAAAGCCCTGATTATAGCTCCGTACTTATCCCTGCAAACATTTTGTGCTTTGAGGGGACATGTGTGTGTCACTGCGGAGTGCTGCCAGTGCTGGTGGGGCTGTGACTATGGGCTGTGTTTTGCATGGAGGGGAATGGATGTGGTGTTTGCAGAGGGGCAGCCAAAGGAGACTGTCTTGGGAAGGGACTCGGAGGTGCAGCGTGTGGGGTGGGGACTGTGGCTCGGCTGTGCACTTGAGCACAAATTGGGGAACTTGTGATCAGTGAGGTGCGTGTGGCCTTGAGGGGGTAATTTTTTCCCAAAGTGGAGTTGTTTCCCAAATGTGGCTATAGCCTGGCCAGGCTGTACAGCAGTGTAGTGCCTCCTATGGCACATGATGCCACAGAGACCACTCCATCACTGCCCTGGGGTATGGCATGTTACACCCTGAGGAGCACGTTACTCCCTTGGGGGTGCACGATCAGCCGCTCCTCTATCGCGGCCTCGTGTGTGCCCCACTTGGCAGTCACCATAGCCTCTGCTCATCCCTCCCTCAGCTTCCTAGCCCCTCCACAGCGCATGTTTTTTGCCTGAATTTTATCACCTCCTCCTTGGAAACAAGACCAGCCTCGCAGAGGGCTGCGCAAGGGCTCTGAGCCTGGTTGGGTGGCAGATCTGGGGACCCCAGCTCCCCTCGTGTACCCTCTCCGCTGTGCCCACCCGGCAGCAGGCAGGGGCTGCTCAGTGGGAGCTGGGGCGGGGGCGGGTGCCGGTCCCGGGACGGGGCTGGAGGTGCTGCAGGTCGCCTTGCACGGGGCGGTTGATGCAGGGTGCGAGGGACCGGGGCGCGGGGGCGGGTGGCTGGGTCAGTGGGCGGCGCGGAGTGCCGGTGCCGGGGGCGGTGCGCGGTGCCGGGCAGGGTGCGCGGCGGCGGCGGCGGGGGATGGCGGCGGCGGAGCTG
>NW_010972798.1:7692991-7794155 GCF_000737465.1 Haliaeetus leucocephalus | reverse complement strand
CTCCCTCCCTCCCTCGCCCGGGGGCCGTGGGCTTTTACACCGGGATTTGCTCCGTTTTCCTGCGAGATCTTCCCTTCCTCGGTGGGATCTACCCCATCCTAATGGGATCTGACCGCTCCTGATGGAGCTTTCCCCCCCAGCCAGTGGGATCTGGCTTTTCCCATTGGGAGCTGACCACTTCTGACGGGATCTTCCCCCCCACCCAGTGGGGTCTGGCTTTCCCCAGTGGGATCTCTTTCATGCTGGTGGGACCGGAGGCTTCTCCCATTGGGATCTGCCTCTTTCTAGTGGGGTTCCCAGTCCCAGCAGCTGGGGAGGGCAAACTTCCCAGGGGGTTGGGAAGCACTAGAGCAGCTCATGGATAGCAGGGATGTAGCAGCAGATGGCTGTGACATTGCAGCCATCTGTGTGACATGGCGGCCATCCATGCTTATGGATGTGTGTTCTTGGGGATGCGGAATTGGGGTGTGGCCCTTGCTGTAGGGTACGGGTGGGGCCTGACCTTCCTGCAGGAGGAAGGTGCTTGTGCTGGCTTTGCATAATGAATAAGAACAGCAGCAAGTGAGTGTTTGGTTTTAAAACCACGCGTCTGTTGGTGGCCAGTTTAAGGAACGTGAGGATGGCAGGATGAAAGCTGGATGTCAAACAGGCCTTGAGGAACAGCACTCGCCCTGGGGTGAAAGGCGAGTCATGTTTGTGTGCTGACACAGGGTGATGGGCAGCTGGGCAGGCTCTGCTGTCACAGCAGCCACACAAAACAGTCCTGGCTCACTTTAATCTTTGGCACTGCTTGTCTTGCGCTGCTTCCCTTTCCTCCTCCCTTCTTTCATTTTTCCCACATTTCCCTTGCTCCCCAACATTTCCAGGAACTCTCCTCTTCTGCTGTCTCGCTGTCTTTACCCCAAGGGATCCTGGCACTTGCCTGCAACACCACATTGACAGGGTCCTCTGGGATCCCTGGGACATGGGGATGGTCGGCAGCAGCTCAGGTGCTTCTTTCCATCAGCTCAGTCCAGAATCCTGGATCTGAACATTGAGGAGCTTTGAGACAGCCGGGACCCACTGCAAGGGTGCAGGGCTGTCTTCTGCCAACTCTTTGTACTGAGGCACACACAATCCCCTTTCCAGCTTCTCTCCTTTTGCATGATTTTGTCTTCCTCACATTGTTCCTGCTGCAAGAATTTCTGGTGTGCTCCTAGACACCAGTGAGCCCTCCAGTTCTTGTCACAGCAGCCTGGTGGGACAGCAGCTCCAGAGACAGAAAAACATCCCTGCATAAGTGACCTTTTTCTACCTCTGCACATTGCTGGCACTTGGCTCAGTACATGTAATTTTGTGGCTAGCTGTGGATTTGTCCTTCATGCAGACATGGAAGCAGCATAGCAGCCAGCAGTGAAGAAAGAGGAGCAGAAGGAGCCAGGGCAGGTGTTGCAGCCTGTTTGTGTATGCTTTATAAGCATGGTGGGTGGGTAGGACTTGGCGTGTTGCTTTAATTCACCTCTGATGCTCTGCCCAGTGCTTTTAGTCATGTAAGTGTCTCAGGACCTGCATGTGTAATGAGGACGCTCATCAGCTGCAGGGTTCAACCTTAGGCAGGGGCAGCTTCTTTCCATGCCCCTGTGAGCCCTGCCTTCCCTACCTTCCAAAATCTCCATGTGGCCAGAGGGATCCCAAGTGTAGACGTGCCTCCGGAGAGCTGGGGACCTGGCAGTGCCAGGCACCAGCTTCGTTGCAGGCTGGTCTCCTTCACCCCGTGACTTTTCCCACAAGCAATGCACAAGTGGAATATTATCTTTAACGTAATGTAAGGGAGGACTGTGGGAAGAATGGACATGGGGCTGCAAAGCAGGTTCTAGGGATGCCACTGTAAAGACGTCCTCAGTCAAGGCTGAGCTTGTCTTGTTTCCCCTCTTGACTTTGAAAAGGGCTTGTCCTAAGCTGAAAAAAAGATGCTCTTGCATCTGGATAAGGATGCTGGGAGGTGTACAGAGTGTAAGGCTCTGTGTATGTTTGCTTGTGCTTCAAAGCCTGTTCCTTTTCCACATGCACCGCTGCTCAGCTCTGCCCATCACAGTTGCTCTGGAGCTGCAGCCCCCCCGTGCTGGGAATGTCCTGGACACTGTCATTTGTGCAGCGGAGCTGGAACAGGAATGGCAGTGAGGTTCCTGCATCTCTTGGGTCTAAGCAGGAATGTGCTGGGCTGCTATCCTGCCGTGCCTCGGTGGTGTGCAGAGTCCCTGCGCACTGTGAGGAAGGGATGTGTTTATGGCTGGAGGTTTTGGTTTGTTGACTGGCAGGAAAGACTGCTACTGTGAACCCTTTAGTGTCGCAATGGTTTGATAAGCTGAAGGACGCTGAAGTGGTTTATCATTTGTTATCTAATTAGGAGGTGAAAGGCTGGATGATATTTCAATGGAGATGCTGAACTGCTGCTGTTGGAGACCATATAAAATATGCTGGTGTAGTTTTACAAGCTGCGGTAGTGTTTTACTATAATGGCTTGAAAGCCTGTAGTAACTTGCTGTGACCCTTGTTGTCCTCCGGAATAAATACTATACGCTGATGGAGGCCACATGCTCTCTGCATTTTGCAAGCAATTACAGCTGTAGTTTTCAGTGTGCTGCAAGTCTGCGTGTCCAGCAGGTCTCCCTGGGAGGGAGGAATTCCTTAATAAAGCAGGGAGCAGTAACTAGGTTGGTGTGGCAGAAGCTGTGTGATAATACAAAAGAAAAACTTCCTTCTGCAGGAATGCCCTAACCCTGTCAGTCCCCAGCTTTGCCACGTGTACTGGCTGAGCTCCTGCCAGGTTTCTTGCTTGCTCTGGGCTGCTGCACCCGGGATGGTTTTGGCAGCGAGGTGGCAAAGTAGAAACTGACACCGGTGACAAATTTCCAGGGTAGCAGTGAGATTTCAGCCTGAAATAAGGATTGCCAGGAGCTGCTCTGTGCTTTCCAGGGTGGGCTCTGTGGAGTGGACCCGGTTTTGCTGCAGGGAGTTGTGCTCATGAAGGAGAGATGTTCCTAGTCAGCAGCAGGGAGGTGGGGGAGCAACAGGGCTGACCTGCTGCCAGTCTGAACTCATCTTCTCTGGTTTATCCAGAAGAGGGGAAAGACCGGGAGAGGTGGAGGCTCCCATCCTTCCTGCGGTGTATTTCTTCGAGCCGGAGGAGCCAGAGAAAAGGTCACGAAGCAAAAGCTGCAAACAACGTTCATGAAGGTATGCCCAGCTCCCTCCCTTGTGCTCCTGCTGTGACTGTCAAAGGTTTCTCACCAACTCCCTGGTGGTCCTGGTGTCCAAACCCCTTGCTGGTGGCCTCCTTAAGCTATTTCCAGCTCTGCAGCTGACATCTCTTCCCTGGCTGTGGTTTGGCTAGAACCTGAAGACAACCAGCGCACATCTGGCTGCTGTGTTGCCATCTCCCTGCTTTCTGACCTTTTGCTTATCGAAATAAAACCACGCTGGGTCTGGTGCCCAGCTACAACCCTGGGAGCACTGCTGTACTCAACGGTATTTTGCCCGAGTTTCTGGCAGCAGAACTGCTGTCTGTCTAAACAATTAATTGGAAGCATAACCTTGATCTTACGTGATGTTTTCTGCAAACATGGCTGGAAGGAGCGTTCCCAAACCACTTGCATTTGGGGTTGGCAGAGAGGAGGAAGAGGGCAGTCAGCATTGGGCTCTCTGATTCTAAAGGAAATTGTTCAGGTAACGAATGGCCTAGCATTCAACCTTTGCTGTACCGTTGGCACTTCTGCTTGCCTTTCCCAGCAGTGATTTTCTTTTTGCAGAAGTGGCCCCATGCAGGAGGCTACAAGGCACATGGTGTGGAGATCCAGACTGCTCTATGGAGCATTTAGAGGAGGGGAAGCTCATTCACTGTAAAAATAAATAGAATAGAATAGAATAGAATTTTCAGTTGGAAGGGACCTATCTAGTCCAACTGCCTGACCACTTCAGGGCTGACCAAAAGTTAAAGCATGTTATTAAGGGCACTGTCCAAATGCCTCTTGAACACATAAAATGCTTAAAAAGCATAAGGGTTAGAGAAAACAGCTGAAATGCCCAATTTGTGCAGCTTTGACACCTCTAGGGTCAGAAAATTTAAGTGCCTGATCTTGCTGTCAGTGCCAGGCAGGTGACCCCTCGTGGCCACGCAGCTTGTTCTGAGACTGCTGAGACCACAGGAGGCCAGGGAGCTGGGCCCTGTGTTCCTTTGCTCATAGATCACCCCTGTTTGTTGAAGCAATGTTGACTTTGTAAAACAAAATGAAAATCAGTTACGGAAAAAATCAGCTGTGCTTAGCTTGTGAGTAAATAACAATTGCTTCGTCCCATGCTTTCTTTTTATCTTAAGTTGCATTTTGCATGAAGAAGGGTTTCCCATTCAGATCTCCCTTGACCTCTTTCTGCTCTTTGCAGATGACCTGCAGGACCCTGAGGAAGAAGTGGCTCTGACCAGCCTGTCCCCCAATGGAAACTACGAAGAAGCTGCCGGAGGCACGGGCACCTAGAGCTGCTGGGCACCCAGCACAGTCCATGTCCCAGATCTGCCAGATGGATTTGGAGCAGTGGGAGGAGGAGCTGGTGCATGCTCACTCACCCTCTCCTCCGAGCACCCACCGCTCCAGGGAGAAGCTGCTTGGCTTAACTCACCAGGGTCTTCTATAGCTGCCGACAGCCTCTGAGGTCTGTGCCAGGGAGCCATCCCCTGCTGCACTCTGTTGCCCAGGGGTGCCTGGAGCTGCTGCTGGACACTGGGCTTCTGAGAAGCCCTTTGGGGATGTATCCTGCGTCCTGGGCGAGATGATGTTGGGACTTTTGAGTGTGAAATGCAGCCACCTCCTTGAAGAATGAGGAATGCTTTCTAATTCTGAGCAAAGTTCCCTGCTGAGATTGCTGGGGCTGGCCTCACCAGCAAACAGATTGTGCTGCCTCGTGTTCCTGCTTTATTGCTGCTTTGAAGCTCCTGCTCTTTCTCTGATCAAGCAAAAAAAAGACAAATAACACGGTGGCATGGAGACTGCAATGGGACTAAATATGAGGCCTTGGATCTACCAGCTACCGAAAAGGCTTGAATGTAACTGTATAATGTGAAGAATGCAGTAACAGCCCACTGTGGGTAGCAAGAATAATGCAAAAGATACTGATGGTAATGACAGCTGGAGCAGAGTGTGGTTTGGGAGCAGCATCCATCCCTCTGGCTTGTCCTGGTGCTCATAGACTGACTGATGGACTGCCTGGGTTGCAGTGGGTGGCAGATGGACACTAAGGTGTGGCTGATGCTAGACGGGGTTATGGGAGAGGCCCATATAACCTAGGACATCTCCAGTCATGTGGTGGCAGGTCTTGGAGGTGGCCTGCATCACAACAAGATGTGGCTGCTTCATAAATAAATACAAAAATATAAACATAATCTATTTAAGTAGTTCCAAAGGGCTGCCTGTAGCCTGTGAGGCAACACAATTAATTACAAATCCTTGGTTTATGAGGAATATTACTATAATGCTAAGAATACCTTTTTTATTCTTACTTTAATGCAACATAAAACAGGTCTTGTTTGGGGCTGGCTGTCCTTCTGGAGTTTCATCCAGCTCAGACCAGAAACTTTGACCCATCATGTCCTGCCTACCTCTTCTCTGGGTTAGCTGCTGAATTATGTCGTTACGTCCTCCGTGCATGTCTGTCCTCTCTCTGGCTCCTTTTTTCCCAGTGGCAGCTGAAGTGTCTGCAGTCCTGCCAGCTCCAGCCAGCATTCTCCCCCAGCAGTGTGCCTTCAGCATCCCTCTAGCTCTTACCTGGAGCAGGGGATGGTTTTTTTACCCAGCTCTGCCCATGACCGTGATCATCAACAATTTTCAACAAACCATTTTTCCGTGCCTCAGTTTCCCCACCAGTAGGATGGGGACAGCAAAGCCTACCTACCTCACTGAGGTTATGATGGTAACACTGGAGCAGCTCTTGGGTTTAGAGTCAGTCCATTTAATGATGGTGCTGCTTTGCCCTTTTGGCTGGGAGTGAGTGGCTGAGGGTGTCTGGGGCATGCTGGTGGGATCAAGTGGGAGAGATGGGGAGTGTTTCCAGGTGTGCTCAGCAAGTCTCTGCGTTACCATGCTGCTCATTTGAATGTGTTGGGATAGTTAGGCTTGGCGTACGTAGGAAAGCTTTGCCTGAAATGCAGCTGTAAGGTGCTGTAGCTGCCCCATAAGGCGGTGGGAGGGAATGGGTAGGTGGATGCCAAGTCCATGCGAGCAGCGTTTAGGGAAGCGCATGTTACATCTCTTCACAGCAGAAACACTTTCCTGTGTGGGTGTGGGCTGGGGAGAGCAAACCTAGGAGGCAGCTGACATTGGCAGTGCGTGTTGCTCTGCAGAGAGGGCACCAAACCTGCTCTCCTTCCAGCCTGCAGGATTTCTGTAGGTTTTCTTTGCTTATGACCAGGTGGAAAATACAAATGTAACCAGGTGACTTTATTAAGTCACTTGGTGTGGGTGGCTGTATTCATGACTGCAGCCTTCAGCACTGAGTAGTAAGTGCATTCATCTTAGCGAGATGAAGGTATCCTCCTGCTCTGTCCCTGGCATGAGTGCGTAGGTCTGCTGTGCAGTGGATTCCTTCTGCTCATCCTCACAGCAGAGGTTGCTGGGCAGTTATGTACTTTCCTGATAAAGCCCTTGGTTAGGTGAGTCCAGTAGGACTTGACAGTATGATCAGGTGAATCTTTATTTTCTTGCCGTATTTGGCCTTTGCCACCTAGAATTTACCAATGAAGATGCAGCCCAAGAGTACAGATTTGCAGTTAAACCTATCTTAGAGCTACAAATCCAATGGATTTATTTACTGGTAATTTTTAAGTAAATCACGCAAGTTTACCCTTGCAGTGAGACTTTTGTGGAAGTGGATGAACTGCCTGGGGTTTAGGAGGTGTAAGTGGTAATACATTTGACCAAAAGTATTGTTTTCCTTTGAGGAACTAAAGTGACTTGAATTCTTTTTTTTTTTCTTTCCCACTAGCTGGGCATGTGAAGGTGCAGCAGATGATAGTTTTACATGCTCAATTAATTTAATAATTTAAGGGCACTGTTACCTTACCTGCTTGCTGTAAAGAATAAAGACAATTAATTTCTGAATTGGAATGTGCTTTGGTTTTTGTTTACCTTAAAGTAGCATTACGCATGGTTTGGCTGATACTTCTCGTAATTTAAATAAAAGGTATATTGGGAGGGAACGGAAGTGACCCCAGTATCCAGAAGATCAGCAGAATTGGTCTGTGTGCAGCTCAGGTAGGCTGCTCACCTGTGGCCAGTGGGGAAGGCTGGAGATCTTCTCAGTTGTCTGAGAAGAGCAGAGCTGAGCCTCTCAGTGTCATGGGTAGGGCTCTGATAGCTTTCATTTATAATGTTCACTAACTGAGGCGATCAGGTTTCCTCCAGGAATTCAAGCCCTTTTCTCCTATTTAGTAGAAACAGGTAGAAATCAATGCCGCTGATGTCTGGGCGCTTTGATCTCTTGTTGTGCAGCACCATTGCTGTTGAGCTGCATTTTCCTTGGTGCGAATCCACCAGCCTGAATTTCCATTCTGTCTGTACTGGAACCAAAGCAGGAGCCAAAATGACTCCGTGGCCCTCCAGAACCAGGGCACCTTCAGGTACGCCGCTGCGTGGGAGGTCTGGACGCTGCCCTGTGCCACAAAGTGACCGATGGGGAAAACGATTTGGTGAGGGGCTGCCAGGTGCATCTGTATGCCTGCTTCCCTTTTTAAGGGAGAAATGGGGTTTGGGTGAGGCCTTTCCCCGTGGCTACAAGGTATGCGAGAGGAGTCGGGGCCCACAGCGGCGGCCTGCGAGAGGTGCTAAATCCGTGGGGTAAAATCGCGGGCAGCCTGTCCTGGCAGTGGGGGGGGGACGGGACGACGGTGGGCGGTGAAGCCTGGCAGACGGGGGCAGCCGTTTGTCTGGGCACAGCGCAAACACGGGCATTGACAGGGTCACCCGTGGGGATCCCACGGCCCGGCTGCCCGCCCTCGCCGCCCCCAGGCAGGAGGGCGCAGGCAGGGGAAGGCTGCCTACCCTCCCAGGCCAAGCGTGCGGTGGAGGCCCTGCGGGCCCGGTGTGGGGTGTGTGGGGGAGTCCGTGGGGTCCCGTGTGGGGCCGAGGGGGGCTGAAGAGACCTGTGGGGAGCGCGGGGTGCCTGTGAGGGGACCGGGGAAGGTGCGAGGCCCCGGGAGGCAGAGCTGTCCCGCTCGCGCCTGGCTGTTTCTCCGCCGCCACGCGCAGGCGATCGCCGCGGGCACCTTTCCCGGGAGCAGCGGGGTTCTGCCGGAAGGGGACCTTCGCGCCACTTCCGGGCCGGGCGGCGGTGGAGCGGCAGCGGCGCGGCGCGGACCCCGGGCGGCGGCGGCGGCGGCACTACCGCACCTGGGCCGGAGCGGGCCGGAGCGGACCGGACCCCACCCCACCTCCCTCCGCTGGGCCGCCGGGCGGCACCATGATCACCTCGGCCGGTGAGGGAGCGGCGCGGAGTAGCGTTGCCCGCCGGGGTTTCGCTGAGTCAGGGCCGTGACTGGGCACCGCCGTAGGCCGCGGGGGCGCCGGCCACAGCGCTCCGTGGGGCCGCCCGTCACGGGGGTGTCCCCCGCGACCGGGTCACCCCTGGCCGGTAGTCGCCGTACGCCTCGGCGGGAGCGGGAGGCCGCCCCGGTGCCCGGCGGCTCGCCACAACCGGCGTTTTAAGCCTGAGCCGCGGGAGGCGGGGAACTGTCCAGTGCCCGCCCGTGCCCCGGGGCGGCCTCCCCCGCTTCCCCCGGGTGCTGCGGCGGCCTGAGCGGGACTGGCTCTCTGGCGGGCTCCGTGGGGACGCGCGGGAGGCAGAGGCGGCTGCCCGTCCGCCCGCCCGCCCCGGCGCCGCGTCCAGCTCCTGCCGGTACTTGAGGAGGGCACTGCGGTGGCTTTGCCGGCCCCCTGGCAGACCACTGGGGTGACCTGAAGGTCTTCACCTGCTTAAAGTGAATACCGCGTAGGAGGTACAAAACAGGCGGGCAGTCGGGGTCTGTAGGAGGTACAGCAGGGAGCGAGAAAGGGGGAAGAGGCAGACTTGAACTTTGGAGGGGTTCAGAAAGGCAAAGGCTTTGCAGAGGAAAAGCCAGCCTAAAGAGTCCAGGCTACCGAAGCGTGTGAGAAATTAGATGTTAAAACACTGTTTCTGGATCTGTGGAGAACTTTATAGTGTAAGAAAATATGAGAAGTATTTCCAAAAGTACTCAGGCCAGGAATTAATATGTGAGCGGTTGTGACTTTGTGAGAGAAACAGGCGGAGGATAATAGTCTGCAAGTAGCTTTCTCTTTCTGAACCCTTTGCTTTATGTTTATGTCTTACTTTAATTGAGGAGGAGTAGGTATTCCCTTCAGAGGAGTTTTAAAAACGTAGAAACGGTATCTTGAATAGGAGTGAGATTGCTTCCTCCTGATAGATCAGGTAAATGCAGGAGCTTATTTAAAAAAAAAAAAAAAAATCATACATTTGGAGTAGAGTTGCAGAAAACAGCTGGAAGGAGCACTGTGGGGTGGGCTACTGAACCTGCCTTCCTTGCCTAAGGGCCACAGCAGTGCTCCTTCAGTTGTTGTTGCTGGCAGATGTATGTCTAACCTGGTTTTAAAAAATCTCTGATAGTGGAGGTTCTACAGCCTTGTTAGGCAAAGGGAATAACTTATGGTCAGAAAACTTTTCTAATCATCAAACCTCAATCTTTGAAGCTCCAAATAAAGCTTGGTCTTACTATTCCTGTTAATGTCTGCCACAAAGATCAAATTATTCTCTTTCTGCTGGCGGCTGCCCTGTACATGTGTGCACTCTGTACCCTTCCCAGATTTCTGTAGACTAGCCAGTTACAGACCTCCAGTCAACTTTTGTAAGTGCCAGTTGCTAGACCTCTTTGTTCTTATTGCTCAGTTCTGAACATCCTGGTTTGCTCATGACTCTTAAGACATGCTGCCCAGCACCAGACACAGCAGTCTGGCTCAGGTGTGTCAGTGCCAGGCAGAGGGAAGGATTGCCTCATATATGTGCCAAGAAACGCTCTCACTCACACACCTCAGTGTGAAGCTTGGGTTCTCTGCATCTCACTGCAGCCATATGATATTATTGATCATGTTTCATCTTAATCCATTCTACTACTGAGATTCCTCTCTATATTTGTACATTTTACTTTTGACCTGCACACTCTCCTTTTAGATTTGTCAAGATCTTTTGAAAACCCAGTTCAGCCCTCCAGTAGGCTTGCTGGCCTTTCCAATTTGATGTCTTATTTAGATTTTAAAAGGTTATCAATCTATACAACAGGTGAAAGACTGAAAGCAGTGAATTGTGTTGGACTTAGATCAGATCCTATTCCACCCCTTTCACTTGCATCCTTGCAGCCTGACAATGAAACCATCTATAACTATTCTTCAGATTGAGCTCACCGAATAACTGTGAACCTCTCAGTTATGTCAGTTAAACAATATTTCTATAGCTGTTTTTGGTCAAATGTTGTCGACAGTGTCAGGAGTCTTGCTAAAGCTGCGAGATAAGACATCTTCTCTTAGCCATGAGGTCTGTTTCCTTGACATGAGAAAAGTTAGGATCTTTTGACATGATCTTCTTTATGCCCCTCGAGGAAGTGGGAAGTGACTTGCTCGAAAGCAGTTAGCAAACTAGGGAGGGAACTGACAGTAAATCCCAGATTCTCCAAGTTCCTGCCTAATATGTTTTCCTCTAAGAAGGATCATCTTTTATAAACTGTGTACCTTTTCAGTTATAAATTCTGAACTATTTTATATCATGTTTAATACAAACCTGGATCTGATCTTTGAAGTTTAATACTGAAGATTTTAAACCAGCAGTCCAGAGACACCTGCATTTCCTGTTCTGTTGGTTTTGAACTAAATGAGATGTTCACTTTTGAAACAGAGAGAGTCCAAAACTGACTATGATCTTGTTTTGCAGCTGGAATTATCTCTCTTCTGGATGAAGAAGAGCCACAGCTCAAGGTAAGCTCTTACATCTGGGAGCAAATAACAGCAAGTGCATTATGTTGAGGGCTTAAAATCAGAAATTAGTGGATCTCAATAATTAATGGTTGGGGAGCACCAGGTGGGCCCCAAATCATATCTAGCCTGAAAGCTGAAAGGAGGGGCTTAAATAACATGATAACAGATGGCAAACTTCCTTGTTTTGAACATGGATCAAACTGGAGCTTCACATGCAAAGATCTCTATTCACCAAAGCTCCCAGCTCTCTGATGATAATGGGACTTTGCTACTTAAAAGTGTTCCAGAGACTGCATTTTGACTACGTAAAATTCAAAGCTGAAGAACATCTCAAGTTTTTAATATAATTTAAGTGATGTAAAACAAAATCACAGTTACAGTTTTCACTTGGAAAAAAAATTACAGTAGTAGGAGAAGAAAACAGCAACAGAAACTTTACAGTCCACAGAGTATATGAATCCACAGGACAACACCAAACACTCAAAAGTGGTAATGTATTGATGATGCTTGCTAGTTACTTAAACAGTTAACATAGCCCCTTTTAGGAGGGGGAGGTGCATCTTGTAATATTGGTAATCTCCTTGGCAACAGATTTAGGTGGTGATAGAGGTGAATGAGCCCTGCATTTGCTCTGAACTGATTACAGGTGGGCTGATTCTAGTCTGGATATTGTTTATCTGCTAAAATACTGTGTCCAAATAGAGTTCGCTGGCTTAGACCACAGGTCAATTCTGTGTGCTACACAAAGGTTGCCACAAAGACTTTGAAAACTTTGTATTTTAAGGAATTTCACCTATCAGTCATTTTTGCCAGTCATTCATCACAGAGAGGCCATGGGAAGGAACTTCAGGGTTGTCTTACCTGTTAAGTGAACAGCCCTTTATTTGCAAAGGACTTGCAAAGATTAGTGAATGCTTGCAAACATCTTTTAAAGTAGAATTTGCAGTTGAAATGGGTCAGTGTTTATGGTATCAGTCTTAGGTGGTACTTTATTTTTACTGGAGAAAGGTAATAAATGCATTTTTTATGTAATATAACTTTTTTTTTTTGTAGGAGTTTGCTCTTCACAAGTTGAATGCTGTTGTCAATGACTTCTGGGCAGAAATCTCTGAGTCAGTGGACAAAATGTAAGAGAAGACACTTATTACTTCAGGGTGTGCAGCTTAAAAAGAACATGAGATATGAAGTGGATGTAGTTCTGGTTGCTTGATGCTGTTTAGTACAGTGTCTAGGTCCATATTTTCCAGAAAGCACTAGTATAAGTAGATGTGGGGTTGGAGCTGTAGTCCCAAAGATGCAAGTTTGATCAAGCTGTCATGTGGCCTTAAAGAGAACTGAGCACACAGACCTGATACTCTTCTCTCTCTTCTTTGCAGTGAAGTTCTCTATGAAGACGAGGGCTTTCGGAGCCGGCAGTTTGCTGCTCTAGTTGCTTCTAAAGTTTTTTACCACCTGGGAGCTTTTGAGGAATCACTGAACTATGCCCTGGGAGCAGGTGACCTCTTCAATGTCAATGACAATTCGGAATATGTGGAGACGATCATTGGTAAACAACTGTTTTTGCAAAAGAAAAGCTCATGTGCTGTCAAAATTACTGTAGCTTTGAGATTTTAGTTCATATATCTGCTTTTCTCCATATTCCTCTTCCTCTCCTTATATTCATTTAAACTGATGCTGCAGCTAATTTTACCCACTTTATTTGTGCTTGCTTTCTCCTGCTTTGGGATTCTGTAATGGAACTGACTTAGGAGTTCTGGCATTTTTTTCCCATTCTTAACCCTTATTCTATTGTGAGTTCCTAATAGGAAAGTTGCATTGCTTGTTTATTGTCCTTTCTCTCATTTGTGTGCTAATGTTGTTAGCAATTTCAGCATAACTTTGGAAATAATCGGCTAATAAGTGTAACTGCACACCTGAGGGGTACAATTCTTTTTTTATCCACCCTTAACAGTATAGCAAGTCAGATGTTGAATGCATGTATAATTTGAAAATCTTTTTAAAAGTCTCGTCTGCTGGTATCACTTACCTTGTACAGGATGTGATGGACCAGGGCTGGCTTTCAGTCTCCCCAGCCAGTGCTTACAGTGGAGCTAGGATGTCTCCTACTGCTCTTTCCTCATTTATTTAAAATATCGTGCCACTTTGAACAAAGATCATGTCCTTGGTTCCATTTTAAAAATATCTACTTTGTTTCAGCACTAAAATCAGAGTTTGTTAGGAGAGAATATAAGTATCTTCCACTACTGTCTGTATATGACTACACAAATAGTTCTTGTGCCTCACCTTTGTGTAGTTTCCCATATGCTGTATTTGCTGGTAGAATGTGTGTACGCACATACTGGTCTCTTCATCTGTAAAAACCTGCAAACATCTAGGAAGTTGACTTTTCACCCCCCACCATGTTTGTTCAATATCTTTTCAGCAAAATGTATCGACCACTACACCAAGCAGTGTGTGGAGAATGCGGAGCTGCCAGAAGGGGAGAAGAAACCTGTTGATGAAAGGCTAGAAGGGATAGTGAACAAAATGTTCCAGCGGTGCTTGGATGACCACAAGTACAAGCAGGCTATTGGCATTGCTCTAGAGACACGCAGACTGGACATCTTTGAGAAAACCATCCTTGAATCGGTATGTGCAAGAGACAGGAGGTGTGTGTAGCTAGTCACTTCCAGGTATGGATCCACAAGTGAAGTACAAGATCCATGTTGCTATGGAACTTGCCCTGTTTTGTATGAACAGAATAAAACATGAAACTTGGGTGTTTGGTTCAACATGCTCATGGAAGGCAGAGCCGCTCAGGGCTATCAAGTATAGAGACAACCCTATCTTTAAGAAATCTCTGAGCTGCAAGTTACTGGGAGAATATTCCCAGGAAGCTTGGCTATGTGCCCCCTTCTTAAGGTATTCCCTGTCAGCTACTAGCAGAGATAGGATACTGGACTAGGCAGACCTTAGGTCTGGCATAATGTAAGAACAGCTCTTTTATTTTGTTGTGCCTGTCATCTGCTTTAATTCACTGTGGGAAGGGATCCTTAGGGCTAGGTAAGTGATTTATTTATGGCAGCCAAAACAAAAAAATCCAGTGGTTGTGTGAGCTGCTCTAATTTTCAGTAAGCAGCTGTGTGCAGTCTTAGCCTGCCCTGACTGCAAGGCAATGCAGTCTGGCTTTAACATCTTTCACTGAGGACTTAAGGTAAGTCATGTTACCTGGTAATGGCAGTAAGAGAAACATGCCTGTAGTCATTTGCAGCAGCTCAGCGGTTGTGTGTAATCTTGTTATGCTGCAGTATCTCAATCATGTGCCCGACACATGGTTTAAATCCTTTACGTTTTACCACTTTTCAGTTTACAGCTTTCCCATATTTTTGGATGGATCCCACTTCTGTATATGGGAATGATAATCATAAGGCATCCATCTTGCTTTCTCAGTTCTGTTTGCTGTCTTATGCACTTACTAACTTAATTGCCCATTATAAATCCCTCATTTCAAATTACCTTTCTGAAGTCTAGTAGCCAAATCTGTTTCTTAGTCTCTAGGAAGAAATAGGTGTATTGGGGATCTTTTCTTGGTGCATGGTTTGTTTTGCTGACATTTTATGTTAGTGCAGTGAATTTCACTGCGTTCAAGAATGATTATTCAAACAAGAAAGGTGAAGAAGGGGAAATAGGTATTGAACTTTTAAATTAAGCTTTTGCATGTTTTAAAGTGCAACACACCTGCATATAAGCTTTTCTGAAAATGGGAAAGGAAACTGAAGGTTTATATGTGCATGTGTTTTGCTCTGCTTTTTAAAACAGAAAGGAGGTAGCTTCATTTTAATTTCTAAATCCTTGTCAGTGCAAACCCAGACTTGATATCCCTGAATTTTATTTCAGAATGATGTTCCTGGGATGCTAGCTTACAGCTTGAAGCTCTGTATGTCTTTGATGCAGAATAAACAGTTCCGTAACAAAGTCTTGAGAGTTCTAGTTAAAATCTACATGAATCTGGAGAAACCAGACTTCATCAACGTGTGCCAGGTAAATTTCTCAGAGTGATGTTTAAAGATCAATCAAAAGTTGCTCTTTAGATACATTTGACTTGACATCTACCTGACCTCTGTTTTTCCTGGTTGCATGCTTCAAATAGATATCAAAGTGAGATCAACTTGAAAAAGATGCAAATATTGCACGTTTGGTCAATTTATAGAGAAAGAAACACACTCAAAGGTAGTTTGGGGATGTAGACAACTCTGACAGAATATTTCGAGCCTATGTCAGGAGTATCAGATGGTAGGTTCGCAGATTGGAATTTTATTTATTCCTCCAAAGAACATTTACAGTGCTTTGTTTTTTGGAAAGCCATTGTCTGAAAGTGTTTAGACAACCAGTTATGAAGTTACTCAAGATGTTCTAAGGCTTTTGCCAATCTTGGTATTCCACATACATGTGACTCAGGAGTGTTACGCCTGTTCCATTTTAGCTGAGACATCCCTACTAAATGATTGATACTTCTTTAATGTTCTTTTGAAATTTCTGTGTTTAGTAGGACAACATTGTCAGTTTCCAAAGATAAAGGTGCAGAAATAGGAAGGCTTGAATGGTGTGTCTTGATTTTGTAATACATGGTCTTGTTTTTAAAGTGACCTATGAAAATGCTTCAAAGATTTCTATTATTTCCTATGAGAGACAGAGAATTTTTCTTTCTTTGAAGGGGTGTTCTGCAGAAGCGGTAGATGAGGGAATGGTGAAAATGGAGTGTGGCCTCGGGTAGTGTTGCTTTTTCATTCTGAAGTATATAATGTCTTCTCCTGATTTTTTTTTTCTGTTCTTTCCCTTCCTCTTGCTCAGTGCCTGATATTCCTGGATGACCCGCAGGCTGTGAGTGATATCTTGGAAAAACTGGTGAAGGAAGATAACCTTCTCATGGCCTACCAAATTTGCTTTGATCTGTACGAAAGTGCTAGCCAGCAGTTCTTGTCTTCTGTGATCCAGAATCTCCGCACGGTTGGCACTCCAATTGCCTCCGTGCCTGGATCCACCAACACAGGCACTGTCCCTGGATCGGAGAAAGACAGGTGGGGAGATTGGCTTGAGAAGAGGCGTAATTGTTCAGATACAACTGATGGAGCCTTCTGTTCTGTGTATGGATGCCCATTACAAGCAGTCAAGTTACTGCCGTTCATTTAAGTCAGGGTAATAGACAAGACATGCTATTTGCTCAGGACAAAATTGTATATTGCCAGAATCCACTGTTGTTTGAAAGAATGCATTTTCCTTTGCAGTTGACATAAGTGTTGTACAGTTACTGTGGCTCAGCTAATGAGCAGTAATTCAGTAAGTCATAGTGTGTGAATTGCTCGGGAACACTTTGATGTTGTGTGGTCTTTGCAGCAACTTGTAAAGCTAAGGAAGGGGAGAGTTCAAGCAAAAAGCTCGTCACAGCTATGTGCAAGTTTGGTTTCACATCACAGCTTGTGGTCTGCTACCTGCTTTTGGGAGGAGTGAGCTCAGATGATACTGTAGTGTTATAGACCCTTTTCTACTTGCAGTTAAAAAGAGCTAGTTCAAATCTAGTCTGAGTTTCATTAAAGTCCTGGTGTTTAAAACTTGTTCATTGGTCAACATCACTGGGTCTTAGCTGCAGGAAGCTGCTGTTAAGAAAACCAAAGTTGGCACTAACCGTTCCATCTTCTTTATTTCTTCTTTTGATGACTTATAGGTAATTGACATAGATAGTTTTGTTTTAAACCTCTGTTTTTTAGGGGATTGGCCAATCCATGCTAAGGCTGCTTCCCAGCTCAGGGGCAGCATGGAAGAAGTTTGTGCTCCACCTGCTCTTTAATCACCAGAGCTGTCACGTCTGTACACAACCCGATCCCTGCACTGTCTTTGACAGTGTGTGATGGAGAATGCTGCCTAGATCAAGGCTTGTTAAATACAAGGGCTTATGCAGCTTTGAGGGACTGGGTCTAAATGCTTTTGAATCAGTGATACGGGCATAGCAAGCATTCTCCTCTCTTCTTTTCCAGTGAAATAAAAGGAAAGGCACAGAATAATTTGTAAGTCAGCCTGTGAAGCATTAGGACAAGGTGCTAACAACAGCTTAATATGTTTCATTTCCATTTCAACACTCTAGCATCCATCCTAATAGTGATGAGCTCAAGGCTTCTGGGTGAGGATATAATTATCCTTTCTGCCTTGTTTGTTGACCTTGTTTTCTCACCTGTCTCTGCCTGTTCATTCCCTACAAGCATCTCTGTTTTTGTTGTCTCTATAGATGGAATAAGAGGGTGGGGTTTTCTGGGCCTTTGTCTTCAAGTTCCCTGAAAATTGAATTGGGGAGGAGTTTGCTTCTCAGCAGTGACCTCCAGATAGTCAGCCCTTGTCCTGTCAAAGTCCTGTTTCTAGTCATCATCTCCAAATCCCAGGCTACTCTTCCAGGACAGTATTCAGTCATAATTACAGTGCTTGACTAGTTACGAGTGGTGAACTGGGTTACATTTTTGTTTTATTTCAGTGATGCTATGGAAGCAGAAGAGAAACCAGGAAGCACTTGTGCAGGGAAGTCTGCAGAAATTGTGAGTGCCATTTCCAAAATATGCCTTGCTTAGCTTTTCTTGTGTATTCTCTTTGAATCTCTGGGGTTGCTAAATTGGTTTGGCTAATGAAGAATGGAATTCCACTTCTGTCTTGTTTGGAGACAAGGTGACAGATGATCTCTGAGAACCAAATATATGACAGTCTGAAAGTCCAGCAGTTCAGATACTGAAAGTTGGGGGAGAGTGGGAAGTGGGTAGATTTCAGCAGGAATTACTGAGCCCTGAAAAAGGGGATAGAGGGATCTGGCTCGTGTTTGCTTTTTGTTGATACTGAAATAATTAACTCATTCCAGAAGAAAGGGCCTGAAATTTGACTAGTGCTGAGAGCTTTAGCTGATAAATTAGCTCGAGGCATTTTTTTCTTCTCCTTCTGAAATTTGGCTGTAGTTCTGGCTTGATAGAAGTGGTGCTATTCTGCAGGAATGGCAGGAGGGGATGCTGATGTAACATAGTTTCTTTTCCATGAAGGAGGAATATGTTGCCTCTGGCTAGCATGGTGGCTGTATTCCTGGGCCAGCTGGTTAGAATCTTGTTTAGTTCCTTTTCCCAAGTATTGGAGAAAGTTGAGTTCACTTCTAACATGCACATACAATTGCATTTCAGCATGTAGAATGCATAATGCAATTCTGATGCTTCTAATGCTGAGGAAAGGAAATGCTACTAGAGAGGAAAGTAAAATCCAAGACAAATTTTGTTTTTTTTTCTTTTTCCCCATGGTGCATGTTGCAAACTAGACTTGGGAATCTTTGAGAGATTCTTGCAGATCACTTAAAAATTAATCAAGGGCAAACAGAAGTGTTTTCTTGAAATTGTATTCCACAAGGAAAACAGAAGGGGTCAAGTTTCTTGTCCCATCAAGGAACCAGTAAACAGTGCTTTTGTGCAGGAAAGGTGTCTTGAATCAGTTTCTGCTGCATTGGCATTGCTGACTGTGCCAAGGGACAAGTGCATAAAAATGATCTATGTGGCCAGAAATGTTCTTGAGCTTAATCTTCCACAATTCAGAATGCTGACTACAAAGAAATAATTGAGGGGATTAGTTTAAGGACTGAACTACTCATGCTTGCCTGGTCACTGAGCAGCTAACAATGTCAGTACGAAGAGGTGCAGTGTACTTTCACCTTGCTCAGAAGGGACTTCAGTTGAAACTTAATCTGTGGAAACTGTTCCGTCATAAGGAAGAAGGAGGCTTTCTTAAATCGCTCTGGAAGATGAATGTATTAGAGATTCCTAGTTCTACTAGTCATTGTTCTAAATAAAGGCTGTAGCTCATGAGAATGATGCTGCAGCTCAGCAGGGTCATGCAAAGTGTTGTGGCTTTGCGATCCTCTCCATTAAAACTTCCATGGAAATACAGGTTCACGTTTATAAAAGTGGTTGCCTCTTGCTGGAGAGTCATTGTATCTGTAAGGCCAGCCAAACAGCAGCTTGCAGAATATCCAATGTTACTCATATCCTTTTGCTTTCAATGAAAGAATACATTTCTTTTCAGAGTCTCTTCTCCCACCTGCACTGTTGTGCACAAAGGGACTTGATTATCTGGGAGATTTGGGCTTGTGCAGCAAGGGCAAAAACAATGTCCTTTTAGTCCTAAAACCTGATAGATTTTGGAATATGGTGATGGTAACATACCAGAGTGGCTTCTCATGAACTGTATTTTAACAGAACCGTAGTTGAGTTCTCATGTTTTTCCTTTGTTTTGCTTGTATGTGAAGAATCCAGAGCCTAAGGACCAGATCTCAAAAATGATTAAAATTTTGAGTGGGGAAATGGCCATTGAGTTACATCTGCAGTTTTTAATACGAAACAACAATACAGACCTCATGATCCTCAAAAACACAAAGGTAAGAGGCTTTGTTAGATATGGTTGTCTTGGATTCATCTGACTCATCCTGTGTTTGTTTTGACCATGTTGCTGTTATTTTACAACATCATCTTATGTTTTAGCCTGGCCTCCCTGGGTTTTGAGGTTACAAATCTGTGGTTTAGCCATGATAAATTAACATTTAAAACTTGGACCTGTGAGGCTGAAGAAGAGCTGATTGCACCCGAAGGCCATGTAATCAGATTGTTTCAACTTACAGCTAGTATGACCTAATGACAGGCTGCTATTAGTGTGTTGATTTTTTTTTTAACTCCCCCGATTTGGTTATAGAAACTAATCCTTTTCTCCTCCCCTTTTTTGGTGGGTTTGTTTTCCATCTGGTCAGTAAGATGGAAGAACTCACCCTCCAGCTCCATGACTGATCCATTGCAAATGCTGCTGGTTGGGGAGGGAGGGAGTCAGCCAGGACTGTAGGTTATAGTATGTTGGTATCTTGGTTGGGGTGTTATGTGAAACCACACCTTCAGCTTGACTAAACAAATATGTGCTCAGAGACTAATATTTCCACACTGAAGACAAAACCGATCAGATATTATAATGTAGGCAGTGCTAGTGAATTGAGTAACGGGTTTTGTTTTGGAAGGTGTTACTCAAAAGTGGGCAAATGAAAACTTACAGGTGAATTAGACTTTCTTAAGCTAAATGATTATTAGAAACCATTGGAGAAGTTTTTTATATGTGAAATGAGATGCACATCATCAGCAAAAATGGTAGGGGATGCTTGTCGGTGGGTTGGATTCATCTATTTCAGGAGGCTCTTCAAATGTATTGGAAAATCTTTCCCATCTGCTGGTTAAGTGCTTGGGAGTGATCATGCATAGTGTTCCAGGGATGGCTTGAAAACGTCAGCAGCAAACGCTCTGCAGTGCTCAGTTCTGGGAACCAGAAGCAGGGTTCTCCAGTTAAGCTGCAATTGAAGTAGTCACATCTCTGACAAACTCAGAAAGGATTGGTTTGCACTGGAAAGATGGGTTGAGGATGTATTAGACTGTATTAACAATCCATTAACTTTGGTTAAAGGGAAATTGCTGGTTAAATTGAGCATAATTACAATCCATTTTTCTAGTGTACTGGCAAGCATGCTAAGTGACCCAGGGCATATCTTTTGCTGACTGGTGATACTGATTGTTTTTGTTCTTTCAGGATGCAGTGCGGAATTCCGTGTGTCATACAGCAACGGTTATAGCAAACTCCTTTATGCATTGTGGTACAACCAGTGACCAGTTCCTTAGGTAAATCTATGGCAGGGAAGCTCCAATGTCATTTAGCAGTGTTTAAACAACATTGTTGCCCTACGTAGCTTGGTACTTCCAAAAGGGTGGCTGCAGAACTCTGATGGGCTTAAAGAAGAATAAACAAAGGGTCCGAAAACTAATGTGGAGGCAAAGGGAAGAAGGTGTAATTGTTTCCTTTTCTCTATCCTCACAAACTGGCTTTATTTGACTGCTAACCATATGAGCAGTTTGGAGGGTGGAGATCTGGAATTTCTGTTCTCTGTGTTTACGAGTTGGAGAATTTCTGAGATGATGTATCTTTTTTGGTAGAGACTGACAGTGCTGAATGACTCTTGGAAGGGAAATGTCAGGGCTGACCTTACCAAGGACTTGAGGAAGGTTCCAGAAACTCTGTTAGAGTTTCTCCCAGAGAGCTGGTGCTGCATATTGAGCAGTTGTACTCCATCCTTCACCGAGATCACCGGTATCTGGAAGCTTGACTTAGAACCAGCCAAAAATCAAGGCTGATGAAGGGGAGAGAGGTATAAAGTGGAAATGTGGTTAGCCTTCTGGAGCTGCTGTCTGGTTCGAAAGCAGTCTTTTTTAGTGCTGTGAAACCCTGCTTGCAGGATGAGGAACGGGCTCTATGAAAAACTTTGTATAACCTTTCTCTTTTTGTCTTCCAGAGACAATTTGGAGTGGCTTGCCAGGGCCACTAACTGGGCTAAGTTTACTGCTACTGCCAGCTTGGGTGTTATACACAAGGTAATGTTGCATTCATTTCCCTCTGTTTAATATAAATGCTTGACTTGCGAACACTGAAAACATTGAAATGGGGATTCTGAATGACGCCTGCACTCCAGTTTGTAACATAGTTGGTGTCTTTGCACTAAGGAAAATCTGTGCTCTATCAAGTCCATCTCATCTGATATCTGATGCAGTTTACGGCATGTTTTGCTAAGCATCAAAAAGGTGGTAGGATAACATGGCTCAAGGAGAGAGTCTTCCTAGCTCTTCTCTTCCTTGTTGAGTTGAACAGAGTCAATAGTTTCTAGCCACTAAAATTGGAGGTGTATATTTCTTAAGGGTTTTGGGATGGTACCAAAGTCCTTACTGTACTAAGTTTCAGTAAGTTTAAATGGTGAATTTCTTCAAATTCATTCGCAGGGGGGTATATTTAAAGCTGTTTTGAAATAGCAAAAAGTCTTTGTAATTGTTTTGTGTGCCTCAACCCTCATTCAAGTGCTCTAGTGAATGAATTGGTGTAGCTTCAGGCCAAATTTGTCCTGGTTTGGATCAGTGACCAAGCAATTGATGAATACTTGTGTAATGTGGTTAGTAAAACCCCAGTACAGAAGGATTCTTTGCTGATTGTACAGACAGCACTGAAAGGCTGATTTTTGTGGAGAATGTAATGGCCATAACATGTTTTCTCCTGAATTGTTTAAATATTATCACGAAGTGTTTGCATCTACTGTTTTTTCACCTTTCACTTCCCACTGTCTTCCCTTCCTGCTGGACACTGGACATACAGGGTCATGAGAAAGAAGCATTACAGCTAATGGCAACATACCTACCCAAGGACACCTCTCCAGGGTCTGCCTACCAGGAAGGTGGAGGTCTTTATGCCCTGGGTCTCATTCACGCTAACCATGGTGGGGACATCATTGACTATTTGCTGAACCAGCTGAAGAATGCCAGTAATGATGTATGTACTGGGTTCAGTAATGAACCTTTGTTTTGTTGGGAATATCCAGAAGGGTGCTAGCTGCTTTAGAAGTGGGGGTTAGAGGTAACTAAGACCATGGCAGTAGTGTGATACTTACATCTCCTGTGGGCCTTAAATGTGAAGTTTGGTTTTAACAACCTATTGCTCAAAGTTCAGGTAGGATTTTTAGGAAATTCTTACATACTTGACAGTGAATCTAGCTTTGTCTTTCTTACTATTTGAATATCTACTTTGTTTTGCTAGCGGACCTGCAGTATTCAGGCACTGTTATTGCTTGCAGCTTAGCTGTCAAAGGAATAAGCCACAAAATGCTTCTGCTGCCCTGTAGGTTTAATGCATCTTATACAAAAAGAAGTTTTTTACTTCACTTCCTGTTTGTAGACCTCTACAAAAAGTCTCTTTTTAAGTTAGGAACAGATTAGTATTTTCTGAGCATGTTCCCTGCTTCTCTTTGGGGAATTTCAGACTACTATAAAAATTCTGTGACTGGATCCCACATGTCTTATTGCAAATGTACTGCCTTTCCTGTATCCGTTGTTAGAACAAAAGAGGATGTAGACTGTTTAATTGGGCACATATTTACCTTTCTATTCAAAAGCTATTACTGGGCAGCAATTTTTACACATGGCACAGATTTATGGTTTTACATAAATCAGTCGGTGGGGAGAAAGACCTTAAAGATACTAGAAAGTCTCTTCCTATGTATAAAGCTTCTGATACTCATTGTTTATGGGCTTTTGAACTGCCGTTTCTATTCTATTTAGTGCCTCTTTCATCAGGGTTATTGCCTGAGATGGTGAAAGTGATATTTCTAACAGGTTAAGAGATCATTTTGGGTGGTTTGGGGCTAAAAGTTGGCAGCTTTATATTGATGGAAAGATGTCTACTTCAGCTGAAGCCATGTTGTTCCCTGTTTTGTGATGACTGAACTTGCATATGCTTCTCTAGATTGTCCGACATGGCGGCAGCCTGGGTTTGGGTCTGGCTGCCATGGGGACAGCACGTCAAGATGTGTACGATTTGCTGAAAACAAATCTGTACCAGGATGATGCAGTGACAGGTAAATGTTCTGCTTTCAAAGCAAATAACCATCTGAGGTCTTATCAGGCATCTGGGGTTTTTTGGTGGTTTTTTTTTTCTTCAGGTTTTCTGTTAGCAGCATAGGTCACTTCTAGGTTGCCTTAGCTGCGTTTTATTTACTGACCTTTTCCTGATCAGCATGGTTCTCTAGTTATGTGGCAGTAATGTTCAGAGGTCCTGTCAGGACTGGTCTGTGGCGCTATGCCCAATATTGATAAGACATGCAAGGTCTTGAAACAGTCCTTTATTTTGCTCTGTTCTTTCCTTTGTCATATGCTTTTTATTTAGTGTGGTTGATCTCCAGAGCCGTGTGCCCTTTTTGGCTGAGAGAAAGGCTTGGAGAAGCTTGTGGGGGCTACTGTTGCATTGGCAGGGGTTCACAGGAAAATTATCTCAGCAGCTCTTGGCCCAAAGAAGGGAAAATTGAACTTAGTAGGGAAGAGCACTAAGTTGTGGCTGGTAGGTTATCATTACAAGCACATTTGGCCATGAATAATGGGTTTGCTGGGTGTGGTGGTGTCCAGAAGTGATCTGTTGGCCTACATCTTGTGTGATTCTATAGATAAAATATTTACTGCTTTTGGGAACAGAGTTTGTTTGATTTCTTGCTTTTCTGTGCTGTGCAGGTGAGGCAGCTGGCCTGGCACTGGGACTGGTTATGTTGGGATCCAAAAATGCTCAGGCTATTGAGGACATGGTTGGCTATGCACAGGAAACCCAGCATGAAAAGATTTTGCGAGGCCTTGCAGTTGGAATTGCTCTGGTCATGTACGGGAGGATGGAGGAGGCAGATGCTCTCATTGAGAGTCTCTGCAGAGATAAAGTAAGTTTAGCTATGACTTTATCCCTGGCCCTTCTGTTACGTGGTTGAGCTTCCTGTCCTTTTGTGAAATCTCCAGCTACGGTGGGTTGGCTGTTTAAAACAGGGAAATCCTTACATAGTTCTGAAGTGGGGCAGTTTCACAGGTTGCTTCACTCTGATCAAAAATACACAAACAACAGTGCTTAGTTGTGTATTTTTTTAGCCTCATACTCAGTCTCCATAGTCCTGTGAGCAGCAACAAGGAGCAGAACAGGGTGTAATGGTTAAACACAGATGAGGCTCGCTGTAGGTGGATCATTCTCAAGGATCTAGTAGTGGTCAATAGCAGATAGTGAGTAAGAAGCAGAATGACACATCTGCCAGATACTCTTTGGCAGGCTGTGGCATAGCAACTTTCTGTCTCCCTGAAACTGGTAATGCCAACCCTGCTTTGGTGATTGTCCTGTTACTCATCCCTAATAAACAATTATGTAGTGAAGCTACCTGTTTGCAGATTCCAGGCCCAAGAGTGGAACAGATTTAAAGTCAGAATTACTGAGTCTGTGTTTGGATGGATGTTAAATATTGATGCTTTCTCTTCCAGGATCCAATTCTCCGTCGTTCTGGCATGTACACTGTTGCTATGGCATACTGTGGCTCAGGGAACAACAAGGCTATCAGACGCCTACTGCATGTGGCTGTAAGTACTGTGGGCTTAGGAGCACATAGCAAGAAATTTGTGGTGAAGGAGTAAGCGTATCACTTTGGCAGGCTTTGTGTCTACAGTATTGATGTTCGGTCCAAATTTGAGATTGTGAAGTGATGAAAGCTTTCCTGAATACTATGAGCAGAAATAACAGCGTCTCTGACATTAGGATAAGTAGACTTTCAGCAAGAGAATATTCAACCTGTTATCACAAAAAAGGAACCTATTAAAAAATGAAACATGACCCTAAAGTAGTTAGTAATGGATTTGCAGTGAATAGTCTGTGTAATGATGGGCTGGGGAAAAAACTTAGGCTGTAAAAGATGAGGTCTGTCTGCTCTTTGATAGGCTTGCAGTCACAGTGTATGAACAAGCGTGAGGCTGTTTTGGCTGAGGATGAAACACGACTGTTAACTTTCTCTATAATCCTGTCTTCTTGATTAACTTATGTGCCTGACACCTGGCCTGAAATGTTGCAGAGTCCTCAAGTGTTTTAACTGTATTCTGAACATCCTGTTTTCCCTTTTGTAGGTGAGTGATGTGAATGATGACGTGAGGCGGGCAGCTGTTGAGTCACTTGGTTTCATTCTGTTCAGGTACAGTACCTTCCTTGGTCACTTCTACAGCCTTCAATTTGATGTCTGTTACATTTTCAGGAAATGTGTATGCTATTGCTTTCACAAAATGACTCAATTGCTAACTGAATGGAGGTTGAAAAGTCAAAAAATTGAGAGAGAATAAAGCTTGGTTCAGAATTGGAAGCCTTCCTTAGTGTTCAGCAGATGCTTAATGAGCCTTTCTGTAGGTTTCTGGTCTTACGGCTTAATTGTCTGAATAGAGTTAGATGAAGTTGACAAATAGAATGAAAAATTAATATTTGCAGGATTGAAAGTTAATTAAAAATTAAATACACAGTGCTTGTGCCAGGCCTCTTAAAGCCAGCAGTACTCGGACAAATATGTCTGCCTAACTGCTATCTAAGATGTTCCTGGAGGTTGTGACTTCAGTAAAAATAACCTGAAGAAGGATGTTGAAATAGTCTCTGTTTTTTAAGTATCCACTGTAAACCCTGACAGGTTACTGGGCTTACATTGTGGTAATGTAAGCCCATCACAAAATAGTAATGATGTTTGCTTTGGTTCTCTAAAGTGAAATCTGTTGCTGAACTGGTATTTTGTAGTGCTCTGTAGTGCTCTGTAGTTCCCTAGGTAAGAGGTGTTTGGGCTTTTTTATTAGAGTGGGGAATTAGAAGGCTCCTCAAAGACTACACCTTCATCTGTTAATACAGTGATCTGTGTAATCTGAGCACTGAGCCAAGCTGCAGCCTTTGAGTGTGTCTGAGAGGAGGTGGTACATACTTGGGCCCAGGACTGTAATTTAAAAATCTTTGTTTGCATCTTCTTTGGGTTAGTGGCAATGTAATTGTAAATTCATGCTAAAAAGCAGGATAAGAGGTGCTTAAAGCTGGTATTAAAGGACTGGGTTACTGATACGACCAGTCAATTTGTCATTAACCAAGTTGTTCCTCATATAGAAATTACTTTGCTCCATTCTGTTTTACCTGAAGCATATTCTGGCTGCAATTAAATGTAGTTTACAAACAGAATTAATTCCCTCTGTGGGCAGCAGGCGTCTCCCAAGAGCTTCTGCTGTGTTGCTTTCAATGAGTACAGATCGTTCTTTCCTGCATAGCGATCTGTGCCTTTCCTGAAGCCAAAGGGTCTGTTTAACTGGTTTCTGCATCTGTGTACAGAAGGAAAATTCCATGCAGGCCTTCCATAGTTGCAGGCATCTTTTTTTCCAAACAGGTTGTGACAAAGCACTTTTGATCTCTGATTTCAGTGTAATTTTTCTCTTCAACAAATGCAAAACATAATTGGACATTGATAGCTCCTACCAAAATGAGAAGCTTTCAAGGCTCTGAGCTATACCATTTACCATGTGCTGGCATCTTGTTGGAGCAAGATAGTTCTGGGCCTGTTCACTCCCTATCCACCAATGAGGAAACAAATGACATCATCTTTTCACCTGCTCTGCAGTGGTTCAGATCTTATCCTGCCTCTTCCCTTCCCTTTCTGGACCTGTACAGTCCAAAAGCTGCTTGCACACTAGGGAAGAACATTTCCTTGTAAATTCCACTGTCCACCTTGCTTAGTGGCAAAGACTGAAACTTTTTAGCTGATTATCACTGGCTTCTGGAGGCAAAAGGCTTGTGTTAGGCTGCTGTAGTTGCTAACACTTTGCACTTGGTAACTTTCACAAAGTACATGATCAGTTGTTTTGCTTTAAGACACAATTCTGGAGGGAGCTCTTGGTTTTTCTAGCCCAGACCCCTGCATTCACATGCAGCGAGGGAAGAGATTTTCTGCTTAGAGGGCCCCACAGATTACCTACCCCCTGCATTACTCTAATTATAAACCAAAAGCAGTGTTTCAGTTCCTGGAAATAAATATTGTCCATTGCTGTAGGGATCTAGAAGCTGGTTTTACATTTACCTTTCCTGTTTGCTGAAACTGCTAGTTAGCACTAATTGTGTGCTCTGGCCAATCTCAACACTGCAGGTGTGCAGTGACGTGAAGAGCAAGTGGGCTGTGAGTTTGTCAGATTTCATGACTAAAATGACATCTCTTTCTTAGGACTGGTGTTTGTTGAAGCCGAACTGGATTTACTTTTCTTAAAGACCACTAATACAGCATTGAATACTGGCAAGAGTCAGTGATCAGTCAGCTGCTAGGGGTACAGAGCTTTTGAATGAAGTGTTTTGTGATGGGAGGTGAACAGGTCTAACACAGTAGGCTAAGCCCCAGAAATTTATCTCGTCTTAGGTAAAGGAACATGACTGAAGCTTATGTGAGAAGAGGCCTCGTTGAATTCTTTGTATGTGGTTCCAGAAAGGGGACTGTGGAGTCAAGATTGAAATAAGAGAATAAATTTGTGTCATGTGGTCTACATTTTTCTTCGGGAATTCATGCCATTGCTGTAAGGTTAAACATGCTGGAGGTGTAAGTTCATCTGCTGGGTTGTACACTACAGCAGCAAGAATATGCACAGACTTGTGCTTCTGTCTGTTCCTCCTACAGGAAGTTGGAGGTTACACAGTCAGAGGGTGATAATTGCCTTAAAAGCACCATTGGTGAACATGACAGAGTTCCTGACAGAGCTAGAGCCCACAAATTTACTTTGTGTCAGAAATACCTAGTTTGTTTTCTCCTTTTGTTACAGCTCTCTGTGAATAAATGTTCTTCCTCTTGGATTTGAACTAAAAGTGTCATAAATGTCACAAAGCCAGCTATTTTTAGGTAATACGTTTGCATAGCAGAACATTCTGTAAGGCTTTTCTGTCCTTGTTTACCTCTGTGAGTCTTCCTTGCTAGCACATACATGCAACCCTGTGTACATTCAAGAGCGCAGCTTGGCTTTTATGGTTAGAGTTCATGAAAGCAGCACAGTAACAGAGCAAAATGCGATAGGACATAATGTAATAAACCATGACATTTAATTTTTAAAGCAACAAGGTTTTGCTTTATCTTGAAGATTAACTTTTTAATTTTTTTTAAGCAGGAATTTTTTTAGATTTTGTTTTTGAACTTTTTAATTACTGGAAGAGTCTACAAAAGAGTGTGTGTGGTTACTTCATTGTTCAAAATTCACAAATCAAGGTTTAGATAGAATGTTCTAGTCTAGGTTATTGAGTTTTGCCTGAGAATTGCAAGATTAAATTTTCTAGTGTGTTATGAAATATATCAAATTACCCAGTTACACCATTCAGTACTTTCCTTAGTATATAATTCCTTAAGAGAATTTCTATATTCCTTAACATATCAAGCAAAAACAGTCTGTAGTTAGGGCTGTCTTTAAATTAGTATCAGCTGGAGTTTTTTGTAACTGCAATACCTATTACCTTCTCAGCTAATTTAAAAAATGTTAAAATGCACTTTCAGGAGTTTTCTTCCTACATTCTTTTCCCAAGTTGTCTTTGTTGCCTGGAGGAAAGGTGAGGAGTTGGTGAAATTCTAGGTTCTGCAACAGGATCACTAGCTGTATTTGCTCAGCAAGTCCTGTGGTGCTTTGAGGGTAAGCCATGTACGGAGCGCTTGATGGGCTCTGTGCATAGCTCAAAACATCAGCTATGGTACAAGAGTTTTGAAGGGATTAGGGGAGCAGAGATTAATGCTGCTATAGCAGTTACACACTTGGATGTGGGATGCATGTGTGCCTGGCTGTGTGAATGTCTGCAGGCAAATCGCTCTTGGGAGCAAAGCAGTAGCAATCATACTGCTTGAGCTGCAGAATACATTGTGGGGTCCTGCCTATATAGCACAAAACTAGCTTCCTTGTTCTGTTCTTGGACTCCCTAAAGCTTTCCAGGGGGCCACGTATGTAGAATTGAAGCTTGTTGACTAGCAGTGTTGCTGCTGTTAATTCTGGTTTTGCTGACTGTTTAGAAGCAGTCCACAGGACTGCAGACAGGATTGAAAGCACAGCTTGCTGGCTGTAGGACTTGGTATGGCTTTCTTCCCTCTTGGCTTAGTGCCTTACAAAAATTAGGCACTAGTTACGTATGTTGCGACTGATCATTTTCATGCCACTATATTAAATGATCAGAAAATGCTCTGGTGCTAGAGAATTGTTTCAAAACTATCTCTTCCTTTCTTCCCCTTCACAACTAGCAAGACAGTCAAAATAGTACAGTATAAAAACCTGAGACTTTTTTACGTCTTTTTTCTTTTTTAAGAATGGCCACCTCTTACAGGAGGCACTTTTAAGTAAAATGTTATTGTAAACATTTTGTATTGTAAACAATGTATGCATTGACTAAAGCTTGAGATGTTTGGAGACTGCAGTGTGGATGCAGGGCTCTACAAGAAGCTGTATTGTGAAATAGCAAGAAGAGAAGTGATGGACTGACTTGGCTGCTGTAATGTGTTTCTGTTCTCCCAGTCCTGATACTTTTGCCAGTGATCGTAGATAGCAAACTTACCTTATTGTTCATGTTTTATACTAAAAGTTCTTTATACTGAAGTGGTTTATAAAATCTTCATCATGGCTGTTGGAAAACAGCATTTAAGGTGCTTGTTATTTCTGATCAGCCTTTTTCTAAGACTATTACAGTGAGATGGAAAACACGATACATTTAAAGTGTTTTTAAAAATTGAAAGAATTATTTTTATCTTAATTTTTACCACTTTAGATTGTGAATTGATCTTTGTTTATATTGCAGAGTGAGATGATTGGTTTATGTAGTCAGCTTTATTTTTATATTGTTATGTGTTAGAGCAATGCTGCAGTGTACCTAAACACTTTATATACAAAATGAGGACGTAGATGTTTTATAGATATGACAAATCTGGTTAGGGAGAAGGCTTCAATGTGGGATACAGCAGTGCTTGAAAGCATGAACTAAAAAAGTTTAATGCTGTCATAGCAGTTGTTAAGTCCAGGGGAATAAGACCCATGAGTAAGTTGTGGGATGCTGGTTCCGCCTTGGTGCAATATTGTTGGGAAAAGGCTAAGGGTAGGAGAGGGAACAATGCAGCCTCTAGAGAGTCCTGAAAGGAAGATGTAGTCTTGGCTGATAAGTGTGGGCTACCCAAACATGGAGAGCTCTGCATGGCTTATGTTCAGTTCTTCATTTTAGGATGATGCAAGTTAAATACTAATGTTTCCTGCTTTTGTGTTCTTTGTGTTTACATAGCCTTTGATATTTTAAGGCTATATATTTGGTTTAAAGCAAACACAAATCAGATACTTGGATTTTGTTCCAGGAAGACTTGGACAGTTTGTTTTCTTTAACTCCTACAACCTACCTTTATGCACTAGGCAGATGGCAGATCTTCTGCGTAATTGAGTATCAGGCTAACAGTCACTCTAACGTGATCTGTACCAGTGACTTTTTCAGTGTATTAATTGTGAAGAAGAGGATTTTAGTGAAACATACCTGCTTGTTAATACTTGCGTAGGAAAGATTAAAAGGGTTTTGTTTACCCTCCAACCCATTTTATCTTTGTCTTATTCAGTCGTCCTGGGGGAGTAGAATGAGGGTCTGTATCAGTGAAAAGTTAATAGTAACAGAAATCTTATTATAATCAGAAGAAGCCTTAGACTTTGTGAAGTCTTTTCGAATTTGAAAATGCCTTTATCTGCAGGTCTGAATCTGGAAACAGAGCTGTGTGTCTTCACTAACCAAACTGTAGTATGTTGGAGAAGTCCCTTGGTATCTCTGGCAAAACTAATATAACTTCTAATGAAAATTGTAGCTGTACAATCAGATTGCACAAATACATTCATTGTTTCAAACAGTGCACTATGACATCTTGCATTAATTCTTTCCTTGCTTTTGTTTTATCTTTGTTCTAGACTATTTGTATGCATGAGATTTTACTTACTTTGGAAAATAGGGCTCAGAGCCTTATATCACTTGAGAGCTTTTGAAAATCTCAGCAAGTGTTTTAACTTCTTAATGTAAACTGGAATGTCTGCACAGATAAGTAAATTAATATGATTTGTTTAAATCTGAGGTAGTTTCTTCAGCCTAGCTTGTACCCTGCTGAAAACTCAACAGTATGCTTTCAGGAAGTCACTTGCTCCTTAGGGCCTAAAAATACTGCCTATAATGCCTATAAGCTTTTATATAAAGATTTTCAGATCACTGAATCACAGCGTGCATGAGAAGAGGGAGAAAAACCAGTCTAGTATGTTCCTCCCCTGTCTAATTCCAGAAAAATATTTTCAGTTTCTCAGATTATACACACTAAGGCTTTTTAACTGAGTAACTAAACATTTTAAGCAGTGCTATTTATAACTAAATTGGTTGTCTGACCAAATCCCTGAATTTGCTTTAAAACTACTGTTCAGCAGCTGAAGTTTCGAATTAGGTCATCAAAAATGCTGAGATTCTTTCAGCCATTAAATGAAGTTGATGAATTTTTTTTATGGCAAAAACTTCCTGTTGGGTTTTATTAGGGAATATTGATGTGCATCTTGCAGAATAAAAGGCTCGTTGTGCAGGGTTTAACGAATTTGAAAATGAATTGCTATCACCTATCTAGTGCATTTGTAAAGAGGATCCTTCAGAGAGCAAGAGGCTTCTAATTTTTAAGAGCATGATGTTTTTCAGAAGTTGGAAAGGACCTCAATACCTGGATGCAAGGCATGTTAGATGTGGCTAGACAAATAGGGTTTGACATGAATTATTAAAAATAAGAGTAAAAATGGACATTTCAGCAAGCCATCTTGCCTATTTTTGTAACTAGCTTCCCATTTAAAAATGAAAAAGCTTCCTTTCCTGTTCTGCAGGGCAAAATCCTTTCTTTGCAACTGGGGAGAACAGTGTGTCTCATGGGAACAGATACTGACAGTAAACACCATGGTGTCAAACGCCAAAGCAAAAATATGGAAGTTACTTCTCTCCTGACTGTTGTTTTTGCCATGTTGATGGTTACCTAGAGAGCCAAAGGGGAAGTGAAACAAAGGACTGCTTCTTAGCGGTTGTACATAGGCATCTTTATCAATATGATGAAAGAAATCTAATGCTTCGTGGTAAGACTAAGTCAGTCCTGAGAACTGGCCAGAACTCTGGGACTCCTGGTTCCAGCTTGCAAGGCAAAGAGCCAGAAGAGCTCTGCCAAGCATCCTGCCTCTTTGGGCTATAGTGTCCCAGGTTGTTCAGTATGCCTTTACCAGGTTTAGTGTGCTTGCAATACTTTACCTTTTAAGGCTGATGTTACGTATGACAGCCTAGAAGAAAAATTTAGGGGACTAATGCTTTTGCTTTCTCATACCAGCTTGCAGTGCTGTGGATTTTTCCACAATAAGAAAATGGTGTAAGAAAATGACATTTTCTATGAAGCATCATAAAAAATCAGTGTGCCTCCTGTATGCTAGTGAACAGCTTTATAGCACCAGTCTCTCTTGTCAGTGCCTTCACTTCTGCTTAGCACTGGATTTTTTTAACTGTATTTTGATGCATCTGAAAATTGATGCTAGTATGGCCAGGTGTGATGTGGTAGGGAAGAGTTTTACACCCGGAGAATACAAGATAAGTGATGAATAAATTTTTCTGGCTGCCTACAAGTTTTCTGACAGAATCTGAACTAAAGGCTTATAGAACCCCAGATAGTTTGGGACTGGCTTCACTAAATGTGTTTTGTACCGCCACAGTTGACATTAGCTGAATTTCTTGCTTCTCTGTTTCTTAGGGTGGCTTGAAGGTTGGGATTTTGTTTGGTTGGTTTTGCTTGGTTTTGTCTGTTTGTTTTTGTTGTTTTGTTTGGTTTTTTTTAAGGTATTCCCTTTATTTGCATTTCAAGGCACTCATTCTGTTAGGCTTCAAACTCCATTATTTTCTTCTCTGCAAGACTGCTGAGGTGGATATATTTATAGGTAGTCCTTATGTCCATGTCTGTGCTGTAATTTTTAATTAGATAGGCAGCCAGAACACTGACTGAATATCTCGTAATGTATTTTAAATAATTAAACAACAAAAACCCCCATACTTCTCTATTGTTGTTCTAAAATGTATTTCTTCCCATAGTGCTTGTATGTTGCAGATCATCTTTGACTTTTGTCTATCTTGCTTCTCTAGTAGATTAAAAAGAAATTAAATATGCCAAATAAAAAATTCTGTGATAATGAGGAAAGTTGAACTAGGTAACTGTGTAAGTCTATTATTTTTATGTAGTATATAGAGGCAATAGAGCTGGCCAGGTGGTTGGTTTGGCATGGGCCAGATTCTGAAAGAATTGAGAGCGTTTCACTCCAGAGAAAGGAATGTCTTTTTTTTTTGGTTAAATGGAAAGTGCATGACCCCTTTCTCCTGTAAAAAGATCTTGTGTTCAGCTAGCAAGTGACTGCAAACCTTTTATCAATTATTATTTAGGCTGCTATCTTTATGAAGGAAGCCGGAAGCTATAAAAATACTCTCACTTTGCAGCCAGCGTGTAAAAATATATTTTATGTATTTGTGTTACTTAAAGATGATGCTCATGGATGTAGTCCTGAGCCTCCTGTCTCACTTGTTGGTACCACAAGAGCAATGTTGTCCTTAGTTACCATACAACAAACTTTTGCTTTCTTATAGTAGCTTGCAGTGACTCTTTATTTTCAGTCATGTCTTGCTAATGAAGGTAATGTCTTTGTTCACATCTGTTCTTGTAGATACAGTTGCTAAAACAAGATCTCTGCTGTCCGTTATGTTGTCTTTTTATTCCATAGTTCTGCATTTTCTTTTCATCTTTCTTCTCCCTCTGTCCTTATGCTTTCAAGGCTGTTACCTGAATTCTTAGCTTGTTTGCTTTTTCAGTGGACAAGCAATTTCTTCTTACACTTAGCGTGTTAAATGGAATGTGCATATTTTCTTGATTATATGTTTCTGTGTATGGAGAAATTTCCTTCTCTGTAGGAAGACTGGATTTTTTATTAGTCACTACTCCTTTTGACTGAGGTTTATTGTTGCTGACTAAATTCAGTAACTGGAATATGTTGTTTCTATTTATGGTTACTAAAACTGAGAAATCTATATGCTGACTTGACAAAATACATCTTTTCTGGGTGACGCTTTCTCAAGGATTGTTTCCTCTTGGTGGAGTCTAACCATTGATTACAAAGAGCCCTTGGAATTGTTCTCTGTGGGACACTTAGAGCAAATTACTCCTTGCATCATTGCTCATTGCAGACTGGCAGTTGTACAAGAACAGGCTCAGACTGAAGAGAACTAAGTTACCTCTTGCTCTTTCCAGGTCTTGTGAGCCAGCTGTGTTATTCCTGCTGGAAAGGGAAAATTTAAGTTGCTGCTGAAAGTAGATAGATGATTGCTGCCTGCTCTATGAGCGGTTTTTGTTTAATCAGCATGGATTTATTTAAGTAGCAAGAGAGTTTTCAAAAATGACTGCTTCTTGCTCTCTGGCTGCTGGGAAATAACCCCTCAAGAACAGTGTTGTGCCTATTTGCCTTTTGGTGTTATTCCTCATGAAGGCTGGTTCCTGCATTGCAAATGTTGCTTTTAATTTTTTTTTGCTGTGATCGCTCTGTGCATAGATGTGATTGCACTTTCACCTGGTTCCAAAGTACCTGCTTTAGGTTAAATGAGATACTAGTCTGTGACATTTTCAGCTATGTACCTGGAAGTTTGGGGTTTTTTTGGATTTGTTTTATTCTTACTTCCTCTCCCCTTGAGCTTCAAAGGAATCTAGGTCTTATTAAAGGCTTTTGGTTCTCAAATATTTTTAGATGTAGGCATCTTTTGCAGCTATAGCAATCCATGAATTCTGGCTTTTAACTACAGGATCCTGTTAAACAAATTCTGATTAATGAAAGAGGAGTAAGACCAGCTAGAGCTTATTGTAAATTAAGTGGCTAGTGACTATCACCAGAAAGGGGAGGAAGGAGACAACTTACTGTAAGTACCACAGAAGTATTTGTAATGCTTTCTCCTGGAACTCTCTGGCAGTTGTTATGTTAGGCTCTGTTTTGAACTTGCATATGTTTTAAATTAAATCTATATGAATAAATGTTGGAAGGACATGTTATCTTCAGTACTTCCCTTTCTGCAGATGAAAAAAATCTAAGCCTTTTGCTCTACATAATTTTAGTGTGTAACTAAAGAGTTCTGAAAACAAAAATGAAGCCTAAGCTGAAAATTTTACTTTAAAGGGAAACTATCGAAAAAAATGGTGAGCTGGCTGCTTGCTGTAAGAACTCCAGTACTTTGGGGAAATCCGATTTCCCTTCCCAAAGAGGGGTGGTCTGGAACTGTCAGAAGCTCCTCATTTCCCAGATGATAGACTCTGGTAGCTTTTACAGATTGTGAGGAACAATTCTTTCTATTAATTTTGTGTTCTGATGGAAGGCTTGAGCATGTTCGAGAGTGCAGATTGGGACCTGTAATCTTATGCCATCAGTCCAATGAAATTACTTTGAGCTAAGCTAAACTGCGAATGTATGCAGGTCTAGATAGTAACGTTGTCTCTGCTGTCTCTTATTTTCAAGTGAAATAGCTATTCTATCTGTGACTTTTCTACTTTGTGTGAACTATATTGGATGAGGGAAGGCTTTTACTGAAGTTCCAGTGGTCATAAAAAGGGAAGTTTGTTCATGTAAATTAAAGGTATGTTCCAGGCACTGCCTGTCCTGTTCTACTCTCGATCATTGATGTGATATTGTCCTATTTTGGTTAAATGCTCTCATTTTCTTAGTATGAAAAGAACAAAGAGCAGTTTTCTGTGGAAAATCTGACAATACCAGGCTTATGTGTATGTGAGAATGATGGAGATGAAATTCAGGTGGGTAAGACATCCTGCCCACCCCACAGTAAAACCACAAAGGGATAATTTCAGCACAAGGAATTTTTCCTTACCCTGCTAAGAACCAGTTTTACCCCTTGTGCAATGCGCACATATGCCTTTTGGTCTCTGGAGCAAGTGATTCTGCTTGTGATATACATACCCTCAGAGAACAAGAAAAGCTCGTACTTGGATATGCAGTCTGAGCAGAGGAACGTATCTGTAGGAGGCAATGCCGTGAGCTTGTGTGCTGTTTTGTTCATACAGAGTAAAGGTGGATTTAAATTAAAACTAGCAAGCTTGTATCCCCCTGCTAATTTCATTGTAGAGCATCAATCTACAGAGTGTGCTGTCTTCTTGCTAGAGCGAATGTTAAAGTCGTGTTTGTACAGAGACGCTTTTCTTATAAAAATGTACTTTGGAGAGGCTGAAGATGATGAGAACTGAAGTCAGATACTCAAACTGATTTAGCTTTTATTTGTTTTCTTCTACCTGTAGGCTACAGCTCTACATTAGTCATTTATCATGGAATGGAGTTGTGGTTGCTGCCATGGGGTTGGGGGTAAAGTAGAGGAGACATTGGAAGAGAGGAATTAATATGAATTTATAAGATATTGCTTGCATAAATAACAGGAAACAATAGTATTTATACCCTCTTATAGCACAGTGACCTAGAATAATACATACAGTAATACTATGATATGGACAGGGCTGCCATTCCATTATACGTAGCTGACTTGTTCTTCTGTTTTATCAACTTCATTCTCTGTGAGCAGCAATGTATCCAGCAGAATGGCCGATGATGCTTGGATGGGTGAGCTCCTCAGCCTCATTGGGCTCTGGTACATAATGGGGTTAATCCCATTTCTCATCCCATGCATGACAAAGAGCTTGGAATTTTCTGCCACAGAGCTTCTGAAAGAGATCCTGCTGGAGCATTTCCGAAGGGTCTCGATAGGCTTTGTGGTCCGATAGTTGCAAGTGATATACCTGCTGAAAGCCTCCCTAAATGTTTTGTTGAAGAGCGTATAGACAAGAGGGTTTACTCCTGAAGATACATATCCTATCCAAACAAATATCTCCATTAGCTTTTGAAAAACCTCCTTGTTGCAGGAGTTGCACAGAACTGAACTTATGTTTGTTATGAAGAATGGGCACCACATCAACAAGAAAAGAAAAAAGACAATCCCCAGAACTTTTGATGCCCTTTGTTCGTTGGTTATTGTTTGCATGGACTTCCTCCCAATCGTAGACGTTCTGCAGATAGGCATGTCATAAGACAAAGTCTTGTCCTTTCTGGAGCCATTTAGCATGGCCACCTTTTCTGGTGAGGAGGCGGGCGTTGTGTCACGCTGAAATACTGTGGACACTGTTGACCAAGTGAAACGCTGAGGTGGTTTGTTGATCAAGTAGGCCTTCTTGCGTAGCACTTGGATTGTCAGAAAATAAGTGACTATCATGATGGCGAGGGGAATAAAGAACGCAGCCACTGACCCATACAGAATGAAGTCATGAAAACGATCGGGCATCAGGACACATGTGATGTTTGTAGAGTTGCCATTTCCCTCCTCAATGCCTCTGATAGGGATCGGAATAGCAATGCCTACAGGAGAAAAAACAAGTACTTCAGCATATGGTAATCACTTGCAATCTCTTTTTTGGGCCTGAAGCCTCAGCGTCTCTAAAGAAGGTAGTTCCTGAGCTCTGGAGCAGGCACAGGGTGATGGAGAGAACGTGAATTGTTGAGAGCATCACGTGGGTAATTGGGCAAAGAGTACTTTGTGAGACTTGGCAAACTCAGCTTTATCAGAGTGCCCTTTCTAAGGAGATTGGGCCTAACCCTTAGTGATTGAGGAAGCGGTATAAAGTTGCCAACTTCTCAAGTGTAAAACACATGAATTGCTTTGACTCTAGTTGTTAGAATTAGTATGGCTTTTCCTCCAGTGAAATGTGTTTCCCTAATGCCATCTGCTTTTTTCCTCCTCTGGGGTAACCTTTGCACTTTTTGAAGGACAGTTCTGTAAATACATAAAACTTGTCTTTCCCTCTTATCTTAACCACAACAAGTGACTGGACATAGACAGCTGATTTTTTTCACCCTGCTTGACTTCTTTCATATATACAAGTAGTTAAATAGATGCCAGAATTATGCAGTGTGTGTTTGAGATGGATTTGTTGTTTAAAGTCTCCTGCATATTTAAAAGTGTTTAAATGAGGCTAGCTAGCTCTGTAATTCACCACTCGTTAAAAAAAAAAATTTAGCAGTCTTGTCTTTTAAATGAATTTTTTATAACCACTGCTGACTGTATAAATTACAGTCAGCACTTCATGTGCCAGCAGTCTGACATTACAACAAAAACAACAGGTTCCTTGCTGTCTGGTGAAGGTTATTTGTGCTATGTTTCCTGATACCACTTAATGAGATCTAGGGATTTACTCTATTCCTCTGCTACTCTGCTTACTGAAGTAGGTTGAAGGCAGCAAGAGCAAAATGGTTTACCCTTCAGCCATTTGATATCTTTCTTAATAAGAGGCACACCTTCAGATACAGCAAACATTTAAAATGAGGATTGAACCAAATTAACCTTTGATTTGGAGAACCCTGGCTCAGCTGCAGAGTACTTTTGTGTTAGATAAAAAAGAAATGAAAAAGTACAGCACTGATTAATACCAATAAATCAGGCATTAAAAGGTCAACTTGTAAGTGTCTTGTCATGTTAACAGCTTCCTTTTTTTTGTGATAAAGATAGCATCTTTTCTCCTATCATCACAGCTCTTCCAGAATTTTTTTAAAGTTGGAATTTTTGGATTTAGGCATGTATGCCTCGGCCAAGAAGGTGGATATAACCATTCTCCTAGGCATCATTGGCCTTAATAATCCAGAATAATTTTGTTCTTTCTCTTGCATACACTTGCACTATGCCTGTGGCTGCCTGCAGTGTGCATTCAGTTATTTGAATTAAATCTTTTCACCTCCTTAGCTCATTTAACAGATTTATTTTTTAAGCATTAAAGACAGGTGAGGTGACACATGCACGTCACTGAGGTGCTAATAACACAAAAGTTTATACATTGGCATCCTTTATAGAAACTGTTTGGGGTTTGGTGGGTTTTGGGGGGTTGGGGTTTTTGGGGGTGGGGGTGTTGGTTTTGTGGGGTTTTGGTTTGGGGTTTTTTTTGCTTAGAAGTTAGCCTTTCTATATGCTATATTGCCAGTGCATCTCAGTCTTCAGTGTGAATGTTACCAGCCACTCATTTATCTTACGATCTTTGATGTAAGTAATTAACCTTTTTTTACTTGCTTCATGGGACAATTGTAAGGCACAGATTTTAGCAGCATCTACTTAAGGCTTAAAATGGTGTTTGGGACAGAATATACTACCACAGGAACATGAAATCTTCTTTTCCAGGAGACATGCTATGCATGCAGATATTGTCTTTTGATTTTTGGACTTTTAGGACCATGAAGAAGAGCGATGATTATCCCTACCCAATCTTGCTCTTTCTAGTAAGCCTGATAAGGAGTAGTGGTTCAGGCAGATTTTAATGATGTAGCTATTTATGATCCAAGAGGTGGACTTAAGCCAGCCCAGGTGTTAGGGTCTGCTAATCAATAGTACTTGGCCAAATTTTCCATTCTGCCCAGCTTTCACCTATTGTTTTGGACATGAAAAGCTTCTGCATTCCTTTTCCAGTCTCCCGAGTCTCACATACCTATTGAAATGAGCCAAACCACGATGATTTTGATGATTGTTGTAGCCCATGAATTGTACTGACTAGCCTGGATTGGCTTTTTAATTGCAATATAGCGGTCTAGTGAGATGGCACAGAGGTGCATGATGGAAGCTGTGGAAAAGACGACGTCAAGGAACAGCCAGATAGGACACAAGGCAGTTGGAAAAGGCCAGGCATTGTCTGAAAGAGAACAGAAAACTCATTAGAATCTAAGCTTTTTGAGAGTTTTCAGTGTGTGGTTTTTCCCTTGGCATCAGTACATCTGAGAATTTCATACTACTACAGGAACTGAGTTTCACCACTGCCTCAGCTGAATTCTGTCTTACGTTTTAGTTAGCTCCTAACTGGCATGTTGCTGCCATCATATTGATCAGGCTGTTTGTGTATCATAAGCTTTTCCCTGTCTTTTTGTCCTTTTTGGATCATAAGCTCTTTGTGGCAAGGACTCTGCATAAAAGAGTTTTAAAATAATGGGCCATGACTGTGCTTGGTCTTAGTGCCCTGCTGTTACATGATTTTCAGCTATGTCTCCTTCATAGTCCTAAGGTTCAAGGTTGTATTAAATGGAGGAGATAATGGGTCATAACCAATGTATTAGTCAATCATTGCAGAACCATGGTTGAATCTTAGTGGTGATCTTGAAGAATCTAGTTCACACAGTTTTAAAATTAGTTTACTGTGTCACTTGACCAGATACAGTTGAGCACTAATGTGGCAAAGCAGGGCTCTTCTGTCTCAGTAATGATTTTGTAAAAATTGAAGGGCTTTCATGTGTGTGTCTTTTTTTTTTTTTTTTTTTTTCCTTCTTCCTCCCCCCCTCCCGAGCGATGGCTTGGATTTTAAGTCTGGCATGCTGTTTCTTACAGTAGATATCTGTCTTTAATGTTAATCTTTATAGCAAACATAGGGTCTGTCAACTGCATTGTGTCCAAGATAAAGGTTTTGTAGTGTTCAACTTTCCAAAAGGCTTGTATTTTTGAGAGCTGGGTCTCCCCTATCAATGTTTACAGTACCAAACTGAATGAACTTTAATGAAACTCTGATTATTTTTTTCTTAACTGCTTTATTTTCACTCACAGGTAGTTTGTATTGCAATCCAGCGCTAGCAGCGTTCAATTTGAGGTGCACCTTAGTGTTGTGTGTCTATAAGAATGTTCTGTAGTCCTAGGGAAGAATGTGTGAATGCAAAAGTTTTTCCTATTTCTAATGGTAGAAGTTGATCTACTAAATATATTCTTCTTCCTTACAAAATTCAGCTGTACTCTTATCAGTAGGCACATCAATAGTATTGCCAGAGAAGTCAGTTTTTCGTTGAATGATGCTTAAGGAAATAAAAAGACATTTCTAACAAATCAGATTGGTTTTAATTTCCTTGCTCTGAATAAATATATCTGCATGCTGAGAATAGGCATTACAATAGTCCAGCTCATTTGGCAGTGTTATCAATGTGGTAATGTTGCAGTAGGTTGATTAAAACATTTTTTCATAATGTGACTGATAGACAGAAATGATAATGGTGCTGTCTTGACTTGAATTTTAAACTCCAGAGGATGGAAAATTTTATAAAGTCAGACATAGCACATACTTGTCTGCACTCTTACCTATGTTGGGAAACCTCGTCTTTTAAACAAAGAGAAGGGATGGCTGGAGCCCTGAACTGAACTTCACCCATCCCCAAAGCAGTGGACTCCAGGTGAGAATGATGTAGGCAGTGAGGCAGAAGGGAAAGAGGTGAACTATTTTCAAATCATTAACCAGTAAATTTTAGTATCTAGCTGCATATTTCCTAAAATAGATATCATGGTTGAAATTATGCCTCAAAAAATTATTCTGTCAGGCAGGTATGAGAAAGTTGTAATTAGTATATTGTGAAACGCTTACTCCTATTTAATCTTTCTATCTACGCTTTCAGCTGGCAGTAAGGTATGGTGCCTTTCAGAAGAAAAAAAAAAAAGGAAAACCAAAATGTCTTGTGGGTCATGTAAGCAGCTGTAAAAAAAAAAAAAAAGAGAAAGAGAGAGAAAAATACAGTTAAAAGAAATAATTGATTTGATGAGCTTTAAATGTTTTTGCTCACTCCAGAAAAATAAGACTACTTCTTTTGACTCTGTGATGAAGGATTAGTTCAGATAAAACATGGACAATGGAAAAGTGTGTTCTACATCATGAAGGATTGCAGATAACACAGCTGGATTTCAAGTGAGCAGCTAATACTTCTGTTGGAAAGTACTTACATGCTGCTCCCTGGATTATAACTACTTTGTTTTCTGGAGAATTGCAGTGTGATAAATTGTTTCCTTTTGTAGTTAATTTACTCTTTGCAGAAGAAAACCCTCAAATATTTTGCAACAGAAAGCTCTTTTCCTTCTTTTAAATATAGATGCATTTAAACAGCTATCTGATGCGAAGCAACCTTGTACATTTTTATGTGTTGTAAGAGCTTTTGTTAGTTGATAAATGCAACTGAACAGAGAAAGCTTCGTCTTTATTTTTGTCTTGTTTTGAACTGGGTGCAGAAGGCAGTAAGTTATCACATTCACCATTATAGCATTGTGTACTATTATATTTGTGTGTATGAGATGATGTTTTTTATCCAAACAAAATCAGAGTAGACTTTCAATGTAGTAGGTGATAAGAATTGAAGAATATGGTTATTATTTAAACAAAACAAATACTGTGAAACTGATAAGAAGAGTCAGTTGTCTAGGATTCATACTGTGGTGTATTTTGCTTTTACTTATTTTGATTTGTTGGTTACACCTGTGTTAGAAGCTCTGTGTCTAGTGTTTGGGGGACTGCTCTGGGCTGAGATTTTGTGCTTTCCTGGTGGTGTGTATCACTGTTGGCCTATTCTGTTAGTTTGGAAGTAGGGAAAAGATGGAATATTAATTTCCCCTCAGGATTCAGAAAGCATCTCTGACCCTTGAATGTGATGGTGACGTGCTTGTTAGTTGCCCTGCTTTATAATTCAGACTGAAGGTAAAATGAGTAAGTCCTGCCAAGCGATATGAAGCCACTGCAGGTCATGGTTAGTTTGGGTTGTTACAAGTTCTGATTCTCCTAGTACAGATGCACACTTTTGGGGCAGACCAGAGCATTTCTTTTTTAAATGCCTAGGTTACCTGACAAATGTGCCTGCCTGAAAACTTGTCTGGTTTCTGCAACTGTCAGGTCGTATAAGGTAAAAAGATATTCCTCCTTCCTACAAACCTTGCCTCGGATCCTCCCAGCATTGCAGCAGTCCTGCTGTTGCAGATTATTTTCCTTATTTTGAGACAATACAAGATAAAATGCATTTTTTAAGATTTGTCTTGCACCTTAAGAGAAGATGAGCTTTTACCCCAACTGTCTACCCTTGATTTATCTTTATTTAAGAAAAGCTTTATTTATAGGAAATACCTTGGAAATGTGTAATCCTTAAGAAGGGCTGCTCTTGCTATAAGCCAAAAGGTTTTTTGAAAGCTTGTGAGAAGGCACTGCTTCTGTACACATGTAAGCATGATTAAGAGAGATCTTTAAATAGATTTGGAAACTGTTTGTTGTTCTGCTGTAAGGGCTGCTGAAATGTGTTGCCTGTAAAGGATTTTGTTGCTGTTAGATAACGATGCTTTTACTGAGGTGGAAATCTGGTATTTTTAATCACTAGCTGACTTAAGCCTAGGCTTCAATCTTCAAATTGGTGTGCGAGCATCTGTAGCCTGCGTGTGTGGTGTTCACCCTCGTGTCAGTATTCAGCTTCGTGGACTGCATAGGCCTGGCGTTTCCAGGCTGCTGTCTTGCTGTTTCACCCCCATGGCTGTCTGCCTTTTATTTTTTCTCTGCTACAATTACAGCTTCAACAGTAGCTGTTCACTGTCATGTAGTTTTTTTAATTTAGCCAAAGTATTATTTTTTTTTTTAGTTGCTTTGTGAGCAATAAACCTTTATCATCTTATCTTTAAATTTGCGTTTTTAGAAAGTAGCCCTCAATTAAAGCAGTTTTCTCTGGTAGTTTGCATGGGCAGGAAGGGAAGATGTGCTGTGGTTCGTCATCAGTAATGTGGGAAAATTAAGACAGCGATTGCTTGTGCTAGATTTTAAAAATAATGGTTTACAGCCTAGGACAATCAGCATTCAGATTTTTAAGTGGATGAATGTCAGGAATAGAGAATATATTTTAAAAGGTGGTACGTGCACTGTCTCCAAGTAACCCATTGCCCACCAAGCCATGGACAACAGACTTCTTCCTGCTGCAGGCTTTGCAAATGAGAGGATCTCTCAAGTTTATTTGCTAATTTCACCATCTGATAAATAGCAACGTTTTTGCTTTCCTTCAGTAGTTCTGAGTGTTAGAAATTTGGATAACTCTTTTGAAAGCTAGATTTCAGAGAATGCAATTACTTCCTAACATGCCCTCCTTTTTTTTTTTTGAAGAAATGAGAAGAATTTAGCAAGCAGTAAAAGCAATGAACTGTTTGTATATTCTGACTTTTGCACTCCTAAATTAAAATTGCAGTGTATATTTGTACCAGAGTACATTTCGGTTGCTCTGCTGAGAATAAATAATCTGCTACTCATGGTATTATACCTGTGAGCGAGTTACAGATTTATTTATTTTTAAAAGGGGTAGCTCTTTATTACAGAGACAGTCTACTTCTGAAGATTTTTCTGTAAGCATACCGTCAGGGTATGGAGCCAATGTCTGTAGTAGGTTTTGAATTTGAACACTCTGTGACACATTAGTTTTTACAGTCAGCATCATTTAATATGACTGTACTTTAGTTTACACCTTTTCCCTCAGATAGTCTCCACATAATTAGATATCAGTCCCAAATCAGAAGCATAATATTTATATATTCTGTATCTAGAGGCTGCACCCAGCTATTTCATTATTATGGAAACAGTCCTGTGTGGAAGTGCCAGGAGGCTGGATTTAATCGGCTCTCTGGCTATCAATGATTATTCTATGTTCAAGTAGTTATCTGGCTAATGTAACTTCAAGATTTAGACTTGTTATGTATTTAAATGTCTGTTCTAGCTTCATTCCAGTAACTCCTTGTGTTTTGCTCATGCTTTGAACTTCTATAAACACCTCAGCATCTTCTCCCAATGGGTGAAGAGGCAAAGCAGTTTTTCTGGTTGGCTGCCAAAGAGAGATTTGTATGCAAGAAATTTCAGTTTTAACCACTGCTATGTGAAAGGCTGGTCGCAGTCTTACTTAGTTAATTATAACTAATTTTGCTACTTTCTTGTCAATTTTCTGCAATGTGAAAGATGCTTTTGTTTGACTTTTAATTTAAGATTCCTAGCATGCTTTAAACTGTTGTAAGCAGGGCTTAGCTACTGGATTAATTGAGAGATTAGGGAGCAATGGTCCCTTTATAAAGTTAAAAAGAAAAGATTTATTAGTCTAGCAAAATTAAAATAATCGTAAAAAAAATCCAAAACACAAAAACTCCACCACCACCAAAAACCAACTCCACAAAATCCAGAACTTGCCTTCCCTTTGTATTGATGGCTAGTGCAATACTAGTACTTCTTGTGGTTAGTAGTTTTATTTTTATTATTAATGAGACCTTTGGCAGGACCTAAGCAGTTACAGTATCTGTGTGTAAGTATGTATATACGTATCTGTTTCTTGCCACTACACACACATGTGCACATACATGACATGCAAAGGTTTTTTATAAGTGACTGTGTTTTTTTCAAGTTAGAAATCACTGTCCTGGTCATGTACGTTCATTTTTCTTTTTAGAAACGTTGCTTGAAAAAAGACTATTTTATGATCTCAACACTGAATTCTGACCTCCAATTCATATCTGTTTAGGGCGAAGCAGTCTGTAATATACAGAAATTCAATCTCAAGGCGTTTAGTGAATAAGCGCATTTGTTAATCAAGTGATACCAGTCTTCTGCAGCAAACAAAAGCTACTGATGGCCTTTCTGAAATAAAGTTTATGATTGTGTTTGCTTGTTGCTCAGGCAACTCTTGGAGATCTAGCATAGGAAAAATGAAATCCTGCAGCCTTTCATTATCTAGGGCTTAGTGGTATCTATACCTTAACGATAATTGTGTAAATCCGTAAGTTTATTGGAAAACCCATCTTGTTGATTCCCCCCCCCCCATTTGTATGATACAAAAATAGGCCATTTAAAATGTATTCTTAAAGAAACTTTAGGAGTAAAAGAAAGAGACTTCCCCATGGAGCTGCCTCTGATTAGTTGTCAAAAGTAATATCTGAAATAAAGCTGGGCATGAGAGAATATGAAAAAGCCATGCTTGTTCTGTAATGACTAACCAGAAAGAAAATGTCACACCCAATGTATGTTCATATAAAAAATACCTATTTTATTCCATATGAACCAGACCAAATGATAATCTGAGTCTCAAATATTAGATACACGGATTCAGGCTTCCTTGGCTTGACAGATGAGTTAATTCTTTGGGACATTTTACGAACCTGCTGCTTTCCCTAGGGTGGGAGAAAATCAGTTTCTCTGAAACTGGTACTGATAAAGTTTGTTCTTACTGATGGTGCTAGGGACCATCTCTGACTGCTCGTGGAGCTTGGAGTCAATACTAAGGTGAAATCAGGTGCCTGACTCCTAGAAAGTTCAAAACCTGTTCAGTGTACTGAACAGATACCTAGTCTTCATTTCACTTTTTTTAATAGAAGACTGCCTCCAATTAGTGTAATATCCAGTAGAATAGATACCAACATGGTGCTGATGTTGTTAAAAGTAATATTAAACTGTACAAAATGTAGTTTCCCATGTCCAGCTCCAATTTAGTGTCAGTTCTAAGTCTCGGGTGATTTTTGAATGGTTTGTTTCAAAGGAAAGAATATCAACAGTGGGTATATTTCCCATAAAGACATTAAGCTATATTAAGGTGAGAGGGAGAGAAGATTTAGCAGCCCTCATCTGAGTGATTTTTAAAATTGTGATGGTGGAAAGCAAACAGTTTTTCTGTTTAAATTAGACCTCCCCAAATTGTACCCCATATGCTAGTCTGATGAAACAAAAATGTTGTGCTTACCAAATAATATTATGAGAAGGGCAATCGGCATCACAAACAGACCCACGAGCAAATCTGCCACTGCCAAGGACGTCAAAAAGTAGTTGGTAGCATATTGCAACTTCTTCTCCAGAGACACTGCCAGTATGACAAGTATGTTCCCCCCAATGGTGGGGATTATCACCAGGAGGATCAGTAAAGCTGCCCAACGCACTTGCACTTTGTTTCCTTGTTCGTCACTTGAGTAGTCCTGCTTGGGTTCTCCTGTTACTGAGAGAGGTGACAAAGATCCATTGCCAACTCCAGACCCGTTCAAAAAATTTAACGGATAGGACATTTTTGTGTCCAGCAGAACGTATTCAGGAGCTGTGTTTTGCACAGGAATTGTGTATGGTGTAAGAGTTCACTGTTCCTCTCTGGTCCAGGATGGTCCTGAAGAAAGGCCAGCATGGTCAGTATGGTAAACTGGTCATCTGCTATTTTGAGATACTGTAACCATGTCCCAACTGGTATCCAGGTTTTTTTTTTTCCTGTGCCTTGCTGGGCGCAATTAGGTCTTAAAAATGGAAGTCCTGTCTTGTGTCCATCTCTGGTTGATAGGGTTCAGTGGTCTGGTCTCCCCTTCATATGGAGGTTCAGGTTTCAGAAGATTATAGGAGACAATTCAGTAGCTGTGAAAAGTAAGCAGTGCATTAGCTTCCCTTTTTTTTTTTTTTTTGTCTTACTACAGCAGTGAAAAGCGATAGATGAATTGGGATGCCAAATTGTTCCCTTTAGATACAGTGTACGTAGATTTGCTCTTTGTAAGTACAAACTGATGGAAAGGCAGATGCTCGCGTTGTGTGTATGCAACTCCTCCTCTCCCGAGTGTCTAGTCTCCAGCAGCGTGTGCGTAGGCAGACGGCAGTTCCCATATTTCCCCTTATTAAGAATCCTATTTCTCCACAGAGGGTCACCCCAAAAATATCTTAAGAAATAAAGTATGAGGTTTCCGTTTTAACGTCTACAGTTCCTAATTTATCAGGTGAGGGGCAGGAAGCTGTAGACAATAAAACACTGGTGACAGTCTCAAGGGGACAGTAAAGATTTATGGAACTGAGACATCTAAATTTACCCATTACTTGGGGGGGTGGGTGAGTAAACCGCTTGTTTTTGTAATCTGAGAAGGGCTTTTATTAAGCACAGCCTTTTCTCTCCCTCTCTCTTTCTCTGTCTCTCTCAACTCTGCTGAAGACTTAACACTTACATTTCCCCCTTCAAGCAGAGACTAAAACACTTGTCACGGCATTAAGCTGAACAAACGCTCAGTTACTGAGAAGATTCGATGTGTTGCAATTTTCAGGTGAAGAAAGCCTTACCTCTTTCTCTTGAATTTTAGTAGAGTCCACTTTGCATCCAGGAAGATCCTTTGTAATTTTCGTTTTCATCACATGGTGGATTTTAAGATAAGATTTTTCACTGCTTTCTGGAAAGCAAGTTGTTCGCTTTGGTTTGGTTTTTATTATTTTTCTAAAGCTTGTCTCTTTGCATGCTTTTGTTATGCACTTCGTTTCTTCTAACACCAAGATTAAGAATTTCTATTTTGGGAAAACGGTATTTCTTACGCAGGTATTTTCTCCAGCTCTTGAATGGAGGAGAAGAATCATTCTTGCCATATTTAAAAAAGATAGAAATAAGGTTGTGTTCTTTTTTTTGCTGTCCTTTCTCTTCCATTCTTTTGACGATTTTACTCAAGTGATTAGCAGATTGTATGTGCAGTTTTCTCTTTGTTTGTTAGCAAAGCTTGCAGTCTGCTGCTACCCTTGTTTGTTGATTGAGTCATTCTAGTGTATCCAGCTCCAGTGCTTGAAAAGCAAGGAAGTAAATGTGGGGGTTTGGCTGGAAAAGAGCCAGAGAGGGTTAATTGATTCAGTGTTCCAGTACTATAATGTGTGCTCCTTGTAGCTGTATCAGGATGTGCAGATCCTGTAAACCAATGTTGTAGCTATATGCACCATAGTCTGTGTATGCCTGCGCGCTCGCTCTCGCTTGCTTACTCCCTGGACTGAAACACAGTTAACCCTAAAAAGTTCTGCTGCCCTGTAAATACTCCAATTTTTTTCTTGACTAATTTTATAAAATTATTGTCTAGCACACTATTTTAAGTGTGTGCGCTGTTACTTTAAATCTTTCTTCATGCAGCTGCTTTTTATTATCACAAGTGTTTTCTTTTGTTACCTTCCAACTTTGTCAGATGTGTGTATGTCTTATAGTTCCACATTAAAATGGAAATAGAGTTCACTTCCAAGGACATTAGCTGGACAAGTGTGTAATAGTCTTTGAGTTTAAGGCCAGAAGAGACCATGAGATCATGGTCTGACCCCCTGGATGTCACTGGCCATGACATTCCATGAATTGCTAGTGCTCACCAGGCTTGAGCTGGGAATCGGGTCCTCAGTGAAGTGTGAATCAATTTATATTTGTTTAAAAAAATTTAAAACACATTCACATCTTTAGGATACAGCTACTCTGGGGCCAAAGAAAGCAAGCTGCTGCCAGAAATTAATAGAAATACTTGACTTAAAGTGTGTTCAGATCATACAATAGAATTTCCAGCAAAGTAGTTTTCACTTGTTGATTATTTTTCCTGATTAAAGGAAACCTTTGGTAAGATTCCATGCTGTATTCATTTGAAGCTGACTTTTTATATCTTTATTCTTCAGAAGAATATATATTAGGAAATAAAGATTAATCCAACTATGGTAATTCTGTTTCCTTATCTGACCACCTCCCTATTGTCACCCCTGACAGTACTGAGAGAGTAGAGCACATGAAAACACACATAAAGCAGAAATCAAGAGAGGAAAATACTGTATAGGACTAATGAGCATTTGGATTCAGTTTTCCTTAAACTCAACTATGTCTAATCCACTTCTGGTTTATTTTATAAATCTTGAAGGCTCTCCTGGTATTATTCTAACTGTACTTGAAGTCTTTACCAATCTGTTGGATTAAACACAGCCAGTGTTCGTTCACTCTTTCTCACTGTACAGATGAAGCTTGTTTTCCTTCAGCATTGACACTTGAGCTACTTTTTCCTTGTTGAAAGGCAGCTGGAATTATTAGCGCTTTCTGGAGATGGAGCTATTGGCAGTATGTCTGAATCACAAAGGGAAAAAAAAATGTTCCAGAGTAGAACCACCAAAGTATAGTACAAGATAGATTAATCCTTTAACTTCAGTGGTCTCCTTGTGGCTGTATGCCACATGCAGATCTTCATGTCACATCTCTGAATTTAAGGAACAGAATTAAAACCTCTGCAGAAAAAAAATAGACAATGCATCTATCAGAACCATATGCTAATCATCAGCATGAGTTACTGCTCAAGCCTGTGTTGGAGCTGAAGCATTATCTTGAAAGAGGTTTATTATTTTTTACTCTTCGCATTTTCTCTTTCACAGCACAGTAGACAATATACCTCAGTCACTTCAGTGTGGGGGAAGTATCAGAGTTATAAAAGTGTAATTTTGTCAACTTGAGTTCTGTATTACCTCTTTATAAAATTTCTTCACAGATCTTACCATCTGAGAAGCATCACTGTTGGTTACTGCAGTAAAGATCTGTTTGGGTCAAAGTGAAAATCAAGTGTTCCCACTTCTCTGGAATGCCTCAGTGGATGTTATAATGTAGTTTATATGACAAAACCATCTCTTTAGTCACTAGAATGGCTAAATTAAATAAATTGGGGGGGGGGGCACCTTGAAGCACCAGCTGAAGGCTGTACTGTTGCCTGCAGATTGCTCTCATCAAAGCTGTATAAATGCATTTATATCTAATTGAAAAGGAAATGATTTTTTTAAATACAGATGAAACCAGAGTTTTCTTAAGAACTCGTAGAGGAAGATGATATGAGTTTAGTTGCATGTAGGCTTGTGTAGCATATATACCTGCTTGGTGGATTGTTTCATTTCAGATGGCTAGAAAACTTACCTGCCTTTTGTGATGTTTTTTGAACTTTCCCAGGTTTGAATTATTTCTGAGAAACACATCCTCCTGTATATCTGTTACAGAAGCAGGTTCTTCACTGCATGCTTCCGGCCAGGCTTTTTGTGCAGGCCACTGTCCTGCCCCCATGTCCAGTGCCTCTCCTGTGTTAATGAGTGTTAAACCCTAAACCTTGCTAGACCCCACTCCTGGTCCACCATAACTAGAATATTTGAACCATGCATAGGTATTTTTTTTCCACCCCTTGCTGTTATTTCTGTTTTCAGATTGCCAGTACTATTTTATTTGAATGGAGCCACATCTACATTAGATGTGAGCTGACACTGGTGACAGTGTTGTTCAGTCGGTGCTTATCCCTCAAGTTCATCTGCTGTGCCTGTTGGCAGCACTCAGCCTCATCTTCTTGACAGTGGAAGGCTTCCTAGAAGTTCTTATTCTTAGGAAGACTTGCTTAGGCAACCAGGAGGCATTTCAGAGAAAAACATTGTGGAGAAGGAGGCTGTATTGCACACAAGATAGTTGCAGGAAATTCCTGGCACGAGAATAGCTCAGATGTGTTTTGTCAAGAGACAAAGAGACAGGGTTTACACCCATGCTTAGTCTACACCTAAATACGTCAGTTTGTTGCATTTTTCTCTGCAGGTTTTCCATCTTCTGTGTTCCCCCCCCCGCCCCGCTACACACACCCCCTTCAGAAATGACTGCAAATTGTGCAATTGGATATCTGCATTCCTCCTTTATTAACTCATTCATGGATGAAATGAAACTTCTGCTAAGGTTTTCTTTTTTTTATGTCACTGCACTACCAAAGCAACTTGTGGAAATAGTTCTGTATCAAATGATTAATTCATGTCCCATAGTTTAGAAAGTCATAAATATTTAGAATCTTTTGAAATATGACTGGGGAGACTTAGTGAGGAATTTAATAGACATTGTTCTTTAATTCTCTGACATTTCATTTTTCAATGAGTTGTAAAGTCCTTAAATATTTAGACTAAAAAATAAGCGTATGTTAGCGATGCTTCAGACACTTCCATTTTTAGTCTCAATCACAAGACCAATGTGATGGTTTACTTTCAGTATTCTGTTTATTTACTTATGCTACCTTATATACATATACAGGGTTTAATGTTTAAATATTGCTGGAACATAAAGAGAAATGGCAATAGTCCTCTAACCTTCAAGATGTGCAACTTCCAGAATTGGAGATAAACTGCAGAAAGGTATTTGGATGTGATTCTAACTGGGCTGTGATCTAAGAAACTAAGTGGAATATGCTTCAAGTTGTGGCGATCCAAGTTTTTAATTTGTCTTGTGGTGTTGTTGCATGCCTCTTGGAAAAAAGATTAAAATGGATTGTTAAATAGAGTCAATGTACTTAACAGTGTTCCTCAACTTTCAGTAGCCCAATAAGGCTCTTGTAGGCAAAGGCTACTAAGAATTACAGTATCTGCAGATGTTGCAGTTGTAATTGCCTTAAGAAAAAAACCCAGTTTATGTTCCTTACAGATTCCTAATAATTGCAGCTGTAAAAAATGTTTCATGGTGGGAAGGAAATACAATTTCTGAGTTCTCTGCAAACTATGGAGAACCTTCCATGGTCAACATCATGGACTGAAGGGAAAACTGACCACCTTCCCTGTCCAGCTGATCTGTCCTGGTGATTTTGTTCATATTAGTCTGTGTTAGTAACAATCGACATCCTGATTTTTATTTTGTGAATTTTTGCACTGGAGGCTTAAGAAAAACTTTCTTTCCTTTATCTTTGGAAGTAATGAAGAATCCAAAACTTTCTTTGGTTTCTCAGAAATTCTAGGGCGCTTACAAGTGAGGTATCAGCTTTTATGTGGAGAAGATAACATTTATATGTATATAAATGTCACTTATATCCAGGAGGTGAACATCCCCAGGAATGAGATCAAAGTTGAGGTTACAGCTAAGGTAATTGGGCAGCAGTTAGAAGAAGATTCAAAATCCTTAGCTGCGCACGGTATTTTTTTGTCATGGTGGTTTTGAGAGCAACCGGTTAGTGAGTAAAACTAATAAAATGCTAGCTATCATGTTTTGCTGAGAATCTCTCTTTACTGTCTTGGTGCATCTTTATTTTTCTTTATGGTTTTGTTTATGACTTCTGAAAACAAACCAAACTGGATCTTGGAGGAAGTCCTTCATCTGCAGCCCATAGATCACAACAGTAAAACTTACCCTGGTGTAGGGTGGAAACAAAGCTGTGGCCGACTACTGTGTTGAAGTCCTATAGAAGAAACTTTTAGGCTTTTTTGACTTCTTGATTCATTTAGTTTCCTGGTAACAGAACAAAGTTGAAGCTAGTTGTGATGGGTTTTTTTGTATATGGGTCTGGGCTCACTGACATCTGTGGTTTTATGGCTTATGTGCAAGCAGTTGAGCAATTTTCAGATGAAAATGAAGGAAATAATGAGGCTGTTCTTTTGTTGTCATTTTGCTGTTGTAGTAAAATGTAATTGCAAAAGCTAACTGCTTGAGCAAAACCAGTGTTAGGAAAAAAGGAAGGAACCAGTGCATTAAAGATAATTTGGTTTTTAAAAATAGACATTGCCTATCTTTCCAAGATATGCAGCCCAGTTTAGAGACATGCCTTGGGCTTTAGTGTAGGAATTTTTAGATGAAATTGCTGGACTGTGTTATGGGAAGGTCAGACTAGAGGACTATGGTACGTTGCTTCTGTCCTCAAAATATATTAAATATACACCATGTTTAGGATTTTTACTATGGCTTTTAAGGAGGGGGGACGGAATTGTGTCTGGAGATGAAACTTCTGCCCACTAAATCTCCAGATGTTATCCTGGTATTTCATGCAATGTTACCTTCTGTGTTTAACTTATAGTAATGACAGATGTCCGTATTAGGACTGGCTAAGAGTAGCCTGTTGCTGAGTGTGACTTCTGATAAACCACTTATCTTTTCTTAGTACTTTTTTTAAGCTTTCTCACACTCTTCATTACTTCTCTCCCTTTGCCACCAGAGGTTTCTACTCAGTAACCACACTGATTCAGCCATCAGCACAACAGAGTCATGGTGGTCAGGGAGCCGGAGGGGTGGACTTGGTTTGGGAACCTGTGCGGGGCTTGATACCGGTGATGTGGAAACTTCCTCCGTCAGCAGCAGGACTGCCCCTCCGTTGTGCTGAATGTCAAGTCAGCAGTTCATACGGCTGTGCTCTAAGTGCAGGGTGAAAGGCTCAGTCCAGGGGGAGGAGAACACGGTCATGTTTTAAACATATTCCCCAGCTGGATTGCCAGTTGGAAGTAATGCCACAGGAGCACGATTGCAGCCTGTAACTGCTATGAGGGCTTTTTAATTTTTCTTTTGATCACTTAACAGAATTGGTTTGCATTTTATGAATTTCATTAAGTGTGGGTTTGGGTTTATGTGGGCTAACCTTTGGCAACAGTGTGTAGGACTTGTAAAGCATCTCAGCAGAAAAGCGAGCAAGCAAACGTTATTGCTTAAGCATTGATGCCAGTGGTGCTCTTGTGTACTGAAGTCCTGTTCCTCTGATAAACATTTTAAGATTCTTTCACTTCCTCAACGTACTTGTGGTTCTGCCTTCTAGTTCTTTATTATGTGGGAAGACACTTTTTGAAGATTGCGGAGTTGAGAAGACTGCATTACTGAGAAAAGTGGTGGGACCCATTATATAGCTTTAACTCCCAAAGTGGTTTTACAGAAGGCCTCATCAAAATGTTTGACCATTTTAAGGATAGATTTGACATAAAAGCATTTAAAATGATGGCCACAAATAATGTAAGTCTGGCTAAGAATTCCATAATCAATTATTGTACATTAATCCTGATTTTATACTGAAAACTGTGTTGGAACTTCTGAGCTTGCAGACACAAAGATGTGTCCAAGTTAATGATTCTATAAAATCCAGCTTTCTGAACAGGAATTTAATGATTAATGCTTCAAAGTGCATAATCACATCTTTGCCAGAAGATATTTTTCTCCTCTTTGGCTCACAGTCTGCCTGTTTAACATTTGCAGAAGTAAAGCAAACACAAAGGTATTAAAAGTCTTTGTGCAAGAGCTAAAGTCTTCTGTGCAGCTGAACGCTTGGGCTCATTTATTATAGGGTTTGTGACTCCTGGTCTCCACATAAGCTCATTTTAAAAAAAAACATTGTCAGCATCCAAGCTGTTATTTGAGCAAGAGACTGACAGGTAGTTTTAAATGTGTCTTTTAGTTCATAGTCTTCACTTCTAATGCTTGCTTGCAGGACAGAATCGTTCAGTTTCCCAGCTCTTCCTACTTTCTTAACATTTGTCATCATGGCTGCATCAGAGAGGCAGCAGAGTTTCCAGCAACTTGTGTTTGTTCCTCTCCTTTGTGTGGGTTTTGGTTTTTTTTTTTTTGCTGCTGTTCAGAGGTAGGTTTTTTAAGGTGGTGGTGGTAGATGGGATTTTTTCCCCATGCGGACATTTTAGGAAAACTCATAAAGAAATAGACTGTTGGAAGCAGGGGTGAGGTAGGAGATCTGGCTACTTGCTGCCATTACTGCTGAGGGGTTGAGTAGCCTGTGTGGTGGTGCTACCTGTCCATGATCAACTGGAGCAGGAGAGACGAGTGTAAAGAGGAGTTTAGGACTAGTTGTGAGAGGAGACTATGGGAAAGTATTGAAATGGGAAGAGACGATAGCTAGAGTAGAAATTAACTGATTTTGTGTGTAGAGTATAACTGAAGTGTGAGTGGTTATATGAACATGTCTTCTCTCACCAGTCACAATGAAAGAAGAGAATGAACGAGATTATTGCTTAAGGTCTTTTTTACTTCTGTTTTCTATGATTCAGGTATTCATTTAAATAAAACCAATGCTGGAGCATACTCTATAATGGTTTTTCTACCTCCTGAGTTGAGTGCTTTTGATATACACTTAATGATCCTATGTGATGCTGTAATTCCTGTGTACAACAGGTACTGCCACCCCCCTCCAACCTCCTTCTTTCCATATAGCAAATGTAAGAAGGGAAGCTAAAACTAAGGTGTTTCTTAGCTCTTCCTTTGTATGTTTCAGTCTGAAATCAGTTTATAGTCAAAGTAAATGCCTTGCATGACTGCTGTTAGGATTGTGAATGTGACAATTAAAAAAGCTAGTCTGGGCTGCAAGATACAGCAAGATGGAACAGATAACCAGATGATGTGCACTTTACTTTGAAAACAGATACAATTAAATCACTTGCAATTTATAGTTTCCTGTATTTCTTTTTCATGAACACTACTTTCCAACCACATTCCTGCATTGCTCTTGTGTTCATGGTGTCATGACATTGAGTAGATTTAACAGATTAGCTGTGATGGATGTGCTTGTGATGCCTATGAGTTCAGAATGCAGACTGGTCTGACTCAGGGATGTTTATTTTACAAGCAATTTTGCCCTTGCTGCATTAGAAATGCTGAAATTGGCAGTGTACGATATTGTGAAGTGGTTTGTGTGGCATCAAAATTGATGGAGTGATAAATACGACTACAAAGACAGGAGGGAAATGAATATATCAACACCTGTGAGTTCTGCCCTACTTCAGAAATACTCAATATTCACAAGACTCTTTGCACCAGCAACATGTGCTTCTTGGTGTAGGAAATTAAGGGTTCCTTTTCATCTCCCCCAGCACTGGGCTAGAAGTTCATTTGCTGTAATGACCAACAGGACACTGGTTCCCAGCTGGTGAGGCATGGAGCATATACTCCCATTTCAGATCTCTTAAAAGGCAGCAACATCGCAGCATCATGTTGTAAGGAGGCAACAGCAGACATTGCTGATAAACTGATTATAAGTGTGTGTTCTATCAGCATTTCCTCACATGCTTTGATTTACAGCAGTAGGTGAGGGTGAGGAGTCGTCAGCAGAAGCAGTGATTGCGAAAGGGAGTTTGGGATCCACCAACCTTGTAGGTTGATTGAATACTGGAGTTGAGTTTTGTGTCTGCTGATGGGAGATTTAGTACTGTGTGTCTGTCTCATGAAGAATAAACCTCTGCTCATGGAAAGTCTGTCACAACAGCATGATTTCTAGAGATAAAGTCCTCGCTCTCAATAGGTATGTCATTCTGCTGGGTAGTCTTTTAAAGGCAGAAAATATGCACGAAAAAGGAAGACTTATTAGTGGGAACTGTGTGTGGTATCTACAGTGATAGGGAAGTTTATTCATTTGTGCCCTTCCCTGTTCTCTTAGTCCATTTGTTCTGCTCCTCTAGTTACATTTTGAGAAATGCAAAACATACGGTGTGGAAGGACAATTTTAAATTTTCCAGTGTGAACACAGTGAAGTCTCAATATTTTGAAGAACAATAACAATAAACAACAATTTTTTTTGCCTTTCTTTAGGACTCCTGAGCAGTGTCCGAGCGTGGTTTCTTTGCTGTCAGAGAGCTACAATCCCCATGTGCGTTATGGGGCTGCCATGGCTTTGGGTATCTGCTGTGCGGGCACTGGAAACAAGGTGAGGACCAGAAGCATCAATTGCCAAGACTGTTTCTGCTCTCTCCTGCCACAGACATTTGGGTGGAAACGTCACACACGGAGATCAAATTTCTCACGCATGTACACCACTAGGCAGCTGGAGTAGAGCAGTACTTCTTTAAATTCTTTAACTGTCCTGGGCATAGAGATTCCTTTCCTGCTTGTACAGAATAGATAAAGTAGAAGAATGTTTCTATACATTATTGCCACATTCTTGGAATTTTGTCTTCAAAACTTTTCTTAGAGTTTTCATACTGTCAGGTTGCCACTGAACTTTAAATGTATGTTCACTACTCCAAAATCAATACTCCTTTGCCTTTGGAGTTGATCTTTTACAGATTGCTTTAGGGGGAACAAGGGGGTGCCAGTGACAGGAAAACAGCAGGTGTTTTGCACAACTTCTAGCTCCTTTCTTCTTTCCTGTGATACGCAGTTCATGGAAGATCCATGTAGTAAAGCCAAGTGCAATGAAGTTTAATTAAATTTATGGTAGTTTCAGGTGTGTAATTCACAGCCAGTAAACTTTATTCTCACTTTGTAAGTGTCAGTGAAGGATAATTCTCACAGATGATAGCAGGGACCTTTTAGAGTAGAAGGATTCCCACTTCTGCTGTGGGAAGTGAGTGCTCATTGGGACAAGCGGCAAGCAAACTCGGGGATAAGCTTACTCTACTTCACCCACATGTATATAATCTGTACTGGTACTGGATGACAGTTTCAAAACAGGTGCACAGACCTTCCACGTAGAAGTAATATTTCATGCTTCTGAGTCTTTGATAAATCTCACACTTACTGTACCATCCCTTCCTCAACTAGTATTAAACATTTGGTCTGTCTCTTGCAAGTGAGTGCTCCCCAGCATGTTACTTGTGTTGTGAACTGCACAGAACGCTGACATACGCTGCCTGCCATCTTTAGTATCTAAAGCATGCAGGCTTGAAAGCAAACTGAATGTCCTATTGTTATCCAAGTTGCTTTATTCTCAAGTGGAAGGTGGAATCAAAGTTTAGACGAGCTCAGTTGTCCTGTGTAATGTACGCTGAGGACGTTGCATGGTTAGAAATGAATTTGTGTCTGTAATAATTCTGAGTATATTGGAGATGAAAAAATGTGCCTAAAGAGATGATTTACTCTGAGATGCCTGCAAATTGCCCATGCTGGTCTTGCGTACATCTAAGCAGCATTTATGACAATAGACTCTTTTACAGCTTTTCATAATCAATGACTGCATTGAAAGGAATGCTTATTGATAGATCATTGTGGATCATGTTCCTGTTGCAGTTAGCTGGGAACTTACTGAATTTGAAGAAGCAATAGAGCATTTTGAAATGTTTTAAAAACCTAGATTTACTATATGAGTGCTCAGAGGCAGCCCCACTTGATGTAGGTTTGAAATGAATGCTTTCACGTGATGCTAAATGTTACAGTTTCTAACAGTAAAGTGTAAGGCCAAGAATTTGGGACCTGGATTGTTCTACCATCTTATTTTCTAACCTCCAACATGTTGTTTGATATCTCTGGTTCATTTGTTCCTTACGCAGAAAATGAAGGTAATGCTGATGTATTTTGTTGGGAAGAATGGCAAAGCAAGTGTACAAATAATTTATATGTACTATATGTACTATTATGGTGTTACATAATATAGATACAGAAGGCATTTCATTACCCAGTCATAGAAGCGCTGCAGATATTACAAACAAACAAACAAAAAAACCCCAAACCCTACAGATTATAAGGTAATAAATAATCCCTGAAATATTTCGCTAATATTCAGTGGTTCTAATGTGATTAATGCATCTGTTGCTTACAACAACTGTTGTTTATCTGTTGCCCTATTTCTGTAGGTAGATCTTGTTCCATCCATCACTTGGTTTTTGTGGGGTTAGATTAAAATCCACAGAAATACAGATTTCTGCTTCATTTACCAAGAACAGACAAAATATATTAAAAAGTATATCTGATAGCATCAATCTGATAACCTTCTATTAGAGTACTGAATCCTGGGATACTAAAAATAATAGTATTAACTTTGCAACTGCTTATTTCTTGTTTTTTTTCAGGAAGCAATTAATTTGCTGGAGCCAATGACAAATGATCCTGTGAACTATGTACGTCAAGGAGCTCTGATTGCGTCTGCCCTTATCATGATCCAGCAGACTGAGATTACCTGCCCAAAGGTAATGTGGCATTCGTTACGTACTGGCTTGTTAGGTGGAAAAATGGTCTCGGCTGCCAAATATTTAGTGACTGGCACTGCATGTGAGCATTGGCAAGAGAGTGTATGTGCCTTGTAAAGAGCCAGAGCTGAATGCACAGCAGGAAGCTCCTGCATGGATCAGAGCATGCACTTTTGAATAGGAGAGTAATGCATGCTGATCCTAACATGCCTGACAGATGACAGCATTTTAACTCTAGGTGTTACAAGAACAAATGCTCTTTCTTAAAAGGTCTAAAAGCATCTTGTAATGATATGAAAGTGACTGTCTTCCAGTAACACGCACTGAGGCCTGTATGCTCATGATTTATGTGCACACCATTATTTGGTAAAGAAGTTGGTTTTTATGATAGTAGGCTTAGTTTTGGATGTGGTCACCCTGCAGGGAAGTCCTGTTGTAACTATATTTCTTTTGTAGCTAGTCTTCACCTGAAAAGCGTAAACAGTTTCTGCTGTCAGAACTGGCTTAGTGGCTTTATAGCAAATACCTTTTTTTTAATGGAACCTTTCTTTCTGCTCAGAAGGCAAAAAGGATTGCATGTGCTGTGTTCAGCTTTTAAAAACAGTTTGCCCTGTGAATATATGACAGATGATGGTATGCAAACATTTGTACAGACTAAAAGTCTACATTAATAGAAGCTTTGAGTTTCCACATTTCATCTGCTCTGGTGAGCACTGAGGGAGAGCAGTAGCTGGTACTTTGCTACTCATCTGTCATATATGGGTTGCTTTTATTGATGTCATTTTAGAAATTGAACTATGATAAAAACAGCCACTTTTTTACTGCATTTGGGTGGGGAGAAAGAAAAAACCTCTTCGTCCATTTACTTGGGAAAGTCAGCAAAGGAGATCTACAACTATAGGTGTTTGGGTATTTCCAGGTCATGGAACATGAAGATTTTCTGGCAGTTTGTTCCTTTGAATTATTAAAAAAAACCAAACCAAACAAAAAAAACCCCCAAACCCCCCAAAACCAGTTAGTTTTCACTAAGCAGAATCTGCGAGTGTTGTTTATATTATCAGAATTGTAGTTCAACTGAATAAACCAGTGGAGAACATTAGAGTTCTGTTGGATCCCCTCATCTTCCAAGATACAAAGTCTCTTCGATGTGAAGTTGAATTATCTTTCTATGGAGAGAAACTGCTTGTTGTTGTTATTGTTTCTTCCTTGGTCAGGTGCTTGGAATGCCAGCCCTTAGCATAGATCAGGTTTAATCATTCTGTGCTCCTCTAATGCTGGGCAAATTGTATAGCTCTCCTGTGCCTCAGTTTCCCATCTGAAAGAAATAAGGGTGATACTTTGTTCTATGAAAGGACATTATGAGAATAAATTCATCTTAGTTTGCAAAGCACCCTAATCCTTTTGGGATGAGAATTGCAGACTGCTCTGAATCAGTCAGACATCTGAGACTGTTGTGGATTACTTGCTGGGTGTGTCTATTGGAGTTTCAGTCTTTTTGAGATGACAGGTGAAAGAAAAGTGCAGACAGGAAAACAGCTAGCAAAAACACAGATTAGTTTAGGTGTGTAATAAGTCAGAACTCTTTCCCCAAAGAGGCCTGGTAACCTTGACTTCAGAGGTACATGTAATATCTAGGCTTGTTAAATGCGTGATTAAAATAGTTGGCTAGCAAATACAGGATGAGGTGTATAGTCTGGGGTTCAGTGGCTTGTTTAAAAATGGAGAGAGGAACCGAAAAAGCTTTATGCCAGAGCCTTGTTTGAGCCCAAATTTGTGTGGTGTTACATAATATAGATACAGAAGGCATTTCATTACCCAGTCATAGAAGCGCTGCAGATATTAAAAAAACCCAACCAAACAAAAAAACCCCAAACCCTACAGATTATAAGGTAATAAATAATCCCTGAAATATTTTGCTAATTTAGGAACTAAACAGAATATATAAATCTACTTGTTTTGAACACCCCAAAAGTTAGATATAACCATCATAGTTTCTTGCTCAAAAGTAAAAGGAATATTTTGAGGAATCTGCTGCCAATGAAGTTATTTATTATCCATGGGAAACTTTTTTTGGAGCTCTCTGCCAGTCTGAAGAAAAATTAATTTACTCTGATGTGAAAGGGTGGAGTTCAGAAAGCTAGCCATTTTTGGATTACAGTGACTTATTTTGCTCTGATTAGATTCCTAAGTGGCACACTGGTGCACTGTGTGCCAAAGTGTCTAACCTGATATATGTGAGTATTTGCATTGCTGGTTGAGCAGCTAGTAAGAGGAGCATGATGGATTTCATACACCACAAGCTGTACACGTGGTCTTGATGGGGTTACAGAGAAGCTAAATTTTACGTATCATCATCTCACCACTGCTAAATACTTTGTGACGCTTTGCATGTGAGAGATGGTGATTTTAATAAAGATTGTGACATATAGTCTGACCACCTTCCTGTCATTACTTTTCAGTTTTGTCTGTTCTTGGATTTTTTTTTGATTTTTTTTTTGGTAAACTTCTTGTTTATGAGCTTTGGGTTGGAAGGACTTTAAATTCTCTGGTGATAATTTGGGATGAAAATGGTAGCAAACAATCTTCCTTGAACAGATTTAGATTTTTCAGAAATAAAATAACTTCAGAGTTTTGAGAGCTGAGCATTGCAATGCTGATATGCCAGCAATAAACAAAGATTTAAGAATCAAAGTATTTTGGTTTAAAAGAAACCATTTTTCTTGTGAGAGAATGTAGATGTATGCCTTTGGATCACCTTTGCTGTCCTCTTTCCTTTGTATTTGTCTTCCTCTTTGTCATGCTCACTCTTTATTTAAACAAATAATTTAAAGAGTTTAAATAAAGAATTGTCTTTCTATGGAGGTCCCTTGAACTTGCAAGTTGCTTTAGTGCCAAAAGGGGTAGCAAATCTCATGTAAAGCTGATTTGGCCTCTTTGGAGTTGAAACACAATTCCTCCATGTGCAGCCAGCATGACTTTTCCTGACCTCTGTTGATACATTAAAGAACCATATTAGTGCAATATATAGAACAATAACAGGTTTATTTTGTGAAATGGAATCCTAAATTATAGATGTGATGAGATCATTGTAACAGAAATCAATGACAACTTCATTATGTATTTGTGATCTGCAGGGCAATTAAGACAGCAATTTTGGAGACAAACTACATGTCTAACGTCTTGAATCAAATTTACTTTTTCCTTTATTTGTGTTAGGATAGTTATCTTGGCAAAATGAGAAGATAACAAGCAAGGTCAAGGCTTTTCCTCCACCCTCCTTCAATCATTTTGGCCTATTATCTTTAAGATGTTGGGAAGAAACCAGGACCAGAGTGCTCCCCACCCCATTTAGATGAAATAGTAGGTCTTGCTAGGATGCAAGAATGATTTTTGCTATATTCTAGTAGCACCTTCACATTCCTTCATATAAGCCTGTTACTGTTAAATGCTTGTGCATACTGTATGCTCTTTCAAGAGAGCAAGCGTATGCAGAATAACCAGCTTTTGAAGAAGACAGAACATGCAAACAGTTTAAAACCTTTTTTATTAAAAACGGATTCCTTAATACTCTTGTTCTTAAGAACTTGCATTTGCAAAAAGCATCATGCACATCATCTGCCACTGTTTCCCTTAGTTACCGTTTATTAAATCTTATTCTTAACAATCTCATGGGCTTCATGTGTGTGAATGTTGACTGGTGGAGGGAGAAGTGGTAAACAACCTGATAAATGACAGCCCCTCGGGTTTGTGGTAGGAAATGGTGCTGTATCATTCTTGTGTCTTAAAGCTTGTGTTGTTTCGTCAGTCTTTCGAAGGTTGTGCATTTGGCTTCATTTGAAATCGGTGGCATGTTGTTTTGGCCAGCACTAATTATCAGAATGGTGTGTGTGTGTATTGTTAGTAAAGATGAAATGAGTCACTGTCTACATTTTAGTGTTCCTCCTGGAAGTCACACAAATAAATTTCTTGATAGCATTTCCAAATGCTCTAAAATTTTTAAAGTGCTTGAAGATTTAAAGGGAGAAACAGAGCTTGTGGGTTTCATAGCATATTAAATAAACCTATTCAGTAGTTTGGAATGTGCTTGTTGCTGTGGTTTGAAGGAGTAATAGTAGCAGATTAAAGGGCTCTACTACACAAACTCTGGCACATTTTGCTTCAACAGCTTAAGAAATTGCTGTCTATTGACATCTTGCTCCATTCTGTAGGAGGTGAGTGCCCCAACAGCAAAGGCAGAACTGAGCTTTTGTCTTTACTGCTCCCGCTTTCTCCAAAGTGATGGAGCAATGGTTCCATGTGAGGCTGCTAAAGCACGGTTTCCCCAACAGGAAGGAAAGTTTTCAGCTGGGATCTGATCCAGTAAAAAATCCCGTTCCTGTGAAGCATTTGCTTTATAGGAACAGCCTGAATAAGCATGCAGGCCTATTGTGCATTTGAGTGTTGAGGCAGTCCTTCGATCTGGGTTTGCCTGGTCCCTAAGGACAGGTGGGGTAGTCTCCCACCCTTTCATAGAACAATTTCACTTCCACTGACATTAAAGTAAAACTTTGGAAAGGGCATGCTTGCTCAATACATTTTCCAGGGTTGGCAGTGGTCCATGGCTCACGATGCATAGGTATGCAGAATTTATCTGAAAGCAGAATGGTCTTGATATGGCACTATATGTTTTGTATTCTTATAAGTAGAGGGTATAAGGACTATTTCTTATTGTAGCTGTTCAGCGCTTGTTCATTGAACACCTGCTCTCATTGATTCCCTGCTGTAACCTGTCCATGTCTCCTGGAGAGTTGGCAATTGGTCTGCTCGGGTTTAGCAGCCAGGTTTTTGTTCCTTGGTCCCTTATTGGTGTCCTGGTTAGCTCACTGCCCTGCACCGTGTCCTGGTGCCTCAGCTGTTGGGTTTCTGGTGGGCTTGTTGCCCACGTGTTTTGTTCATCTGCTCTGGACTAATGTACGTGTGAGTAGGAGTTGTGGAAGGCATATTAGGGAAAGAATGCTCACAGGGGCAGCATGCCACAACCAGGGGAGGTGGATGACTCCCCCTGCTAGCTCTGCCTTGCCTTTCCCCGAGTGAGACATTTCTGCCCTCTCTTCCAAGGTGCTGCTCTGTCAGACTTCAGATGCCAGCATGAACGTTAGCAGTTCTGCTGGATGTCTTCTCACTTCACCCAGGGTTTCGTCCTCTGAAGATTTGATTATGGTATAAATTCCAGATTACAGTCCACCGAACGAGCTTTGTAACATCCGTCTGTTTTTAAATACTCCAAACCCAGAAGCTGAGCCCAGAGTCATAGGAATGATGTGCTCTAAACAGAGGCACTGGAATCCTACTGCTCAGTTCAACCAGAGGAATAGTTTTACATGTTATTTCTGTGTCTCTGTGTGTCTGTCCCAAATAATACCTGAAGGCTTTGGTTCATCTAGCCTGCATGTGGTTGCCCTTGATACTGCACGAGGCCCCATTCAAGGTTGCAAATGCAAACCAAGGTATTTTTCCAGTGTACAAGAGGTCAGGCCTAAGAAACAAACTATTTATATTAAACGTGTAAACCTCCTTGTAAGCTTTTATAAATAAAAATTGGGAGAGCATGAAAAAGCATAAACGGAGTGAAGCAAGAGCAGAGTTTGGTCAGTATATCCTGAATAAACCCTGTATTGTGTGTGCAGTATCTCCCTGCCACACATCTGTCTGTGTGGCTGCCCTGAAAATGTATGTTGCTTCTTTTTCTTAGCTTTAATAAATGCAAGGAAATTTCACTCGCCTCTTTTTTGCAGACAGGGACTAGTAACTAAAAACTTTTTAATGCGAAGGGGAATTGGTGAATAGAGAACTAATATTAGCACAGAAATTGTTGGACTTATTAGACTGAAAAATGGAAATAGCTGCTCTTTTTCCCCTGTCAGTTTTAATAAATGCCTCCTGCTCTACCGGAGAAGTGTTGTTTTGTTCAGCTTTGCTGCTCCTGTTCAAAAGTGGCTGGCTGCTCTGGTGCTTCATGGTTGTGGAACTGTTCATTTGTGTGAAACAAAGTAATTTTCATACAGTCATGTTTAGCAGGTCATGATTTACTTGTATGAATGTTAGTGTCTTTTCACTGTCACAGACTGGTTTAAATCTCAACAGGTGAGATGCCATCTAACCTGTTAGTGCTGAAGAAGTTGAGGTGACAGGTAGTATAGCTGGATTAGTGGCTGAAAGGGTGAAGGCAGGAAAGGTATTAACCAGACAGTGTCTGTTCCTTTAGGGCACCTGTGTTTTAAGTGGTGTGATGAGTTAACGTGCACTGAGAACTATTTTGCAGAAAATATGCAGTCTTAATCTGAAAGTGTGTAGGGCTAAGTGTGCCCTACCACTAAGTGCTTGCACTAAGTGCGTAGGGCTGCCAAGCAGGTTGTGGCTCTTGGGTATAATGCTCATGGGTTGGAGAGGCAACCTCTGTCTTCTCTCCATCCCAGACATTGGACATAATCTCTCAAAGATACAGTCTCAACTTCTTACTGCCTCTGGTCAAAAATTCACAGGTGAAATGTGGTGAAATTTATTGCTAGCGTTACCTTGGCTGCAGGAGTACCCCATGGCTCTGATGTGCTTTTACTGGGGAATCTGATCTTGTGCTTTGCTGAGAAACCCCTGCAGTTTGATGTATCCCTTTCAGTCAGCTCTCCGTTCTGTTTTGATTGGTGTTTTTTTTTACCTTGATGAATCCCAGTTTAACAAAACGTTACTCCCAGCACAGTTCTCACGTGACTGACTCAGTTGTATGAATGGTTGTTTTTTTTCACGGGTGCGAAAACTCTTTCTGTAAGTGTTTTGAGATTCCCCAGTGCACCCCAAGACAGGCCCCATGTGCTAGGGGTGATGCCTGAAGGCTGCTCCTCTGGTGCTCAGGGCTGCCCACCCTTAGCACAGCTCTGGAGCTTGTGGTGTCCTGCATGGACGGGATTCTGGCTGTTCACTGGGTGCTGTTATCAGCCAGAAGGGCCTCCTGAGTGTCATAGCCAGTGTTTAAGCCTCCTTCACTGGTACAATTAGGTGCTGGGAGCATCAGAGGCTGTGCAAGAGTACATCCCTAGTGGTGGTGTTGAAGCTTGGCCTCTTTGCCTACAGCAGACACTAGGTGTGTTTCACAGCTGAAAGGTAGGACCTTTATTCAGATGCTTGTCACTGAGGAAATATCACCAGTCTCATGGAGAGGCACATACTCTTTGAATGTGAAAAGTGGCTAGGGGGTTCTGTGGTATTAGGGTTTTATACTTGGAAACTTTTAACTGCGTTTGCAATACTAGAACTGCTCTCTGTCTCCAGTGGCTGTGTCTGGCCCTACTGCCTTGAGCTAGAAGTTTGCACTCTCACCTGTGGCTGCAGATGTAGGAAGAGGAGTTGGGATACCAGCAACAAAGTGGACCTGTAGTGGGGAGAAGCTTGTTTAAGACATCTTGGAAAGAGCCTTTTTGAAAAGACCCCCTTTGTTTTTGAGCATGTCAAAAAGATTTTTCCAGACATGCTGTGGATGGGATGCAGCTTCCCAGGTTTTGACTGGGTTGCAGATTGGGATTTCCTGGTCTGCTTTTTCAGCTATAAAAATTACTTGACCTCTATTGTTGCTCCACTGTATATATTAAAAGACATAAGTTACTAATTTGTGGTAAAGCCTTAGATATTGCTGGATGTGATACTGTTCGGTCTCTTCAACACTTAACCAGTGAAAGTTGAAGCTGTTCGAAGCAATGATGATAACGTAAGCAAAGGTTTAGCAATTTTCCTTACTAATGTGCACTTAAGAAATTGTGGTGAACATACCGTGGCATGAACTGTTACTTTATTAAATATTTTTGTTAATGATTTTCACTTAAAAGGTAGGAATGCAGTAGCAAAATTTGCTCATGACACACTGTAGGGGCATTATCAATACAGCAGAAATATTGTACAAGAAAAATGGAATATGTTTGAGGTTTTCAGCAGTAGGAATTGGAGGAAATTTTATGAAGTGTACTGTCACACACCTAATATATAGTAGTTCTTGCTACAAACCCATCAGTTAGTCTTTTATTCCAGTGATGTTCCAGAGATTCTCAGGCTATTCCTGTAAGGCCTGCAAAATGTGGTTTGGAAATGCATGTCCGTCCTGACTATTTTAAAATATCTATATGGGTATCTTCAAGTGGGGAAAGCCTCTGTAATTAATTATTAGTGGGATGACTTGTAGCACCATTGACTAAAGCTGTTGAAAGACAAATGTTGTCCTATGATGCAGAAATCCAGGATGCTTCCATTAAAGACAGAATATTTGGCTCATGCAGTCAGTTTTATAATCTCTCTCTCTCTTTTTCTTTTTTTTAATCCAGGTCAGCCAGTTCAGACAGCTCTATTCCAAAGTGATCAATGATAAGCATGATGATGTTATGGCAAAGTTTGGAGCAATCCTGGCACAAGGCATTCTGGATGCAGGTAATTCCCCAAACATTTAAAGCAGTCAAAATTTCTTAAACTTGTTTGGCTACAATAGCTGTAATAGCAAATTTCATTTGGGAGATGAGGTGCTGGCTTTACGCCTGTTGTGTAATAGTAGCAAGAAATCTCAAATTTCAAGTCGTTTTAGTTAATCGAAAGAAATAAACCCTGTTTTGTAGTCTCAGCTTCTGTCAGCGTGCTTCTGTTAGGAGAGACTCAATCCAGTCATTGGGGCAGAATTCGTGTCCAGAAGTCTGGACAAATATGATCTTTTTGCTCTAAGTCTGTTTTGTCACCCTGAATGTTGATTTATAGCACAATAGGTTGCGTCTTTATTTTTCTAAGCACCTGCTCCAGAAATTTGGAAACCCTGTAGTATCCAGTCTTCATATTTTGCTTTTTCTGTTAAAACCTGACATAACCACTTTAAATATATATATATATGTATTAAATATGTTTTTAATAACTAGGTTTTGCCTCTTTCCTGCTTATTGAGAGGTGTTGCACAAAGAGGGAAGCGCAGTTAACTGCATCAGTGTTACTTCGGAAGACTCAGTTTCACAGACTACTATCTTTTTCCATCATAGAAAACATCCCCTCATGAGTGTTAATGACTAAATATTGAGCCGGGGTAGGATTCTCTAAATGCATTAGCATTTCACAAGGACCGAACTGCAGGGCCTATTAAGGAAGGTTTCTGTAAACAAAGAGGACAGACAATGTTTGTTTTTTTTTTAAATTTTTCCTTCTGCTGGAGTTAAGACTTGTGCAGCACTGTGTGTGTCAACAGCACCCCCTTTCCAAGTTTCGAAGCACAGTTTCTCCCATCTGGTCTCTCATGCTGTGGCCTTTTCTTGCCATGTACCTCCTTATTCCCTGTGGTGGGTAGAAACAAGCTAGTTTTCCCTGTACTCTGAGATCAAGGTTAGTCCTGAAGTCACATAAGCAAAGGAGTCTCCTGTATTTGTCTCTGTGGCATGGCTTAAGCACAGCAGCATGCACTATGGTTACACACAGTGTCTGTATGAAATTACTACATCTCCAAGCCATGTGGTGGGGGGAGAAGAACTTAGGGCTGCCTGCACCTATCTGCGTGGAAGCATGATTAAAAAGCTCTCTTCCTGGTGGGCATGTAGCAGTCAGGCTGCTCTGTGCTCTATGGCTAGGACTACTCAGAGAAGAAAGCAACGGGAACCACGTTCTTTATCTTTCTTGCCTCCCAGGTACCCCTCCTGGATCTCAGACTGAGCAATATTCTTGGCACAAGACTGTTGAATAATTTTGGTCATTCCCATACTCATACTGTGTTGCTGGGAAGCCAGAGCCCAGGTGGCTCAGATTTTTTCTCAGCAGTACAGACCTGCTTCGAATTCTGACCTTTAAGATTAAATCATAAAAATGCAGCTAAACCATTATTTGCTTCCTGTGTCACTCATGTATTTTATAATGACTTGGGAACCAGAAGCATCCAATTTTAATAAACTACATGTGAATTTGTGCCAACTTTAACCTCTTTATTTCTTGCTGAATGACTGGGGGAAGGCTGTGAACTACCCTTTCTTGACCTACTGTAACTTTCATTAGAGCCTCTTAAAAGAATAAATTCTTTTTATCTTTCCCATACAACTGCAAGTGCTTATCTGAAACAATGAGCTATAGAATTTAATTATCACTACCAGGAAGAAAAGGTTCTTTGTGTCATATTGCCACAGTTGGGGCAGTTGAGTTCGGGTTTTTTTGTTGGTTTTGGGTTTTTTTTGGGGGGGGGAGGAGAAAAGTATAATTCTCTTCCAATGACTTCGATTAGAAGTGCAAGATTTCCAGTGCATGACTGCGAAATAATGCACTGGAGGTGGGTTTTTTGCTCTGACAATGAGGCAGTCATTAGACTGGTGGTTTCATGGAAGGAGCAGGGTACCTTGGGAGCACTGAAGTGGTAATAAAGAATTTGGTCTTTGTCTAATTCTTAGGCCCTAGCAGCTACATTTTTACTACTTTAATAAAATAAGAAAAATGTAGACACTTAAATTTAATTTAGGGATGTTTTTCCCCAAAAAACCCTCTGAACTTTTATAATGCTACTCTTCATGTACATGCTCTCTTGTTCCAGGCTGATGACTCCCTTTCTGTTCTTTGCAAAATCAATGTGCTTTATTTTCTGGAGTATGTATTTGTAAATGTGAGGTACAAAAGGGATATACTGATGTAATTATGGTGTCAGCATTTTACCTGCTTGAAAACTATTTTGCCCTCTGGACCCTAGGTATCTTCTCTGGTTCTTAATGCCACATTTCTCAATCAGTGAGAAAAAAGGAGGAGTGGCAGTCACTACACAAATATCTATGTAGTATATCTGGAAAATCCTTTTCTTGATATTTGGGAAGGGTTTGGGTGGGGTCAGCAGGGCAATGGGTTGGGGACAGAGTGTAGCATTGGGCAGTGCAGACTGAAGCCACGGACCCTGTTGACAGCCTGATGGTGAATGTACTGGATTCTCCACAGTTTGGAGACATTTGTAAAGAGTGATGAAAAAGAAAGCATCATCCAAATTACAGAGGAAGGGGTTGTCTATCTCCCCATTGCTGTCTCTCCAAATATACATCTTGCATGATGTATTATATTTTGGATGTTAAAGACTTCAGCACAAAAAATAAACTGATGCATAAGGTCTACTCTCCCACATGTTGAGTTCGGTGCTACTGTTTCCCACCTTTCTCCTCCCTGTCCCTGTTCATGAGCTCTTCACACAAAATTGGGTCTAACTCTCTGGTAGTTAGGAAAAAAGTCATTATCCTGTGCTAATGTTTTTGTCCATAGATTACAGCTACCTTGTGTTTCATTGCCCAGGTGAATCAGGTCGCTGGCACATGCTGAAATAAACTCTGCTGGGGTTTTGATGCTTGTCATGTGATATTTTGACTTTTCTGTGCTGCTGCAAGTTAGAGGTCGTCTTCGTTCACTACATAGATGAAGCAGATTACAAGTCTTTGCTAACAGAGAAAGAAACAGTATGATATTGTTTGAAAATGGGATACTGCCTAGGCCAAGGTTGGAATCTAATTTCCAAGGTCCACAAAGCATCTTTATCTAATGACTGTTGTGCTGGTATGTTGTCCTGGGCTACGCTGTCAGAGTATTACCAAGTGCCACCATGACTATGTAGAGAGTGAGTTCCTCAAAGTATATAAATCATTGGCATCTGCTTGCTGCACTCCCCCTCTTGTTAACTGACATTAAACTTCAGCCAGCAAATCCTCATAGCCTTTAGAACAGCCACTTTAATTCCAGCAAACCTTGCCACAGTGACAGCGTGAATTCTGGGAGATGGACCTTACAGTACTACCCAAGGAGCCCTGAAAATTCTTCTTGTGTGTTTTTTGAATTATTTTTTTTTCAGACATCATGTCACAGCTTTCATCCATCCAGCCAAAGATCTGGAATGTGTTCCCTTTCAGGCTGTCAGGGCTGCTACTTAATCATGACGATAAATCACAGTTGTGCAATATCATGTCTCCCCACCTTTCCTGCTCCCTGCAAAATCCTGGGAGTGAGGATGGGCTGTGTGGGGGTGTAAAACAGCAGAAAGAAGTTGCATGACAGCATATTTTGAATATGAAATCTGTTACTCATCCAGGAAATTCCAGAGATTGGATAATATAATTCTAAAGGTTGAAATAAATTCTGAAAATTAAAGTCCAAAAGTTTGATAAAGTCTAGTTAAGCTGCTTATGCAGCAGTCACTGGCTGCTTGATCCAGAATATCTGCAGGTTACTGACTTGGCCCTTATACAGTGATGCAGTGAAGAAAAGTTCAAAATAAAGATGTGGGAGAAGACCAGAAATTTGAGTGTGTGGTGTTTGACATGTTTAAGGATAGCACAAGACCTCAGGCAGCCCCTCCTTAATGCTGTGGCAAATTCGAGTACAAGGATGAGAGATTGGTATTGGAGAAAATAATGAGAAGCAGAACAGACCTAGTAGTAGTAAAAGACAAGACCATATCATTGCCATTTTTCAAAGAGGCGGCTGGAAGGAGTTCTCTAGTCAAACAGCAGGAGATCTATTGCTACCACAAAAGGAAAAGCAAGGAGACAATATGTATGCAGAGTATCCTACAGGAGGGCATAAAAATCCCCCATTTTACACTGCTTCTCCTGGGACTAACTGACAGATACCCAAGATGAGATTACTGCTACGTTCAGGGCTTTCACTAGTTTTGGCAGCAAAAATTAATTTTGCTTGTCTTTAAAACTCAGACAGCTCCATTGCTCCCTGGCCCTATCGAGGTGGCTGTTTGTGCGGGGCAGGGGAATGCTACTCCAGTTTGGGATTTTCAGCTACAAAGCGCCCCAAGTTTGCAACAAGTGGGTGTTTGTATTTTAACAAAGTTAACCTCCCTGCACCTGGTCTTGTCAGCAGTAATGATCTTGCCTGGTGCCCTCTTCAACTCAATTCACTGTGTTCATCAGCAGACTGAAGATCAGATTAACGCTTCCTCACTCTGTCTGCAAGCCCAATCTTTCAGTTTCATTTCTAACTGGATGTTTCTGCACTACATCAACATATGGAGTTGTATGTGTATGTTGTACTTTGCAAGTCCAAGCTAAGACTTGGTTGTCTGGCAGAGATGTAATTTTGCTGCAAAGACTGCAGGAGCTTGTCTCTTCGCTGCTGAGATTGATAACCTCTGGAAACAACTTCTGAAGTTGCTGCTGTTTACATTTTTTTCTACTGAGATGGTGCAGGATGAAAACCTAGGCATATTTCTTCTGAATAACTGACAGTTCAGGGAGGCAACCACAGAAATAAAAGTTTCTGTATGCACTGTCTTTGTATACACTCTTTTTCTTGTGGATCACCTATATGCTATGTTTTAAAATGGCTTATTGCAAAGGTTTGCCTTTTTCTCCCCTTCTCCCTGCCTTTTGCATTGTACTTTTGTTTAGCCTGTATCCTGGCAAAATGAGTGTGGAAGGGCTGTATTCGTTGATTGTGTTTGGGTAATATCTAGCAGATAAGAGTAGTTTGGTTGTTACGGTGCCCGTGTGTTTTACTCTGTAAGCTGAGGTCACAGTAAAAGAGGGAGGTGTGTTCCAGAGGAGAAAGCTGACAGCATTGTGGTCTGGATTGTGCTGTGTAGTCCTCTTCCCAGCAGCAGTTTTAGAAATGCATTGCTCAGATGTCTTTGTGGAGTACCTAGGAATGCATTCATTAACTTATTTCATTTATGATTCCTTACAGGGGGCCATAATGTAACTATTTCACTGCAGTCAAGGACAGGACATACTCACATGCCTTCCGTGGTGGGGGTTCTGGTATTCACCCAGTTCTGGTTCTGGTTCCCCCTGTCACACTTCTTGTCACTGGCTTTTACCCCAACCTGTGTCATTGGCCTTAACAAGGATCTTAAGGTATGTAATGAGCAGAGAGGAGAAGAGGTGCTGATAGCTGCTTGAAGACTCAGTAGTCTGGGAGGGGTGTGCATTGATTTGTTGGTTTTCTTTGCATGTCTCCAGCCTGTTTGTGCCAGAAAAGACACTAACTGGAAGAATTCTGAAAAGCAGGCTTAAATTGCAGAGCTGGTGGTGGGAATGGGGACAAGAAAAATGTAGAGAGCAGAATTTGACCCCTTTACTTCAAAGTAGCTTACAAAGAAAGGAACTCTAGTCAGTATATGTGGACAGAAACCACCCCATTATCACTCCAGAAGGTCAGGGTTATTTAAAAAAAAAAAAAAAGTGTGTTTCTCCCCTGCCCTCCCAAATAAATTATGTGGTGTTCTCTGCTAGGAAAGCTAGCAGTGGGAAAACAGGATCTGTTTGGATTCCTTGGAGGATAAACATTAAACCAAGCAGTCATGGGTACTGCACTTTTCTTATGCATCTATTCTTCCAGCTGATCAGCTGTGGTATGGCCCCTGCAAGCTGTGTACCATCCTGGGTCTCCTGTGCTGAAGAACTGAGCTTGTAACTTCCACAAAAAAATCTTCTGAATGTGGCAGTGCAGGGGTGTGCAGCCCCCTCCGGTCATTGCTGCAGGGTTATTCTGTGATGCACAGAGCATGCATAGGTCTGGGTTGCTCTTAGTCCCTCTGTGGGATTGAGCCAGCTTGCTGGATTGCAGCCCCTGAACCAAAACCTTAGGGCTCTATGTTGCTCTTCATCACCTGTCTTGGGCTGAACATCAAGTGAATCTACACACAGCTCAAAATTCTCACTGTGTTTGAAGAGAGAGGTTTGCACGAAAATGCCTTTTTTTTTTTTTTTTTTCCCTTCTCCTTTTTCCTCTCCTCTCTGTCCTGAATACTTCACAGGGGTTGCACTGCTGCTTGTCTCTGTGCCTCCCTGGTGGTGATGGGCTCAGTGCCTTTTTGGCTGCTTGGCTGTACTGCCGTTTTGACTCCCTCTCCCCATCCCTTAGAGTTTCCAGGGAGTCCAAACAGCGGTAGGTCAGGTTATGTTGTATAACTTGGCTTGCATACTAAAGCCAGCTACAGGCTGGATGTATGTTATGGGCTGCACCACACCCACCTTGCTTCCTCAGAGTCCCTATTCTATTGTTGTTCCGTGATCTGTCATAAAGGAAGAGAGTTGAGATACTGCAGAAATTGATTCAGTTTAAGAATTTGGATTGGCTGTCAAAAGATGCTTTCTGCCCTTGCTTAAGTAGCTGAGAGTAAGAGAATATGTGACATTGGTAACTGACCCCCAAAATGTACTGTCCTTTTGCAAGAGGTGAATGTCAGTCAGTGCTTGGTTTGCCCTAGCGTGCGTTGGCAGAGCAGATCTTCACTTAGATCTTAAACCAATTTTGTGTTAATACAAGCAGGCACAGCAACAACATCAAAACCACAAAAGCTTCGAAACAATGAAAACAAAGCATGGTGTGAATAGCGTGGAGTGTATGGAGAAGGCTAGGAGAGCTTGCCAGAGTCAAATTATAGAATAATTAAATAACATTGTTCTAGTTGAACTGTTGCCACTGATAACAGTTTCTCAACTTCCGGAGGGGGAGAAGGGGAAGCTTGTATTCTTTAGAGGATCTGTGTATGTCTCTGCTGGAAGGAAAATGAAGCTAAAGTAATTATTGGGCTGTGGATTTTTTCCCCCTGCTTTTCTCATCTCTAACAATTTTTTTAACTGTTTATCTTAGATGCCAAAAGTCCAGTACAAGTCCAACTGTAAGCCGTCCACATTTGCCTACCCCCCACCTCTTGAGGTACCAAAGGAAAAGGAGAAAGAAAAGGTATTTGAGCTAGCTTTCTGTGTTGTAAAGACTAACCCTGTTTCTCCCACCTAGTATAAATATTGACTTTGGTGGCAATAACAGGGAATCTAAAGAGCGAAAGAAAAATTGGCAGGCGCGATTGTCTCTGAAAGAGAATTCTGGCTATTTTTTCCTATTTTTGTGCCTGGGACTGTTGCTGATCATGGCATACAAGTGTGGTGCTACTGAGTTGCTGGAACCTCCCTCGTCTCCAGTGGTCAAGCAGAAGCATTGATTAAAGAAACTGCTTTCCATGCCCTACTGATTTCTATGTGTGTATCATGCAGCACCTAGCACAGCAGGGTCCTTGTCCGTGACTTGGGCTCCAAAGTGCTACTGCAGTACAAACATTGAGAATGTTAAGTGGGATGCTTCTCAAATAGTCCCATATGGAAGGGCAGAAGCGTACCTCGTCTCAGGGCAGTGGGCTCATGTGCTAGAATAATAGCTGTCAGGCCCATGGACTGCAAAAAGGTAAGTGTGGAACTGAGAATATCTAGGTATTGAAAAGGAAGAGATGAGACCTGTGGGATGACAAGTGGGACAATAGTGGAAATAATTTGTCTCCTGGTGCAGGATGGTAAAAGCTGTTGAGCAGACCACAGCAGCAGGCAGAGCAGCCCTTAGGGAGCAATTGCAGCAGTGGAGACCTCAGGCATGTCATGCTGATGAATGACATTGTGTGAAAACTGTAAAACATTTTACCAGAATTGAATGCTGGGCAGGACAGATTTCTGAGCCACCAAGTAACCCAGAAATTAACTCTAATGAAAGGCAAAGCTCAGTGCTCATAGCTGCTTTCTCACCTTTGGAATAGGGTGGGAATTGGACAAATCCTTTCTCTTTTAAACTTCCCTGACCAAAATTAAAATGTGCCAAGAGCCCACATTTAGCCTAGAAAGCCTCACCAGCAACATGACAAATGCAATTGCTCCCTGTCCCTCTCAGAAAGTTACTGTCTTACAGAGACAGTTACTGTGGATAGAGATATGCTTACCAGAAGGGAGATGTGCTGAATTCTTGTATTTGAGTGTTGCTTCTGGGTACTTTCTGCCTCAGGAGTGCCAAAGCCTCCTGAGGGCTCCTCCATAGGGCATTTTTCTTACCTACTTCTTTAGATCAATGAGAAACACAGCTGTATGATTAGGACAGTGGAACAGCTTTAGGTCATTCTAAAGAGTATCTGTATACATGTTTCTTTACCTTGGAGACTCTGGCAACAGGTTTTCCTGTAACAACAATTCTGTTTGTTGCTCTGTTAAAAATAAATAAAGAAACCTCTCATACCGAGACCTAGACAGTAATGATTAATCTCTAAATTAGGAAGTTTGTGCTTCTCCTGCGTATGTGGCTGGACCCAGTCTGCATTCATGGCATTTTTTTGTCCCATCTGTGCCATTTATTTGCTTTAACGGTGGTGTATTTGTGTCTCAAACAGAGCAGTGGGTGGGAAATGGAATTGATCTTATTGACACCTCTACTGAGAACTGACCTAATACTGATTTCCCTTTGTTCCCCTGCCTGGGGAGCTGAAGCACAGTGTACAGTGTTGCTGTCACGCTGAATGCCTCCTGTGTTGACATATCCAGGTTTCCACTGCTGTGCTGTCCATCACTGCAAAAGCCAAGAAGAAGGAAAAGGAGAAGGAGAAAGAGAAGAAGGAAGAGGAGAAGATGGAAGTGGTGGGTGCAAACATTGAAACTTAAATGTCTTCTTCCCACCCTTATAAATGTGGAAGGTGTGTCATGAAAGCTGGTACCCACTTAATGCTGTCCCCCCTGCCACCCGTGTTAGTTCTGAGCAAAACATTAACACACGTTTCAGTGTACTGCATACATAGGTTAGCATCTTTACTCTGTGTGTGTGTTTGTGTGTTGTTAAAAGCAAGAGGTGGTATTATTTGTGAATCCATTATTTCTGAGAAATAAATCTTTCTCAATATTGTTAATTAACTGACTTCCTTAAAGGCAGAAGCTCGTTTTGATAAAATTTATGTGCCTTTAACTATATGAACCTTTTGTGCATTATTTCATTGCCTGCTGTTTCTAGACCAAGGGAATTTTAGCCCTTATCCATGTACTTTTCTTATTAAAGTGGAAAAAGTCTTAGTAGTTTCATGTCCTTGGTATCTCTGACCTTTTAAAAAGGACTCAACGTTGTAGCAGTTGTTTGGTAGTGTCTAATTCAGTTGAGAGTGCTGAAGAGTTTAAACTTTCTGGTTGTGCTCATGCTTAACGCCCTATTCTGAAATGTTCACCTTTTTGGCAGCAATCTCCTAGGTGCTTTGCCCATCTATCAAAATGCGAAACATTTATCCACACCCAGCTCAGAACCAGCTGAGCTTTGAGCACAGGATCCATACGCTGCTCGGTGGTTATGGTGATTGCTTTGGTCCTCTGATTTCTTTCAGCTCATAGGCTTGACACTGGAACTTATCATCCTCATCTGTGAATAATGTGTCATCCTGGAGCAAGCTGAGGGATAGAGAAATGACTGGATAATGAATTCTTGGTGGTTGCTGTAATGTGAAAAACATTTGGCAGCTAAAATCCTTGCTGTACCCTAACAAAGGACCCTTCCTTTTGTGCTCTGCAAATATGCCAAGAATAACTGTATGCTGACAAGCTCAGTAGAAACCTTTCTGATTCCCCTTTAACATCTATGTGAGAAAAGCAGCATGGTCAGGGAATTTTTGGTATGTGAAGGGGTTGTGGCCTAAGATCAAAGGTGTATGTGTAAAATAACCTTCCTAGACCTAGTTAGGTGTGGCCATGTTGTAGGCACTGAACTTCATCCAGTTGGCCCAGAAAATGAATCATCTCATGCGTGCAAGGTAGAATGTCCGTTTTTTGTGGTTTTGCTCCTTTATCAAAGTTTCCTTGTCACCAAGCACTGCCTTTTCTTAGAATTACTCTTACAGTGCTATATACTAAGCAAAATGTGCCTAACGGATGCATTTTTCTCCTAAAATTGCTACAACTTACAGTTAAGTACAGGTGTTGCGAGGAAGCAATATATTAGAAGGGATTCACTGTTGTGTCTGTGTGTGTGTACTCTCCAGATGTCTGAAAAGTTTTCTTGGTTGAATCAAGCAGAAAAACGAAGACAGTAAAAAGGGAGCTTGCTGCCACCTGCTGTGTTTGAGTTGAGTGTTTTGTCATTGTCCTAATGTTTTAGAGCTATAATTGCTTTCCTGTTTTTCTCTTATGCCTGTTACATGATTAGTAGTCCATAGCTTCCAAGAGATCTGCACAGCAACGAGCAGTTGCCACACCAGAGAAAGTCCTGTCTGCTGTTACAGGGCGTGCCATGCCTTTGGTGGTGTTCCAGATCATTTCCTATTGGTTGTTATCATCTTTTCTGCTGTCTTTTTTGGTTGCAACTCAGATGTTCCTGAGCAAGAGGGAAAACATCATCCATGTTCTTAAGTATGTAAAGGATGCTGTGTTTTTTTCTTCTGAGATTTTGCCTCTAGCTGCTGAGTCATTGGTAAAGGAGGGCTTAACTGCAATTCCCTAGGGAGTCACTGAGGTCGAGTCATTTTGGTTGAGCTGCTGTCACTACCAGTAGTGTGAAATGTCAGTGATAGCTTTAGAGCTCCGAAAATACAAGGGCAGCTTCTGGCAATTTTCATGTGCTCAGTAATGATATTAAAGAATCTTCAGTTGTGAACAAAAAGTGGTGATTGAGTTTACAGAAAAAGTATTAGAAAGGGAAGCTAGAGGTAAACTGTTCCACTACCATCTCGTGTTGAACTTACTTTCACCTGCATTTGAGAGGGAGGCATTGCCTTGATGAGGGCACTTATATCCACACTGGCATTGCCTGTGCCAGCTGATAGATACGTGTTAGCTTGTTCTCAGCAGAATCATTTCTCACCTCACTCTGGAATTTCTGCCTGGCTGTACCTTACCCTCCTGAACTGTGAAAGGTTTAGAGATTACTGTTGAAATCATGTTGATGTTCTCCTCCCCCTCCACAGGATGAGACTGAAAAGAAGGATGAAAAAGAAAAGAAAAAAGAGCCTGAACCCAACTTCCAGCTTCTGGACAACCCAGCCAGAGTCATGCCTGCTCAGCTCAAAGTTCTCACTATGACAGAGAGCTGTCGATACCAGCCTTTCAAACCAGTAAGTGTCACCTTCCTAGTCCATGTGCTTGACAGAGCGTTCAAGTGCTGGGCTTGTGCGTAAGGACCCAGAAGTTCTGTGGGTACGTGAGAATGCCACTCACAGCTGGTGCATCACTGTGATGTGTTACAGAGATTTGCAACTTCACTGTTGTCATATTTGCTTTTTAATGCCCCGCTGTCCGAATGTTCACATGCATTTCTAGCTGGGAGAAAGCCAGAGCTGCTGCAAACCTTTTCACCATGCTAATGCTGCTTTATTTTTCCTTATTCTTCTACATATGTCAAATGCTGCAACGTGGAAACCAATCAGACATACTCTGTGTATTAATGACATTGCTGAGAACATAAAGATGGAGCCATGATCTTTACAACGGGCTGAGAAGTTGTACAGGCTCATTGTCAAAGCAGTGAAATACATTAGGACTTGTGCTGGACTTTTATTATCCTGCAGTGGGATTTATACCCAAATGGAGGAGGCTTTTTCATTAAGTAGATTTCCTGTTTGGTTACATCTGACCTTAGAAAAGTGCCTTCATCTCCTGTTAAGATAGAGAAGAGACAGCATGTGATTGTCAGATGGAGAATGAAAAAGATCTTTTAGCCTTAAGCCCAAGGGGTAACTAACTTTTCTGTGAGATGCTCAAATATATTGCAAAGCTAATAAGCTTGCTCCTGACCTCTAAATCTCCTGAGTCAAATTCTTCTGGCCTTTATTTTTGTTCAAGAAATAACACCCTTGACTTCCCCATTTTGCAGGATTATGCATGGGAAAATGGTGTTCAGAAGTAGTAATTTTTTTTCCAGGAAAATAGTCATGTTTTTAATAAATGGATTTCCTGGAATTCTATCAGCACATTGGAATTCACTGTGCATCGTTCCCTTTTGAAATGTTTCCTTTAGCAAAGCTGTGGAAGGATTTTTTAGTTTCTACCCATTAAAAAGAAAGAGGAGGTGATACAAGTGGTACTTTGATTGGGAAGATCTGCTGTGTGGTCCAGTAAGTGTCCACTCATGCAGCTGAAATGTGGACGTATGTAGCTGTTTACTTCACTTTCAAAAAAAGCCGAGTCCTTGGTGAGGGGAGTGCAGTTTCCTGCCTTAAACCCCCATAAATAGGTTTTGAAGAGAACAGAGCAGTGCAATTTTTTGCTGGGATTACGGTGTGTAACCAAGGAGGCTCTTGAAAAGGAGCTGTTCTGGACCTTTGCTCTGCTTTGGGGAATGCCAGAGTAAAAGGCCTCTTTGAAATGCAGTTTATAGCCTAGAATCCTGCTGTGCTCAAAGCCCTGATCCCATCCAGGCGTGACACAGCACTGCCTCTTCATACCTTGTGTTTCAGTCCTGGGGACGCACAGATTTGCTTCAGCCTGCCAGGATGTTTGATTGTGATCTTTGTAATTAATTCCCCTTTGTTTTTACGAGGCTTTGCTAATAGGATTCCTCAGTTGGTGGAAGCTGGTGATCAGATTAGTCTCTGTTTCAGATAGCCTCCTGGGAGGCAGCTACACAGAGAGGCTTCAGTAAGCTTTGTTGCCCTGAAAAGATGAGCCTTATAAAGCAATTATGGTTCAATTAGTTTTCATGTGGAAAGCCCCAGACTGGGACTGGGGTAAAGCTGTGAATCCAGATGCCATTTTCTATTGAACTGAGACTTAGGTAGTGGAAATAAAAAAGGTAGCTGGGATGGGCTCTGTCTGTTCCATCCCCTTATCAGGCAGGGATCCAGGTGAGTGTCAGACACTGCTCTCTGAAGCTCATTCCTGCTATGGTGTTTCATATGGCCTAGGATAAACACTGTGGCCACAAACACTCCACCATGAGGCAGAGGCAAGCAGCTCTAATGCTTACTGCACTTGTCTTGCAGCTTTCCATTGGAGGCATCATCATTCTGAAGGACACCAGTGAGGATATGGAGGAGCTGGTTGAACCTGTGGCAGCTCATGGTCCGAAGATCGAGGAAGAGGAGCAGGAACCTGAACCACCAGAGCCCTTCGAGTACATTGATGATTAAGACCTGAGGTACAGTGCAGTGCGCAGAGTCACCTTTATTAATCCCAATGAAGGAAAAGCCTCTTTGGATCAACTGAAGCAGTTACCAGTGCCCAGCACTCTTGTTTTAGCTCTTTGGCAGCTTCTGCACCAGATTCAGAAATATGCTCTGTCCCCATTTGAAGAGTTTGGCAGCAATAAAAGAGAAGTCCACTCTTCCGGATCAGGCCTGACCCAGTTCTACTGGATCTGGTCTCTAATCTCACAAGCCTGGCTACTCTTGAGTAGAGCCTCACTGGGCAGAGTTAGAGCAGTGCATGGTGTCAGAGGCAACAGCTGAGCTGGGAATAATCAGCTCATGAAAGATGGTCCCAGAGGAGCAAGTGGTTTATGTAACAAAGCTGTCATCTACTTGACCTCAGTGTGGCAGGATCGGTCAAAAGAGAACTGCTACTCTGCTTTCTGAGGTTGTCTTGTCTTTCCAGCAATTCTTAGCAGAATTTAAAGACAGTCCAGTCATGGGCTCTGTGGTGTTCTCTGGGCCTGACATAAGGATACTTGTAGATTTGTTCCAGGCAATGAATGGTGTGGTTCTCAAGGTACTTGGTTAAAGTGCCTGAACTGATGTACAAGTTTCTCACTGAAAGACAGAAACCCTGTTGCTTTATTTCCAAATATGGGCTGGCATGTCCCAGTGCTCCCAAGAGCAAAGATTATGCACTTGAATTGGTGGATGGGCAGGAAAACAAACTCCTTGCTAATAACTGTAAATGTTGCGTCAGTGGCAGGGTCGGGTGAATGTGTGGGGCCAACCACAAGAAGCCTTAGTTAAATATGTTTGCTCTTCTGGTTTCTCTCTCCCCCTCCTCCAGGATCCTGTCCTCTAAAGAAGACACTATGCTTGATACCAGAAAGACAGACATGAAGACCTTCCTATCAAGATCTGCTGTTCAGTGCATGCAGCCCCAATCTGTGCTGAGCTAAAGCTGATAGTCCGTGTTTTATGGCTGAAGAACAGATATATGCTATTTAGTGTACTCTTTCACAAAACCTTGTTTTCAAATAAATATATTAAAAACTCTTGACAGAAAACTTGCTGCTTTAAAAAAAAAAAAGGAAGCCTAACAACCTTCTTTTCTGCTCACCCCAAATGTTAAAAACTAGACCCAAGTCCTGCATCGTCCTCCAGCAAAGCTTGACTGACTCTGCTCTTCTGTAGAGTCGTTGGGATCTGTGCACGTCTCTGCTTTCTCTAGCACTTGTTTAGGCTGAGCAAGGTCACCAGCTCCAGTCTGGCCCAGATGTAGCACTGATGCTACAGAGAGGGCAGGTCTCTACTTGCCAGCAGCTGTCCAGATGAGGTCTGCTTCCAAATTACCTCTGTGATACTGACTTTGCACTGATATTCCCCCTTGCTCATCCTGGTATTTTGTGTGTGTAACAGTGTGGGGCTGAGAGAAGGGCTCTGGGTGTTAGTGATGGGGAAATGGGGCATGTTTCTTTTTGTTTCACAGAATCCCCTTTTTTTTCCTGTGTCCTTTCACTGCTTTCACCAAATATGAACATAACTGATGCGAGCAGGCAGCTAGAAATACATTACAGGCCTAGATGGGGTGAATCCAGACATGCAAGTTGTTACACTGATGTGCATCATTAGCCAAGGCGGGATTTACAGTCAGGGGTATGGAATGAGCAGCAGTCAGAAGGAAGAAATGCTGCTCAACCGTTTGCTGACCAGCCGACCAGCTGACCTACCTGTTGGGCTGTAACGCTTCAAAGCGTACGTCACCAGTGAGCCCTGGTCAGCTGTAAACCAAATGCTGGGCGAAGCTCCATCATTTGAAACAGCACATAAATGAAATGAGATTTTTGTTGTATGTATGTTGGGAATATTTTGCTCCATGTGAACATACCACAAGCTCATATGCATTGGTAATGATGGAAGACAAATCTTGCGTGTAGTGCCTGGGAGCTTTTCCAGCAGATGGTTTATTTTGGTGAATGTTACTATAGCAATAGAATAGTCTGCCTTTGTTCTCCACAAAGCTTAAGCAATACAGAGCAGAGGTATGGGACTGAAAGCCAATTTTGAGTCCTAGGCTTCAGTCAGAAATCCCTGAAGTTGAAATGTTGTTTCAGTGAGGGTGCTGGTCAGAGCTCGCAGTTCTCAGCATGATCCAGATCTGTTCTGCCATGGAGCAGAGTCAAGAATGAACCTGAAATGGCTATAGACAGTGTTACTGTCAGTGAAACTGGAAACAAAGAGGGAATCACTGCCTCAATTCCGTGGTCATTCAAAGTGAGACCTGGTATTGTGGTGCAAGAAACAGAAACTGGACAAATGTACGTCGTGTGTCTTTCTGGTGCTGTAATCCCTTCCCTTTGAATGGGTACCTGTATCCCTTACTCCTGTGTGTTCTGCTGATGCCAACCAGTGTGGTATGTGGGGTTTTTCAGGTAATTTGTTAGAAATGCCTTGTCATCTTGCAAAATACCGTGTAGAGGGGAGGACGTTAGGAGGAGAAATGAAAACTCTTCAGGTCATTCAGCAACCTGCCAGACAGCTAGATATTGCTGGGAGATTTCTAGAGTCCGAGTAGAAATGCTGGGAATAACTGGCTCAGAAGGACCTGAAGTCCTATATTTATGCCTTGGCCAAGCTGTGAACAGGCTGCTTCTATTCACAGGACTTTTTGCCAAGCCTTTCATACTGTAACAGGCATTTCAGGGTAGCCAGTATATTCCTGGCGCTTGGAAAGGTTTGGTTCTCAGTGTGGCTGTGTAAATCTACGCACAGAGCAGTTACCACTGAGCCATGTACTGCCTGGGGCACCATCCAGGAGGCTTGAGTCTTGTGCTAAATGATTTTCTTGTCCCTGTAAGACCACTTCTGCCCCTGGCAGTGATGTTTCCCAGAGCCCCCTTGGCACAAATGAATGTAAACACCTCAGATAACCCTGAACTGATTTTTGAGCTGCTGCTCTGGGGCCATGCAGTAAGGTTACACTCAGGCAGTCAGATTTTTAGAGGAGCTTTTGGTGGCCATGTGTGCTAGGCTGGAGACACCAGGAGAGACATCTCGGAATTGGCCTGTCTGTTCTTGCTTCCCCAGCTCTGCTGCTCACAGTGTTTTCTCTCCACTGTGTAAACGCATGTGGGAACTGCATGTTTTAGCATTGAGAACACAAGCAGAAAAGCATCCACTGCCTTGGCTTTCCCCCATGGCTGTTCTGTGTTTTCTTGCTTGGGAGAATGTCCTGGACAGGAGTTGAGGGGAGGGGGGAAAGGAGCTGGAGGAGTGTTGACAGAGGTGGCCGCTGGTTAAAGGGTGAAGCAAATGTATTGGCAGTGTGAAGGAGGAGAGGTGACAGCCATGCAGCCAATTGTGAGTTGCTGTAAGCTGAGCAGGGAGCGGGAAGGAGCAGCTCGGTGGGATGGTGCTTGAGGGCAGATGTACTGCTCCTCTGGATAGAGCAACCATGAGGAATGTTTTCTAGCAAGTGCAAATCAACCTTTTGCCTGAGCGCTGATGGTTGAGAAGTAGCTCCTGTCTTAGCTGGAGCATGTGTGGTAAGCGGATCCCAGGGGTTTCAGCCTGTTTGTACCTCTCTCTGGAGAGAAGGCTGTGCACACAATGAACGGCTCATTGGTTGCTCAGGCATTTGGTATCAGTAGATGGGGTTTCCCTTTGGGGACTTCCCCAGCTGAGCTCTGCAATTGGAGCCGCTCTGCTGTGGAGCACCCAGGTCCTTCCCAGCTTCCCATGCAGTGGGCAACCCCTCAGGTACGTGTGCTCAGGTGCCATAAGTTCATAAAGGATAAACCTCTTCTACCCACACTGCAGCTTGGGAGGATGCTGGTCCCGTGCCTCAGTGAGACACGCGTCTAGCTCAGGCTGGTTTCACTCAGGGGGCACTGCTTAAAAGACTCCAGACAGCACAAGGACAAGAGGTCCTGGGAGGCGTTTTTGAGAGTTTGTGGTACAAAACAATGTGTCCTGACTATAGAACGATCCCATACATGTGATTTTTTTCCCCCAACTTCTTTGTATTTCTTCAATTTACTAATCGGGCTGCTGAGGATGCTGCTCTGTGACCACCTGAGGTGTCGCATGGCACTTGGCTGAGGTGCTGAGCTTTGCTCAATTGCCAAGGTGCCACTTGAGAAATTTGGAAATGGTCAGCCTGTGACTTTGTAAAAAAAACACACAAAGAGGCTGTAACAGCCCCAGGAGAGTTCAAGTAAACCTCTAGGAAGATTCTAGAAATGTTCTGGAGATACAGCAGAAAACCTCTAGAAGACTAGAAAAACTAACAGTGAACGGCCAGGAAACCTCCAGAAATCTTCTGGAAAGATGCTAGAAAGCCTCCGAGAATGCTCTGGAAAGCCTTCTGGGCTGGATCCTGCCCCCATGCTAAGGCATCTGACCAATTTCCCTGGGGACAGATGGGGCCAGTAACTGCAGGACTGGCTCAGTGCTGTGCTTGGATGAGGGAGGCCACTGCTGGCTTTCTGATCTCCAGTTTGGAGAAGGCATGGTGGGAGCCTGGAAAGCTTCGCTGCTGCTTTAAATTTAGCCACAGTGACTCATTAGCGCTGATTTTTTAGGAAGTGCTGCTCTCCTGGGCCTGTCTGGGGATGCTGCGGAGGGACCCACCCTTGGGGTGTTTGCCAGGGGCTAATTGGACCTAATGCTCCTGGGTTTGTTAGAGGGAGAGGCTGAGGTGACAGGAAGCATGCTTCTGTCCCTCCTGACTAATGGGTCTCATCCCCCTTAACCCTGGTGAGAAATAAATCACTTCAAAAGCATGCTGCTTCTGACAGATCCGAGTCCCTCCAGGAGGCCCTGGGCATGTCCTCAGTCTCCCCTTTCCACTTGTTAACTTGGGTACAAGCCCCCTGCTTGGCACCATGCTGGGGACCGAAACAGGGATGGGGATGTTGGAGGTAAAGCTCCCAGGGCAAAGGGTCTTAGAGGAGGGGGCCAACAGCCCCCTGGCATTGCTCCAGGGCCCTGGTGGGCACTGAGTAAGTCTTGTCCTCCCTTCTCTCCCCATCACAGCAGTGCCGCCCTCCCTATCTCTCCCCTTCCTTCCAGGGCCATGCGAAGCTCTTCCTCCTCGCCGTTCAATATGAAGGTTGGGCGCTGCTGATAACGATGACGATGTTGGCCATTTATCTCCCTGCATCCTGGAGGCTGAAGCGTCCCCCACCCTCGCCCCTGCCAGACCCCAGCCTGCCCTGGGCTCTTCCCCTGCCTGCTGCTTTCGGCATTGGTGACGGGTTGTTTTCAGCCCAGCTCTGGGCCCATCTTAACCTTGCAGCAGCAGCAGGATGGAGGAGATGGGGAGCACGGACATTGCGGGACTGTGCAAGGCTTGTGGTATTTGCTTGCAACCTCTGATGGGACCAGTGGGCCTGAAGGCCTTCACCCAAGGGTGCTGATCTTCCCCCAGGGTGGCTTCATGTGGGAGCAAGGGTCTCTGCTCCCTCAGTGAAGATAACTGGTTTGGGTAGACCTGGTTCAATGTGTTTCTCCAGCACTGGTGGGATTGGGCTGGCCGACGCTCTGTGCCTTGGGAGGAGAAGCTGCCCCAGCCCCTGCTGCTGGGCTCCAGGTCAGGACTGGCTTGACTTGGCCTCTGAAATCCTGCTCTGTGTGGGCAAATAGTCCAGCTGGCAGCAGCCCAGGTCCAGAGGTTTGTTTTGAGGTCTGTACGCCAGTGCTTGGCATTGGCTGCACAACTAAAGCTCTGTTTTTTTGCTCAGAAGTACTGCGTAGGTACTCGAGTGAGCCATCGGTGTCTCTTCCAGTGCATGGGGGAATTGGCGTTACCCACATGTTGCAGAGAGGTGACTCAAGGCAAATCTTGTTTCTGCCCAAGTCCTTTGGAGACCAGCTAATCAGGGCTCCTGGAGACCACAACCCTAGACGTCCCAGCTCTGTGCACTTCGTCTGATGGACTCCTGTAGCATGTGCAGAAAATGGACGCTGGAGGGTCTATATTGTCAGGATCCAGGTGAAGTGGGTCCTGGCAAGCAGGGCAGGGCGCATGGGGGGACACCCTGGGGCTCGCTGTCCGCCACCTTGGTGCAGGGCTGGCCAAGGGGAAGGGCAGTCATTTGGTGGCAACAGCATCCCTGGCCAAGGGTATAAATAGCTGCACTGGTGACCCAAGGAAGAATTGCTGCACAGGCGAGGTTAATTGTCAGCAGAAATTATGGAGACATTGTTCCTCCAAAGATAACCTGCAAGGGATGAAGTATGGAGCAATTTTTTCCCCTTCAGAGTGAAGGAAAAAGACCTGAAATATTGGTGCAGTGTCTTTGTTCTCAGCTTTAGGCTGGCTCTCCTATTTAATTGTTTTTGTCCATTCCGTGTCAATGAGAACCAAGATGGATTAGCTTTTTGTTTCCCCACCATGTCCTCCTAGAGGAGAAGCTGAGATAGCTCCTGTAGGGCTGGGCAAGTTCTCTGTTTACTTTAACTTCACACAGAGATCTTTTTTATTTTTAGTTTAAGCATGAAATCTGTGGTGCAGGGATGAACAAGAAACAGCTGAAAATAATTTGCTGGAAACATCTGCATTGGACAGCAGAGTTCATGGGTTCATTCATAGATGAAACCTGCTGCTTGCTCCTCTTGCAGGCCCAGAGGTTTTGCAATTTGTCCCTGAGGGAGTGGGCAGGTGGCCATTGGTCTGTGTCAGTGGCATGGGACAGATGGCCATCGGTCTGTGTTGGCGGCAAGCATCAAAGCTGTGCCCATGCAATGAAGGGAGTGAGGCTCCCTGGGGCTGTTGCTGGGAGCGGGGATGTTTCTCCTGACGATGAAGCTCTGTCCTGCTGTTTCTGTGCACCCAGTTTCCCAGACTATTTTCTCCTTTTTTTTTTTTTTTTTTTTAAATGGAGCATCTCTAGCTCTTCCCTCCTCCCAGCCCCCCTGTCATTTTTGGCTGGAAAGCCTAGATGTTATTGCAAGCCAAGACTTCTCACGCATGGGTGTTCACCTTGTTTCAGGGCTTAATGACCCATCTTAGATGAGCACATGCCAGAAAGCCCACCTGGGGCCCCCTTTGGGCCCAGGCCACTGAGCTGCCATCATCCCCCATGGAGGCACACCCTGCCCCACAACGGCAGTCAGTCTCTCCTGGTTGTCAGCTCTGTCCCTGTAGGGATCTCTGAAGGGTGATCTCTGCCACAGCTGGAAAGTACCATGGGTTGATCTATCGGGATGGAGGAGCAGAGAAAGTGCTGGAGGACTCCCTCCTTCCTCCAGCCTGGGCTGGGCTTGGCTTTGGCCAACCTCCACCAGGGTGGTGGCAGTGGCTAGAAGGTTTTGCAGAGATTGGAGAAAGCTGCATCTCCTCTCCAGGTGGGCACTTGAGGGGTGTGGGGCCCTGACATTGCAGGGCAATAAATTAAGCCCTGGTTGCTCCTGGCCTCATCTGTAAAGTCCTGCTGGGAGAAGAAATCTCTGGCTCCTTTGATGCTAGGCTGCAAGGTGCCTGAGAGCCTCCTTCACCGTTTTGCAATGGATCTGAAAGGAGCTTTTTTGGGGGCCACCAGCCAGTCTCTCCTCCCTCCCTGCTCTGCGCTGAGCAGGTCAAGAGGCTTCTGGATCTCAAGGAGAGCTGAGTTCACCCTGTGACCTCCTTCATGCATCCCATGGCACAAAATCAAAGTCTCTGTTGTGCCTCTCCTGCTCAGGGACTTTGGTTACAGGAAACTACTGAAGAAAGGTCCGCATATAAATAGCCTGGCACGGGCTGACTGTGTCCTTCTGGGGAGAGGTGAAACTTGAGGCTCAGCAGCAGCTAAACAAGCCCGATCCAAGGGAGACAGAGCAGCTTTATGACAGCCTGCTGCTGGGGAAAGCAGAGAGGTTTTGCAATTTCATTGCCTTGGTTTTCCTTGCAGAGGGCCCTGGGGAAGCATTGCTCTGTAATTTGGTATGTAAGCAGCATCTGAACTGCTGGGCAAGTGCCCTTCCTGAGCATAGGATTTTGGTCCAAGCAAATCCTTCTGCCCCCCAGCCAGTCCCAGTAAGAGCCAGTCCATGCTCCAACCCAACCAACAATAATGTGTCATCAACTAAAAACTTGAGTGACTTCTTATTTATTGCCTAAATGCTCCTTCAAAGTATTTATTGAAATCCAAACCAAAATTTTTTTGGCAACTAAAAGCTGAAGTTTCACTCAGAAAATAACAGGATGTTTAAGCTTTGAAAAAAGTTCCTCGCTTGCTTTTATTTTTAATGCAACCACTTGGAAAGGCTACTGCAAGAAGACATTTCCTCCAGAATCTTCCACTTGGGCACAAAGAATAGCCTTCTGTTTTTTAATCAAGCAACAGGTTATGATCCAGTTTGGGAGATGCAGCTGGTAGAGTTGGTGGCCCAGCCACAGGAATGCTCAGCCCCCAGCAGAGGTGGCAGTGACACCTGCCCCAAGAAAAACCTATGGAGCTGGGGTGATACTCCAAGTGATGTTGAGTGTCTTCCCTTGGACACACAGGGCAGTGGAGTCCTGCTTTTCAGGTTTGAGGCACAAGCTTTGCATCTTCCTGACCTTACCCCAGGTGCTGGCCAGTGGGTGGGCGTTTACCCCTGGGCGGCAACTCTCCGAAAAGGTGTTTCTGACCAAGCACCCTAGGAGCATGACAAAGCCTGTGCAAGGCAGTGTGTGCACAGCAGCCTTGCCTGCCTGCTGGAAGGGGACTTCTGCAAGAATGGGAGGAGAGAAATGAGAAAAAATATGATCAAGCAAAGCCCAGATCCCACACAGCCCTTCCCACCATCCTGCCCAGAACATGATGTCAGTCCTGTTTGGCTGCTCAGAGGAGAAAGCCAGCTAGATGCACATCATCCTGAAGATGGGAAAAGGAGAAAATCGGCATAAATCTCTCTCTCTCTCCCCATGGGCAGTGCCTGATCATCACCAAAGCAAAGCAGGTGAGAGGGAACACTGAGGATAGTGCAGCTGCCTTTACAAAGAAGGAGGACAGCTGCAGCTGGTCTGCTCTAAAACCTTGGGACCACTCTCTAAGGAAGTATTTTACTCCTCTAAAAAGTTAGAGGGACAGGTGACAAACAGGAGAAGGATTTCACAATCCCATCACCTTCCTTCAGTGGGAGCAAGAAGGAGCCCTGTAGGCTGCACACACAGCAGTGGTGAGTGGGGTATAAATGGCCAAGGGATCCAGTCCTTCCTCCCGCTGGAGACCAACTAAATGCCTGACTGGCTCTAGCACGGTAAAACTTAACATAAATATTTAAAGTTTGCTATTATGAGATCTCCATAGAAGTATATGCAACAGAAAGAAGAAACCTCTGGCTGTAGACATACTCTCTATATATGCAGAGTATGCCTACTATTTGTGTTATTAAGTATAGAAGTTTCATGTATATAAATGTTATGTTTATATACATAAAACTTTGGTATTTAGTATACAAATCACCAAATCCAGAAATTCCAATTACCAGCTCAATCATTTACATACCTGATGACTTAACCAGCACATGCAGTAACTACAAAGCCAATTTGAATGCTCATTGTCACAGGGTGAGCGATGAGAACACAAACTAACCATTAGAATAGAAATTTCCTGTTGCTTCCTAGCAATTCCCTGGTGCTTTCTAAAAATGTTCATGTGCTTTCTATAAATTTCAGTGGGCTTTCTGTGGATTTTCAATGGGCTTTCTAGGAATTTCCCACAACTTTCTAGGAATTCAGACTGAACTCTAGGAATTTTCCCTTACTTTCTGGGAATTTCTTTGTGCTTTCCAGGAAAATCCTTGTTCTTTCTAGGAATTGCAGAGAGCTTTGTAGGGATTACAGACTGGAATTCCAGGGTGCTTTTGAACAGTTTGATGTGCTTCCTAGCAATTCCAGCCAGCTTTCACACACTTTTCTTCCAGCACTTTCTAGGCCTTTCCCTGTGCTTTTTAGAAATTTTCAGGTGCTTTCTAGGAATGACAGAGCCATTTCTAGAGATATCCAAGTGCTTTCCATGGATTGCAGAGTGGAGTCCTCACCAGGATTTCAGGAATCTGCCCTTCTGTCCCTTTGCTCTTGCCTGTTGTGATGTGCTTGCTGGGAGTGCTGGGGAAGGAGGGAGCCTGAAGAAAACTGCTGCGGTTTATCCCAATTTCCTAGAGAAGCTCCTTCCCTAGCAGGCTTTCCTTAACTGAGAACGTCTCCCAAGCATACTGAGTTGGGGAATGAGATGTTTTCAAGGCCCTCTGGCACAGACAGAGGTGATGGATGAATTGACCTGTTCCTGGCACCTTTTCATCCATCACATGAAATGAAGTAAAAACTGGGCAGTTTGGCACAACCCTGGCTCAAATCATTGCTCTGTCCCTTACCGGGACAATCCTAAGTTGAAGAAGCAAGGCATGGGAGGGAGCATAGATTTGTCAAGGCCCTTCATAAGATATTTAACGTCTTCCTTTCTTTTCCCAAAGAGCGGCAGTCTGCTTCAGTATTTTATTCACAAATACCAACCTGTTGCTGGCTGGCCATGGAGCAGTGAAAAAATAACTCCCATGGGTTATGGATGGAGTGCTAGTGCCTGCTCACCATCTGTCATAACTCTTCCTCACATCACCTGGGTCTTCCCAAACATTTCATCTATCAAGCTGATACTTTTAGGTCTGGCAAGAATGTTCAAAGGTGATTTTTTTTTCCTGTTCCTTAATTATTTTTTTTAAATTGCATAAGGAGAAGAATACCCTTAGATCATGAGCCAAGGGAAGGCTGTACCCTGAACTGCATCCCATCCACCCATGTTGGAGTTGGAAAGTTAAGGTTTGTCTGGGAAATGGTCTTGGTGGAGAGCAGTGCCTCTGAGCTGGCTGGTGAGATTAGCTTTTGGGTTTTGCGAGGTTATTAAGAATCAAATTCCGGGGCGGGGGGGGGGGGGGCAGATGCAAATCTCTGCATTCAGTTTCTGCTGCCTGCTTTAGGAGCCTTGTAAAGGAAGAAGGATGGTACCGTGCTGTGTCTGGCTGTGGGACATGTGGAGGACACAGGTAGTCTTAAGTGTTCATGGTGGAAAACAAGGCTGCACAGGGTGAGACCAAAATCCCAGGCAGGACATCAATGGTGATACAATGTCATTTTGCTGTGTCTAGCGAATGCTTCCTTGGTGTTAATGGCAAGAGGTTCATTAACACCACCGTTAATTAAAAATGGGACAAAGCCTCGATAAGGGGCTCAGCCAATCTTCCCTGTTTGCTTTGGTCAGGATTCCATGAAATAACGACGTGTCAGACGCGTGCCTGCCGGAGCCGTGCGTGCATGACCCACGGGGCTGGTCTTGGTGTCCCTAACCCTGGCTGCGTTGGGGCTGCGATTCAGGCTTATGGTGCAGTGCTCAGTCTCGGCAAGGCTCTGCCTTTTTTGCCCGACATCTTTTTCAGACGAACCTTCCAAGCTGTGAGGTAAGTGGAGCGGGCGGCCTTGGCCACAGGCTGTTTTAGCCAGAGCGGAATTACTCCCTGCGTTTGCATCCCCTCAGAGAGTGCAGTGCTCGGTGGCAGGTGTGGCAGGGGCAAATACTGTCAGATGGCTGTAATGACTGTAATTAAGAAATCATGTAATTGTGCAACTGAAAGCTATGGGCCTACGGACGAGCACACAGCGTGGTGCGCTTTTAGAAGACTTCTGACTGGCCCAGGATGGCAAGGGGGTACAAACCCATATGTTAAGAGAGTAGATAATTTTAAAAAATTAACTTGACCCCAAGCTCCCTTCAAGTTACGTCAGAGAGTGGAAACCGGCAAAAAGCGATTCTTCACAACCAGCGGGAAGCTGCAGCTCCGCGCGCTCCAGGGGGCGCTGCCCGCCGGCACGGTGGAGACCCACCCTCGTCACGTGATGGGCCATTCCCGGTCTGGGATTGGCTGAGAGGGATCATGTGCGGCGGGAGGGGGCGCGGTGTGGCGTGGAGAGTGGCCGCGGTTGCCAAGGCGACAGGCGGCGGCGCAGGGCAGGGCAGGGCAGGGCAGGGCAGGTAGGCCGCGGCGCGGTGGTGCGGGTGGCACCCGGGGTTTCCTCTCTTCCCTCCCCGCCGGTTGCCTCAGGAGCTGCTGGGTCGCATGCTCTCGGCCCTGAGGGGGCGGCCGCAACGCCCCGGCCCGGTTTGGGGGATGGGTGGCGGCGGCGGGCCGCACCTGGAGGCGGCTGTGTGAGGAGGCGGTGTGACCGCCCCGCGGCCTGGCGAGAACGGCGGTTCGGGTCGGAGAAGACCGGCTTCGGAACTTCTTTGGAGGTGCCTTACGGGGTGGTGGTGGGGGGATGTCCTCCTCATGCGGTTTGTTTGGAGATGAGATGGCTAATGGGCTGTGCGTGGCTGGGCTGCGGTGGGGCTGTGTGAAGGAACCGCTGTGCTGTCTGCTAACACCCCCCTTCTTTACAGTTTTCGAGGTTTATCAACGATGAGATGTAGCAGTAATGCTTAGCGATGGGTGACATTCTAGCTTGTGAAGCTGAGTTACTCGGACTAGTGAGAGAGGTTGGTTTTCTCTCTTTTTTTTCTTTTCTTTTTTTTTTCTTCTTTTTTTTGTTGAAATGAGCAAGGCAAAATTTTATGCTTGTATTCAGAGCCAGCTGTTGTAACTGTGGTTTAAATTCTGGAGTTATTTATCTGGCCAAGTGTTTGCTATGCCCTGAAATCATATTGACTCCTGTCATGCTCTGTAGATTCAGAGGGCTCAATGTCCATTAAATGCTAGCAGTCAAACATCATATCAAGCTAGAATTATCCATTGTTCATTGCAAATGAGGCTTTCATTAAAGGAGCAGTTAAGTTGATTAGATCAACAGACAGCTTTGGGACTCAGGTCCACCTTGTGATAATGGTGAGATCTTTAAAACATTGCTTAGCTGCCACCTCATTCCATATTTGTATAAAATCATGGAGGCATATAAAAACCCTAGAGCTGATAAAGCCCAGGCTGAAGTCCTGAGACTACTTATCTCCATGGTTTAATGCCTAAGCAGGATTTTCCAGCTACACACTCCTCTACCCATATTGCCCATAAGAGGTAATCAGAATATATTCTAAAGTGTGAAAAAGGCAGTGAGAGGCAAACTTTAAAGGGCAGGTGCCTCTATGGTAGTCTGTGCTTCAGTCTTCTGGATAAATTGACTAAAATGGGATAGTTATGATTTGGAACAAGAGCACAAACTGTGATCTCTGCTGCTTGTTACTGTCTCATTCCTTTGATCAACACTGTGTTGGTAGCCTGGTTTAGAGCCCTAAGTGAACACCAAACCAACAGCCTAATCCCCCTGCCTTGTGTGACCCAACCTATTGCAGGGTTCCACAGATGCTGGTGCTATGGAGGGGTGATCAAGAGTGGCAGTCAGCTGTCACTGTGCCCAGCTTTCACCAGGCTGTCTGTTGAAAGCCTGGACAGTTACTGCCTGCCTAAAGAGTCTACCAAATGGCAAAATCATACACAACTTAAATCTATTTGTGGATCTTGGAAAACAAATCTAAATAGAGGTTTAAGTACTTAATCATTACTATACTACCATTTGTGTTAACAGTGGGGAAAATAAATTATTCCTGTTCTCTGTGACAACGTTGGGAACCCAGATCAAATTTGCAAAATGAAATGTAATGTCTTGCCTCAGCAACCAATAACTAAGACTCCTGAGATGGGGGGAGGAAGGGAAAGTTGCATGTAATATAGTGACTGTACATTGTGGGAGGAAGAGGCAGGGCTGTTTATCTCTTTCTCAGAAGAATAGTACTTAATGAGTTGTTCATTAATTTGGCTTGCACAGCTTCAGTGACCTGGCTTAGAGTTCAAGCTGTCCAACTGCTACTGTGGAGATGAGAGTCACACTTAAGTATTCTGCCCCCTGAGAACATTATTTGCAAGGAAGTTATTTACTTGTTTCTTCAACCAAGGTATAACATTAATGGATTTTAGTTCTTTTTCTTCTTTGGTTGAATGAAATTACTGACTAAATTGAGGGGCATAATTCTTTCAGGGAGGATGTGCTCAGTTGTCAGCACTATTCTCTAGGATGCAGGAGGAAATTTAGTTGAGAGATAGTGTTTTCCTGCCATGAGGTACCAGTTCTTGGTTTGTTGCTGTTCAGTCTTTGGCATTTATGGACCCTGCTACAGAGAAACTTTATAGGACTTTGGCAATTCATGGGTCACTCACTGAAGCATTAATAATCTAAAAAAATATTCTTCCTGTATGTTTTTGTCTTGTAGTATTTGGATTTTGCTGAATTTGAAGAAACAGTGAAAGTATTTACAAAGGAATGTAAAATAAAAGGGAAGCCACTACCTAAACCAGCAGGTGTTTCCTCAAGAGATTCAAAAGCTTTGCCTGTTCAGGTAATGCATCATTTATGCTTACTTTAAGTAATACTAAAACCAGTTTAAGACCACTAACCACCATGTGAATTATTACAGCAGTGAGATTATCTGAACTGTCTGAACAGATTCTTGACTATTTGAAGAAGTCCACTAGCAAGTCTTCTTCCAGTGCAGGAACTGTCAAGTTGGTGGTTTGTTGTTGGTTGTGTTTTTTTGGGGTGGTTTTTTTGTGTTTTTTTGTTTTGTTTTGTTTTTCAGAACTCTAGTCCTTTTGAACCTGCAACAGTAGGTTTGGTTCATACTATTTTAGTTTTTTAGCTTGCCATGCTTTGGTAAGACTGATTTTCACATGCTGTAGACATTTATTTTTCACTTATGGTAAAGGTGGGTCCCCAGATTGACATGCTTGAAAATCTGAGCTTTACTACTTGTACTGATGGTTGATTCAGGCTCTCAGAGATATTAAAGATAGGTGGAGAAAGAATATTTAGGTGGTCATCAAATGGTGAGAGATTTTGGCTAAAACTTTTAATTTAAAGTGTTCAGATGGCACTTGAATTCTTCATTCACTAATCTGCTGTTGAAAAAATGTAGCTGTTTTGTGTTTGTTTTTTTCACTGAATGCTTTTCCCCTTTGCAGAAAGATCTGCTTACAGCATTTGAAAATGGTGAGCAGAAAGTTTTCTTCCAACTCTGGGAGGAGCATATTTCATCTTCAGTCCGGGACAATGAACCAGTTGCTCAGAAGCTGGAGTTCTATCTTCACATACACTTTGCAACCTACCTCTTAAAACACTCTATGGGAAAGCCTGTAAGTTTAGTTCACAGTTCAAACTTCAAATTGTTTTTGTTTGTTTTACTTCATTTATTTGTATTTAGTGTGGATGAGGATGGGATATTTAGTAAGAAGAATTCCCAGAGTATGTATCCAGTTTTTGAGCCACAGTCTGCATTTTAGTTGAACCAGACCCCTTGTATTGTGAAGTACAGAGATGGAAGTTGCTGATGTCCTTATCTTGGACTTCCTGAAGTATTTTAACTTGGAAAATACCAGTATGCTGATACTTTCACACCTTTGTAGTCCATAGGAGATTCTTAAAACACTTTGCTCCCAGTTTGGACTGAAGCTGTGTGTTGAAGTATAAACATTTCTGATGAAATGGGAAAGCTGAATGTTGACCAGCTCAGTATATCATATTGAAAACTATAATTCCAAGCTGTCATAAAATAAAAACTCTGTTACATGGGACTTTTATGATGAAGAGACATTTAAGTAGCCTGGAGTCAGCCAGGTCAGCCAGGGCTTAAGAGCTCCTGCCTTACACCTGTCAGCTGCTACAGGAGCATTTGGATGCCTTCAGGGTGGCTTTCGGTCTGTTCTGTGTGCCAGCTCCCCTTCCTGGTGCTGTGTGAGTGGATTTTACAGTTCTGCACTTACCACTGAAATAAAGCATGTTTAAAGTAGGTGTTTCCTCTTGGACCTGAGTGTGGAAATGGCACTCTGCTCTAGAAATCTAGCCTGAAGTGGGCAGGAATAATTTACATTCAAAAAGCAAATGTCCCTCTCTTCTTTTGTTGGACCTGGATGACAGAAACAGCAATGCTGGTTTAAATTTTCTTTTTTGAGTGGTGAAAACAAGATACAATACTCTCTAGTTAAACAAATGTTGCTTTTTAGATAACAAATACTCTGGGATTTCAAACTTGATATTAATGTATTTAGTTCTCTTGCTTGTATTTGCCAGCTTTACAGTGCATTCAGAGTGGTAGTTTTCTAAATATGCTGCTTTATTTCCTAGGACAAAGCTGAACTTGAGGAAAGGATTTCTCATTTTAAGACATACCTGGAAACAAAAGGAGCTGCACTGAGCCAGACTACAGAGTTTCTTCCTTTCTATGCTTTGCCTTTTGTTCCAAACCCCATGGTACATCCTTCATTTAAAGAACTTTTCCAGGTAAGTATCTATTTTGCAGAGATGGTATTTATCATGGTTTTTCTCATGGGATGATAGATATGGAATTATGTTTAGTTTGGTAATTGCTTCTATTGTTTCCTTTAACAGAAACTGTACAATAATAAAAGAAGATATATTTGATGAAGGAAGGGTTGTGAGAGTGCTATCAATAAGAGAGTACCATCTTAAATATATATTTTATGTTTGCTTGAGTCCTGAATCGTATGCCAGCTCTGTGTCCATAAATAAGAATTGCTGCCTCTCCTTCCTTTCCACAACCCTGAAATATGCATGCTTCTGGGACCCCACTATCTGTGTATATGTGGCTGGATTTAAAACCTGATAGCTAGGCATAAGGAGACTGAAGCAGTTTCGTTTCATGTGGAAAAGAGAAAGTCAAGTTTATAAGTAATCCTCCTGTAACAGAAAATGAGCCAGTGTTGTCTGTGTTCTGAGACTCTTCTCCCCTACCCACCCCCTCCCCCCCAAAAAATGCTGGAAGAGCATAGATGTGCTTAGTGGTTTGGTGACTCTTGCCACAGGCATTTTTCCTGGTTAATTTTTCTCTTAAATACGTTTTAGCCTTTGCCTTTGAATGGCTGTTTCAGAGTTCACTTCTTACGCTTGTACGTGCAAGGTGAGAAGAGAGTGTAGAAGTTAGTGTGCTTGAACTTCAAAATAGATCTCATTTGCAGGTGTGTTTTCAATGTGATGATGATCTACAGTTATTCTATCGATCAAGAGGTAATAAAACACCCTTACATTGACTGCTTTCTGGCCACCATGCAGGTAGATGGTTAGGAGATGATGTCCAGAGCTGTGGTTTGATATTCCGAAGTATTGGTGGCAATACCTGTGGGGAAGGTACAGCCACTGTTTCACCTGTGGTGCAAAACTACGCCTTCTTGATTTTGCTGGAAGCGTCTGGTTATGCGGTTGCATTTGGACTGGATCAAGGAACTGATCTGCTTTGCTGCCTGTGAATGTGTGTGTATACACCTCCCATGTACATGCACACACGTGCACATATGCAAATTTGTTTGTAAAATATGTATAATGTCTTGCAGGGTTATATGCTTGAAATGCTTAACCATCCTACCACATGGACAGTTGTGCTGGCTTATCTAAGTAGCTGTGGGCAGTTACTGTGGTGGGAGGAGGTGTCTTCAGCCTGCATTGCTGCCACACACTTTTTGATATCAAATCAAAGCTTAAGTGGTACTTGCCCTAGGGCTGACTTCGGATGTACCAGCTGATAAGGAGCTCCAGTTTAACACCAAAAAAAGGCATATACTGCCATTTTCCTTTGGGACTAGCTATAAATAATGAGATGTACTGGTTGATCTCAGAGATGGGATATGACTACTCTTTTTTAATTATACTTAGCAGCTTTTTTTTTTTTTTGAATGCCTTATCTAAGACGAGATTCTCAGGTTTATTCATAGTAACCCAGTGTCCAAACTCTTAGTCCACCATCACTCATATTTTCTTGTGGGAATTGTACAGCTCATTCCATGTTAGTGTTGAAACACAGATTGTTTTACATTTGAGAAAGAACAGCAGTGAGTCAGTAGTCTACTAAGCAGCGTTCTTATGGCTTTTGTTTTTTCTCGGGCATCTGATGCTTTATATAGCTGGAGTTCCTTTCTATTTGTGTAATACATTTAGAAACATAATAAACACTCCTCTCTCCAGGAGACGTTCCTTTGGTAATATGCAGCATACTGTGTTGCACCACTGTCTGGATACTGAATTCATAAAAACAGCAAGTAAATTCTGTATGCTCTCCAGCATGGTGAAATGAGGGCAAATCCGAGCTGCGAGAACAGCTTGCAACAAACACATATACAGCAGTAGATTAGGAAGCTCCTGCTACTTGTTGGAAGATACTGCTTTTTCATCTGTTGGCTAGCTTCTCACCAAGCAGAAACTAGCTTAACTGAAGGTTTGAAATAGAAGAAATGAATATTCAGTGAATTCTTAGGTGTAGTTTGGCTTTCTTCCTTAACTATTATTTTCTTGTGCTTATGAGACACTATATCAAGCAGAAGACAGCATTCCAGTTAGCAACTGATACGTTGGTCTATTTTTCATTATGTGAGTTGTTTTTCTCCAAATCCTTATTTTAGAAATGTTGTACGCTGATCACTTATGTCGTATCATGAGGTTTGCAATAGTTATTGACAAAATTTACAATTCCCAGATCTTGTTAGGAGTGAAAAATGACTACAATGATTACTTTTTGAAAACTGAGCAATGGAAAATTATTCATTTTGTACTCTATTTAATAAATTTACAATTCACATTAATCTTTTCATCTTTTTCTCAAGTTGCTTGTATTTTAAAGCTACTTCTAATTTAGAGGCAGTTGTTGCATGTGCATGCAAGGCACCAACACTATACGATAGTTTTACACTTGAAATAAAGCTACATCGTGCTCTTAGAACTCTTGTCTAGGAATAATACTAAACTCTTCTGACTTCTGTACCCTTTTATGGGTAGCTAGCAAATGCATTCACTTCAGTAACAGTGAAGGGAAAATACAATTCAATACAATGCTGGCTGCCTTGTTTACTAGTGGAAGGTTGCTGTGATCCAAACAGTGCTTTCAGCAGAGTGTACATATTTGGTGAACAACTGTCATAATTTGTTTTTCTTTTCAAGGATTCTTGGACATTGGATTTAAGGACAAGATTGGAAAAGTTTCTGTCTCTGACTGTCAAAGCCAGACAGACTCCTCGGCTTCTCACATTATTTGTATCCTTTTGAGAAAATACTTTGAAGATAATTAGAATTACTATAAAGAGGCAGTATAATTTATTTGAAGCGTGTGCTGCTAAGATTTATTGCAGAATTGCAGTAAAGTTGCAGTTCGGTGTTTTTGTGATAGGAAACATTGTTTATATGCCACATTAAAAAAAAAAAAACTTTTGAAAATGTTATGTGAAGACACTGTATAGATGCATATGAACCTGCATATTTATCATATGACCATTCTTTGCTTCCATGTATAAAGTATAGGATACCCAAACGCACCAACCTGAACTGACTGCTTTCTGAGGATTTGTAAAGCTGTTAGTCTTTTCAGTTAGCCATTTCAGGGACTAGCTGAAAGTTTTCCAGGGCTTTTAAGGGTTCCAGAAATTATTGTTTTACTAAATAGCTTGTGCTTCAGACGGCAGTATTGTTAAAGTATTGTTAAAGCTGTGTTGTCAGGCCTGATTTGCAAACTAACTAGCTCTTTGACAAATTTTCTTCTCCCTTTTTGGTCACTATAGTTAAAGGCAAGGTAGAGAGAACTGAATTGGAGTTTTTGTTTCTGGCTTCCTCTT